>NC_142595.1:53389110-53746334 GCF_965207765.1 Zootoca vivipara
ACAGCTTCCAGGAGCCACAGTTGAGAGCTGAGTGCAGGGTGGAGACCAAAGTGGACAAACTACCCCAGAGGGAGCATGACGTGTCTCTCACTGGAGTTACTACCCCTCCCCCTAACACCCCAGACTGCTGCTACTGGAACCTTTTAATCTGTAGGCAACAGGGAGGTGCCACAGAACAAAAACACCATTTTGGATTAGCGAGCTAGGCCACCTTTCCTTGCAAACGTGACTAAGTAAACTATATACCTTATACAGCTTCCAATGTGCCACCAGTTTCACACACTGTTGATATGCAAGCCATCAGCATCCAGAAATGCTGCCATTCTATCTCAACCCACATCCATGGGGGCTGCAAACCTTTCCCTTCTTTCTAAGTACTGAAAGAAACTTTAAATCTCACCATGGACAGAATTCCCTTTGCAAAGTGAGAGTGCAGGCAATGGAAGGTCAGAGTGGACCCCCAACCTGTGGCCTCCAGATGTTGGGCCAGAACTACTCATCCTCCCTGGCCATTGGCCATGTTTGCTGGGGCAGAGGGGAGCCGGGAGCCCAAGAGAACAACATCTGGAGGGCACCAGGCTACGGAAGGCTGTCCTGGCCCTAGGCTTCCATGGAAAAAATGGTCAGCATGGCAGAGAAGCAAGATCACTCCCAAGAGTGGCAGGTGGTCATTGGACTAAGGGGACTAGCCTAGTCCCCTAAATGGTCCCCTGGAGCCTCCTTGGCAAAGCCTGGGAAGCTTCTGCCTGGCTTAGGGAGGGAGGTGTGAGGCTCCGATGGGTCCAAGATCTGTCCTGTCATCTTCCCAGAGCCCATCTGGCTTTTGGAAGGAGGCAAGTGGCTCCAGCATCCTGTCAGGGCCCTGTCACCTCCTTTGCAAAGGAGGGAAGATTCTACCTGGCTCAGGGAGGGAGGCGTGATGCTCACGTGCGCAGTGTCAGGATGTCGCATACATGACATTGATCTCCCACACCCCTCACAAGCTAGAGCCTCTGGCCCTAACTGTTCCCCTATGAAAAATTTCACCGCACAACACTGAGTGGCCCAACAACACAAAACAAAGTCTAGAGCCTCAGAGCCATAGATTCAGCCCACTCTTTTCAAATGGAAAACTTGTGAGCAGGAAGTCTTGTCCGAATAATGCTCAGACTTACCCACTTGGACTTCATTTTCTGCCTCTTCACAACGTCGCCCAGTATAGGGAGGTGGGCACTGACAACGACCCCCGACTAACACTCCTCCATTAAGGCACATAAGAGGGACAACTGTGGTGGAAGGAGCTGAGCAAGAGGAAGAGAACAGAGCATAGCCAAAATGTAAGAAATTTACCAAGGAGCCCTCATATATGACAATGATGTTGATGATCCAACAATTTATATGCTGTACCGCTTAATGGTATTATTTCTAAGAAGTGTCCAGTGAGGGTTCAAGAGCGATTCAAGTGATCAATTAGATTTCATCAGAAAATCAAAAAGTGTTGCTTAAACTGCTTGCTGAAACCAACAAAGCCTCTATAGGTGCCTGAAGTTCAGTCAACAAGAGGTCTCAGCCAAGAGATAGTTCCACAATTCTAAACACACAGCTCACGCGGGATGTGAGCTGTGTGCCTGAGTCATGGAGGACCACTTAGAGCCACTCCCACAAAGACGGGAGTGATTTAACAACGCACTAAGCAGTATTGAAGAAATCCTGGATTCAGGTTAAGGCACCGAAACATATGCACAGCACGTGTAAACTGTTGAGCCCTGGAATACTGTGCTGGCAGATAAACATCATTTCCATATGAATATATAGATACATACCAGAGGAACTTGTAGGCTGTGAACTAGTAGATGTGCGTCCACGAGTAGTAGTGGAAGGGGGAGATTCCTTTGCGGTGTATATTTTTGTAGAAGTATAAGCAGAAGGTGTTGTGGTTCCATACACAGAAGGTGTTGTTTTCAAATTTGTAGAAATGGATGTTTCACTTGTTGTGCTTGGTGTCCCCCTAGAAGGGATAGGCAACAAATTGTATTGGACTATTTTTTTAAAATGCACGTAACTATTCACCACTGATAGTGCTTATTGGACCCGCCTAGAGGGACCGCATTTTCCGGGCAGAATGATGGGGGTGGAGACGCTCCTTCAGGTATACTGGACCGAGGCCGTTTAGGGCTTTAAAGGTCAGCACCAACACGTGGAATTGTGCTCGGAAACGTACTGGGAGCCAATGCAGGTCTTTCAAGACCGGTGTTATGTGGTCTCGGCAGCCGCTCCCATCACCAGTCTAGCTGCCGCATTCTGGATTAGTTGTAGTTTCCGGGTCACCTTCAAAGGTAGCCCCACATAGAGCGCATTGCAGTAGTCCAAGTGAGAGAGAACTAGAGCATGCACCACTCTGGTGAGACAGTCGGTGGGCAGGTACCACGTCTCCACTCCCACCTTCATCCCCTGGCGTGCTACTCACTGGCATTGAGGCCCCTCAGAGGTGATGTGGCACTTTCCATTCACACAGTGGAATGGGTGGGGGTTCCAAGCGCTGCAGTTAGAGACACACTGAAGTGTGTTGTTGATGACCTTTGCCACATAATATGGCTGGAGGTTGTGTGCCACCACTGAGACATTCTTGCATTCGTCTGACAGATCTGGGAATGGAAAAGGAGGGAGAAGGGTCACCAAGGAAGAATGCAAATGCCTCACAATGCCACATGCATGGGACTAGGAGAACGAGAGGGGAGGCTGCCAGGCTGCTGGATCATCATCATCAATATATATTTATACCCCACACACCAACCCCATCGCACACCTCAGTCCTCACCTTCGGGGCTCAGGGGCACTGCGGTCACACGAGATGCTCCTTCAGTAAAGCAGAGCTGATCTAAAGGAGAGGGGGAAAGCAAAGGTGAGGCTTCTGAAAGGAAGAAATCACTGGGGGTGGGGGGGTGGGGCATCGATGGGGAGGGACCTCTTCTTCTGCTCCTGCCCCCACCAGTTATGATTCCCTGCCACCAAGGTTAAAGGAAGCACACCTCTTCCGACAGGAAGCAACCTAACATCCATCTCTATGTGGGCATGGGAACATCAGCTGTGGTGGGTTGATGTTTCAGCACAGCTTCTGGGGTAACAGAGAAGGGTTTCCACCCGGACTGCTCAGCCTGGGTGGATGACCCTAGGTGGCCTCAGATATGGCATAACTGAGGCGCATTCTATTCTATTCTAGATGGATGGAATATAGTACAAGAGCTGCCTTGCAACATTCTCTGTTTAGGGAAGTTTTTAATGGTTGTTGTTTTATTCTGTTTTTAATCTGTTGGGAGCCACCCAGAATGGCTGGGGAAACCCAGCCAGATGGGTGGGTATAAATTATTATTATTATTATTATTATTATTATTATTATTATTATTATTCACGCCAAGGACATCCTTGGGCTCCTTCAGCTGTCAGCCAGACCTTCCCACAATATGCGGCAGGTGCCTTCTCACCTTTGTCATTGGAAGTGCAATTATTTTGCAAGGTCTGTGAGAGGTTCTTCATGGAAGCATTGTAAGAAGCATTGAAGTCTGAGAAGTGAAGCTGCAGGAGCACCTCGTGGTCCACGATAACACTGCCATTGCTGAGAAGAGGCAGCAGGAAGGAAGAGGGAGAAATCACTTAGCCACAACCGAAAAGGTGCCCTCTGCCAGCCTGATGTCAGGTGAATGATGCTAGTGGGGACTGTCAATTAAAGGGGCATGGCCTCTCACAGCAGGGGGCCAGGAGATTGCGTGGCACCAAGCAGCACCCTCCCTCCCATACTTGGTCCCCAGCTGTTTCTATTCTGTGACTCACCTCAGCCGAATCACCTTTACACCCGTGTAACCAGGAATGTCCGCATATAAGATGTTCATCTGCAAAGAGAGAGAGGTCTCATCTCAGCTGCATAGACAGCAACAGATGGAAGCCACCAATCAACAGTAGTGTCTGCACATTGGCAGCAGAGCAGCTGCTGTCTACAAGCATCACCACCCCCTCCCCAACATATCAGACAGATTATGTCTTTGAGGTGCATGTCAGCAGTCCTAGAATCATACAATTGTAGAGTTGGAAGGGTCCTAAGGGTTACTGGGTCCAATCCCTGCAATGCAGGAATATCCACAGCAGCAGAAACAACAAAAAACTCTACATTTATAAGATACTGGTTTGTTGATCTGAGAAATACCAAACCCCCAATCCCAGCAGATTCTTGGTCGCTCCTGTGTGCTGAGCAGGGCATCTCTATCCTGCTCTGCTCCTGTAACTCCTCCATCCTTCCAAGACACCTTTGGGGTATCTCCTGGTCTGGGCATGGCTAGTCTGTGGCCCTCCCTCAGCTGTTGTTGGACTCCAGTTCCCAGCAGGCAGCCTGGCCAAAGGTATGGGATGACTATAACGGCTGGAAGATGACCTTTGTCACTTTAACACTGGTCTTTCAAAAGTGACAATTAGGAAGACAGTTCCTGATGTGTGTATTAGGGTATGAACCATCCGTTCTGAGGCACATATTACAGAAACAGCTTTCTATACTCATCTGATAGCTCCATTTCCAGGCATTCCAAATGAGGGAAACCTGACTGTGAATGAGCTTCACCACTGGGAAATGGAGCATGAATGAGGTCTGGACTCAGAAGTGACCATAGGGTTTGGGTTTGGGTGTGAGAATTTTCGGGGGTATCACCTCTCTGTGCACCCCCAGCCCCCCTCACCTGTTCCTCAAAGATCTTCACAAATGTCTTGAAGGCAGAGGAGCTGGAATTCACCATCTCTGGGCTGAACATCCGATTCTTCACTGTTACAGAGACATTGATTGTGGCCTCAACAGTCACTGTGATCAGAAAGCACAAGAGTCATCCATATATATATAAATGTAGGCATTGTGCAACCAGATGAAACAGCCTTTCTCCATAACCACTGAACCCAATTGAAACAAATTTGGCCACAGCTACCTTGCCTACCAGTGAGGGATCTGGCATAAAAATTATCAAAAAACCACACTTTCACACCTAAAACAATGATTAAAGACAAAAAAAGTGGCGCACAGATTATACATCAGCAGCAGAAAGCTCTGAAGACTCCAGCAGCATCCAATAGAAAGGCAGATCGCAGGCTGCTGCCTCCAAAGCCGCACCACCAGATGACATCACAAAATTCCACAGCAACCAACTGAAAACAGTCCTGAAGCAAGGCCCAACATTTCCCAGCAGAATGAATAGGCCGCAGCAGACCAGGCAGCTTTCCAGACTAGGCCAAGTGGAGGTAGGGGCCTGCCTGGGTGGGGGATGGGGGGCCCAAATAGGGGGCAGGGATAGGTAATGGGTCAGAACAGGGTGGGGGGAGACACAGGGATGCACCTATGTAAACATAACACATGAAAAACAGGGGGACTCTGAAGGTGAGGGGAGTCTGAAGGGGGACTCTGAGGCTCCAATTAACAAACTGAGCCACCGCAGGTTTTTTATGGGACTGAACAGCTCGGGCGTTTCGGAATGCGCCTTCTGTTTAATAAACACCTGGCAGCATTAGGGATTCGTTCATCATTTCCCCTAACACGCACTTGGGGGCATGGCGAGGGGTTTTTGCTTTTTAATTTAGCGGGCGTTGTGTCACATGCGGGGCTCCGGCGGCCATTTTAAGTAAGGGCAGTCGTGCACCTCTTAACCTAGGCTTCAACCCCCCCCCTCGATTTACAATCCCCTACCTTCCCCTTGCCACTTCCTGGGTTTTTTATGGAACCGAAGAGCTCGAGCGCTTCGGAACACGCCTTCTGTTGCTACGGGGCTGTGGGGCTTCGCTATTTGACACCCCCCCCATCGGGTTTTTTACCACAATTACAAATCCTCCCTGGCCATTGGCCACGCTCACTGAGGCAGATGGAAGGACAGCCATGTCTGGAGAGCACAAGGTTAGGGAAGGCTGGCTTGGGCACTCCTGTCTCAAGACTTCAACAGAGAAACATCCAGGTCATCAAAGAAGCAAGATCACTCCCAGGAATGCAAAACAAGGTTTTAAGCTGCAAGGCCTCAAATATTACCCACCTAGAAAATTACTATACATACCTGGACATTCCTGAGCTTTTGTTTTCAAAGGAAGAGACCGGGGGGGGGGGGGAGGCTAGTACTAATAATGCTCAGACTTACCCACTTGGACTTCATTCTTTGCCTCTTCGCAACGCTGCCCAATATAGGGAGACGGACAGTGACAACGACTCTCGACAAGCACTCCTCCATTAAGGCACCCAAGAGGGACAACTGTGGTGGAAGAAGCTGGATAAGAGGAAGAAAACAGAACATTAACAACATTTAAAAACAAGCCGACAAAAGAGCCCTCATATCAGCATCCAACCATTTATATGCTCTACTGCTGAAAGCGATTATTTCTAAAAAGTGTCCAGTGAAGGTGCAAAAGCAATACAAATGATAAAATCAATTAAATCTCATCAGAAAATCAAAAAGTGTTGCCTAAACTACTTACTGAAAACAACAAAGCCTCTACAGGTGCCAGAAGTTCAGTAAAGAAGAGGTCTCAGCCAAGAGATAGTTTCACAGAACTGGGCCATGATTCTGAACACACAGCTCATGTGGGATGCCTGACTCATGGGTAACCACTTAGAGCCACTCCCACAAAGACGGGAGTGATCTATCAGGGATATAACGCCTCAAATGGTATTGAAGATTTCTTAAAGGCCTTACAAATTAATACAATAACTTTGTAGTTGGCCCAGTAGCATATGGGCTGCATGTGTAAACTGTTAAGCACTGGAATTATGTGCTGGGAGATAAACATCATTTCCATATGATTACACAGATACTTACCAGATGAAGTTGTAAGCTGTGAATTTGTTGATGTGCGTCCACGAGTAGTGGTGGAAGGTGAAGATGCCTTGGCGGTGGATATTTTGGTAGTAGTATAAGCAAAAGGTGTTAATGTAGTGGGCAACAGTGTTGGGGTCATTTCTGATATGCTAGTAGTAGAGTGTGTGGTTATGGTCTCAGTGATGGATGCAGATGATAATGTTGTATTGGAAGTGCTTTGTGCAACAACAGTGGTGAAAGTCTCTGTACTTGTTTCAAGGGATGTCGATGAATGAGATTTTCCACTAGTAGCAATTTCAGTGCTAGCAGATCCATGATAGGTTGTGGAAGTTGTAAGCAGTGAGGAGCTCCCTTCTGGTGTACGGGAGTAATCAATTGTGGTGTTGGTGCTAGCAGATAGGATAGCTGCAGTTGTCTCAGAAGGCTTGGGACTGGAAGTAAAAGGGGTGATGGATGAATTAGGTGTTGCGGTCTCACTAGTTGTGGTTGTAGTTTCAGAAGTCAGCTCACTGGAGGAGGCAGACATTGTTGACTGAGAAGACACCTCTGTTGTGGATGATTGTTCAGTGGTGGAAGAACTAGACATCACTGTGTACTCAGATGAGGTTCCTTGTGGTGTAGTCTGCTTGAAGTGCTCAGTGGGTGTGTTTGTGCTTGAAGTTATTGTGGGTGCAGTTGTCTCAGAAGGCTCAGAACTGGAAGTAAAAGGAGTAATGGATGGAGTGGGTGTTGTACTCTCAGTAGTAGTGCTTGTACCTTCAGAGGTCAACTCACTGGAGGAGGCAGACATTGTTGACTGAGAAGACACCTCTGTTGTGGATGATTGTTCAGTGGTGGAAGAACTAGACATCACTGTGTACTCATATGAGGTTCCTTGTGGTGTAGTCTGCTTGAAGTGCTCAGTGGGTGTGTTTGTGCTTGAAGTTAGTGTGGGTGCAGTTGTCTCAGAAGGCTCAGAACTGGAAGTAAGAGGAGTAATGGATGGAGTGGGTGTTGTACTCTCAGTAGTAGTGCTTGTAGTTTCAGAGGTCAACTCACTGGAGGACATGGACAATGTTGACAGAGAAGACACCTCTGTTGTGGATGATTGTTCAGTGGTGGAAGAACTAAACATCACTGTGTACTCAGATGAGGTTCCTTGTGGTGTAGTCTGCTTGAAGTGCTCAGTGGGTGTGTTTGTGCTTGAAGTTAGTGTGGGTGCAATTGTCTCAGAAGGCTCAGAACTGGAAGTAAAAGGAGTAATGGATGGAGTAGGTGTTGGACTCTCAGTAGTAGTGTGTGTAGTTTCAGAGGTCAACTCGATGGAGGAGGCAGACATTGTTGACTGAGAAGACAGCTGTTTTGTGGAGGGTTGCTCAGTGGTGGAAGAAATAGACATAACTGTGTACTCAGATGAGGTTTCTTGTGGTGTAGTCTGCTTCACGTGCTCAGTGGGTGTGTTTGTGCTTGAAGTTAGTGTGGGTGCAGTTGTCTCAGAAGGCTCAGAACTGGAAGTAAAAGGAGTAATGGATGGAGTGGGTGTTGTACTCTCAGTAGTAGTGCTTGTACCTTCAGAGGTCAACTCACTGGAGAAGGCAGACAATGTTGACTGAGAAGACACCTCTGTTGTGGATGGTTGTTTAGTGGTGGAAGAAGTAGACATCACTGTGTACTCAGATGAGGTTCCTTGTGGTGTAGTCTGCTTGAAGTGCTCAGTGGGTGTGTTTGTGCTTGAAGTTATTGTGGGTGCAGTTGTCTCAGAAGGCTCAGAACTGGAAGTAAAAGGAGTAATGGATGGAGTTGGTGTTGTACTCTCAGTAGTAGTGCTTGTAGTTTCAGAGGTCAACTCACTGGAGGATATGGACAATGTTGACTGAGAAGACACCTCTGTTGTGGATGATTGCTCAGTGGTGGAAGAACTAGACATCACTGTGTACTCAGATGAGGTTCCTTGTGGTGTAGTCTGCTTGAAGTGCTCAGTGGGTGTGTTTGTGCTTGAAGTTATTGTGGGTGCAGTTGTCTCAGAAGGCTCAGAACTGGAAGTAAAAGGAGTAATGGATGGAGTTGGTGTTGTACTCTCAGTAGTAGTGCTTGTAGTTTCAGAGGTCAACTCACTGGAGGATATGGACAATGTTGACTGAGAAGACACCTCTGTTGTGGATGATTGCTCAGTGGTGGAAGAACTAGACATCACTGTGTACTCAGATGAGGTTCCTTGTGGTGTAGTCTGCTTCACGTGCTCAGTGGGTGCCTTTGTGCTTAAAGATAGGAAGGGTGCAGTCGTCTCAGAAGGCTCAGAACTGGAAGTAAAAGGAGTCATGGATGGAGTTGGTGTTGTACTCTCAGTAGTAGTGTGTGTAGTTTCAGAGGTCAACTCGATGGAGGAGGCAGACATTGTTGACTGAGAAGACAGCTGTTTTGTGGAGGGTTGCTCAGTGGTGGAAGAAATAGACATAACTGTGTACTCAGATGAGGTTTCTTGTGGTGTAGTCTGCTTCATGTGCTCAGTGGGTGTGTTTGTGCTTGAAGTTAGTGTGGGTGCAGTTGTCTCAGAAGGCTCGGAACTGGAAGTAAAAGGAGTAATGGATGGAGTGGGTGTTGTACTCTCAGTAATAGTGCTTGTACCTTCAGAGGTCAACTCACTGGAGGAGGCAGACATTGTTGACTGAGAAGACACCTCTGTTGTGGATGATTGTTCAGTGGTGGAAGAACTAGACATCACTGTGTACTCAGATGAGGTTCCTTGTGGTGTAGTCTGCTTGAAGTGCTCAGTGGGTGTGTTTGTGCTTGAAGTTATTGTGGGTGCAGTTGTCTCAGAAGGCTCAGAACTGGAAGTAAAAGGAGTAATGGATGGAGTGGGTGTTGTACTCTCAGTAGTAGTGCTTGTAGTTTCAGAGGTCAACTCACTGGAGGATATGGACAATGTTGACTGAGAAGACACCTCTGTTGTGGATGATTGCTCAGTGGTGGAAGAACTAGACATCACTGTGTACTCAGATGAGGTTCCTTGTGGTGTAGTCTGCTTCACGTGCTCAGTGGGTGCCTTTGTGCTTAAAGATAGGAAGGGTGCAGTCGTCTCAGAAGGCTCAGAACTGGAAGTAAAAGGAGTCATGGATGGAGTTGGTGTTGTACTCTCAGTAGTAGTGTGTGTAGTTTCAGAGGTCAACTCGATGGAGGAGGCAGACATTGTTGACTGAGAAGACAGCTGTTTTGTGGAGGGTTGCTCAGTGGTGGAAGAAATAGACATAACTGTGTACTCAGATGAGGTTTCTTGTGGTGTAGTCTGCTTCATGTGCTCAGTGGGTGTGTTTGTGCTTGAAGTTAGTGTGGGTGCAGTTGTCTCAGAAGGCTCGGAACTGGAAGTAAAAGGGGTAATGGATGGAGTGGGTGTTGTACTCTCAGTAGTAGTGCTTGTACCTTCAGAGGTCAACTCACTGGAGGAGGCAGACATTGTTGACTGAGAAGACACCTCTGTTGTGGATGATTGTTCAGTGGTAGAAGAACTAGACATCACTGTGTACTCAGATGAGGTTCCTTGTGGTGTAGTCTGCTTGAAGTGCTCAGTGGGTGTGTTTGTGCTTGAAGTTAGTGTGGGTGCAATTGTCTCAGAAGGCTCAGAACTGGAAGTAAAAGGAGTAATGGATGGAGTAGGTGTTGGACTCTCAGTAGTAGTGTGTGTAGTTTCAGAGGTCAACTCGATGGAGGAGGCAGACATTGTTGACTGAGAAGACAGCTGTTTTGTGGAGGGTTGCTCAGTGGGGGAAGAAATAGACATAACTGTGTACTCAGATGAGGTTTCTTGTGGTGTAGTCTGCTTCACGTGCTCAGTGGGTGTGTTTGTGCTTGAAGTAAGTGTGGGTGCAGTTGTCTCAGAAGGCTCGGAACTGGAAGTAAAAGGAGTAATGGATGGAGTGGGTGTTGTACTCTCAGTAGTAGTGCTTGTACCTTCAGAGGTCAACTCACTGGAGGAGGCAGACATTGTTGACTGAGAAGACACCTCTGTTGTGGATGATTGTTCAGTGGTGGAAGAACTAGACATCACTGTGTACTCAGATGAGGTTCCTTGTGGTGTAGTCTGCTTGAAGTGCTCAGTGGGTGTGTTTGTGCTTGAAGTTAGTGTGGGTGCAGTTGTCTCAGAAGGCTCAGAACTGGAAGTAAAAGGAGTCACGGATGGAGTGGGTGTTGTACTCTCAGTAGTAGTGCTTGTAGTTTCAGAGGTCAACTCACTGGAGGATATGGACAATGTTGACTGAGAAGACACCTCTGTTGTGGATGGTTGTTCAGTGGTGGAAGAACTAGACATCACTGTGTACTCAGATGAGGTTTCTTGTGGTGTAGTCTGCTTGAAGTGCTCAGTGGGTGCATTTGTGCTTAAAGATAGGAAGGGTGCAGTCATCTCAGAAGGCTCAGAACTGGAAGTAAAAGGAGTCACGGATGGAGTTGGTGTTGTACTCTCAGTAGTAGTGCTTGTAGTTTCAGAGGTCAACTCACTGGAGGACATGGACAATGTTGACAGAGAAGACACCTCTGTTGTGGATGATTGTTCAGTGGTGGAAGAACTAAACATCACTGTGTACTCAGATGAGGTTCCTTGTGGTGTAGTCTGCTTCACGTGCTCAGTGGGTGTGTTTGTGCTTGAAGTTAGTGTGGGTGCAATTGTCTCAGAAGGCTCAGAACTGGAAGTAAAAGGAGTAATGGATGGAGTAGGTGTTGGACTCTCAGTAGTAGTGTGTGTAGTTTCAGAGGTCAACTCGATGGAGGAGGCAGACATTGTTGACTGAGAAGACAGCTGTTTTGTGGAGGGTTGCTCAGTGGTGGAAGAAATAGACATAACTGTGTACTCAGATGAGGTTTCTTGTGGTGTAGTCTGCTTCACGTGCTCAGTGGGTGTGTTTGTGCTTGAAGTTAGTGTGGGTGCAGTTGTCTCAGAAGGCTCGGAACTGGAAGTAAAAGGAGTAATGGATGGAGTAGGGGTCGTACTCTCAGTAGTAGTGTTTGTAGTTTCAGAGGTCAACTCGATGGAGGAGGCAGACATTGTTGACTGAGAAGACAGCTGTTTTGTGGAGGGTTGCTCAGTGGTGGAAGAACTAGACATCACTGTGTACTCAGATGAGGTTCCTTGTGGTGTAGTCTGCTTGAAGTGCTCAGTGGGTGTGTTTGTGCTTGAAGTTAGTGTGGGTGCAGTTGTCTCAGAAGGCTCAGAACTGGAAGTAAAAGGAGTAATGGATGGAGTGGGTGTTGTACTCTCAGTAGTAGTGCTTGTAGTTTCAGAGGTCAACTCACTGGAGGAGGCAGACAATGTTGACTGAAAAGACACCTCTGTTGTGGATGGTTGTTCAGTGGTGGAAGAACTAGACATCACTATGTACTCAGATGAGGTTCCTTGTGGTGTAGTCTGCTTGAAGTGCTCAGTGGGTGTGTTTGTGCTTGAAGTTAGTGTGGGTGCAGTCGTCTCAGAAGGCTCAGAACTGGAAGTAAAAGGAGTCACGGATGGAGTTGGTGTTGTACTCTCAGTAGTAGTGCTTGTAGTTTCAGAGGTCAACTCACTGGAGGATATGGACAATGTTGACTGAGAAAACACCTCTGTTGTGGATGATTGCTCAGTGGTGGAAGAACTAGACATCACTGTGTACTCAGATGAGGTTCCTTGTGGTGTAGTCTGCTTCAAGTGCTCAGTGGGTGTGTTTGTGCTTGAAGTTAGTGTGGGTGCAGTTGTTTCAGAAGGCTCGGAACTGGAAGTAAAAGGAGTAATGGATGGAATAGGTGTACTCTCAGTAGTAGTGCTTGTAGTTTCAGAGGTCAACTCGATGGAGGATATGGACAATGTTGACTGAGAAGACACCTCTGTTGTGGATGGTTGCTCAGTGGTGGAAGAAGTAGACATCACTGTGTACTCAGATGAGGTTCCTTGTGGTGTAGTCTGCTTGAAGTGCTCAGTGGGTGTGTTTGAAGTTAGTGTGGGTGCAATTGTCTCAGAAGGCTCAGAACTGGAAGTAAAAGGAGTCACGGATGGAGTTGGTGTTGTACTCTCAGTAGTAGTGCTTGTAGTTTCAGAGGTCAACTCACTGGAGGATATGGACAATGTTGACAGAGAAGACACCTCTGTTGTGGATGGTTGTTCAGTGATGGAAGAACTAGACATAACTGTGTACTCAGATGAGGTTTCTTGTGGTGTAGTCTGCTTGAAGTGCTCAGTGGGTGTGTTTGTGCTTGAAGTTAGTGTGGGTGCAATTGTCTCAGAAGGCTCAGAACTGGAAGTAAAAGGAGTAATGGATGGAGTAGGTGTTGGACTCTCAGTAGTAGTGTGTGTAGTTTCAGAGGTCAACTCGATGGAGGAGGCAGACATTGTTGACTGAGAAGACAGCTGTTTTGTGGAGGGTTGCTCAGTGGTGGAAGAAATAGACATAACTGTGTACTCAGATGAGGTTTCTTGTGGTGTAGTCTGCTTCACGTGCTCAGTGGGTGTGTTTGTGCTTGAAGTTAGTGTGGGTGCAGTTGTCTCAGAAGGCTCGGAACTGGAAGTAAAAGGAGTAATGGATGGAGTAGGGGTCGTACTCTCAGTAGTAGTGTTTGTAGTTTCAGAGGTCAACTCGATGGAGGAGGCAGACATTGTTGACTGAGAAGACAGCTGTTTTGTGGAGGGTTGCTCAGTGGTGGAAGAACTAGACATCACTGTGTACTCAGATGAGGTTCCTTGTGGTGTAGTCTGCTTGAAGTGCTCAGTGGGTGTGTTTGTGCTTGAAGTTAGTGTGGGTGCAGTTGTCTCAGAAGGCTCAGAACTGGAAGTAAAAGGAGTAATGGATGGAGTGGGTGTTGTACTCTCAGTAGTAGTGCTTGTAGTTTCAGAGGTCAACTCACTGGAGGAGGCAGACAATGTTGACTGAAAAGACACCTCTGTTGTGGATGGTTGTTCAGTGGTGGAAGAACTAGACATCACTATGTACTCAGATGAGGTTCCTTGTGGTGTAGTCTGCTTGAAGTGCTCAGTGGGTGTGTTTGTGCTTGAAGTTAGTGTGGGTGCAGTCGTCTCAGAAGGCTCAGAACTGGAAGTAAAAGGAGTCACGGATGGAGTTGGTGTTGTACTCTCAGTAGTAGTGCTTGTAGTTTCAGAGGTCAACTCACTGGAGGATATGGACAATGTTGACTGAGAAAACACCTCTGTTGTGGATGATTGCTCAGTGGTGGAAGAACTAGACATCACTGTGTACTCAGATGAGGTTCCTTGTGGTGTAGTCTGCTTCAAGTGCTCAGTGGGTGTGTTTGTGCTTGAAGTTAGTGTGGGTGCAGTTGTCTCAGAAGGCTCGGAACTGGAAGTAAAAGGAGTAATGGATGGAATAGGTGTACTCTCAGTAGTAGTGCTTGTAGTTTCAGAGGTCAACTCGATGGAGGATATGGACAATGTTGACTGAGAAGACACCTCTGTTGTGGATGGTTGCTCAGTGGTGGAAGAAGTAGACATCACTGTGTACTCAGATGAGGTTCCTTGTGGTGTAGTCTGCTTGAAGTGCTCAGTGGGTGTGTTTGAAGTTAGTGTGGGTGCAATTGTCTCAGAAGGCTCAGAACTGGAAGTAAAAGGAGTCACGGATGGAGTTGGTGTTGTACTCTCAGTAGTAGTGCTTGTAGTTTCAGAGGTCAACTCACTGGAGGATATGGACAATGTTGACAGAGAAGACACCTCTGTTGTGGATGGTTGTTCAGTGATGGAAGAACTAGACATAACTGTGTACTCAGATGAGGTTTCTTGTGGTGTAGTCTGCTTGAAGTGCTCAGTGGGTGTGTTTGTGCTTGAAGTTATTGTGGGTGCAGTTGTCTCAGAAGGCTCAGAACTGGAAGTAAAAGGAGTAATGGATGGAGTGGGTGTTGTACTCTCAGTAGTAGTGCTTGTAGTTTCAGAGGTCAACTCACTGGAGGAGGCAGACAATGTTGACTGAGAAGACACCTCTGTTGTGGATGGTTGTTTAGTGGTGGAAGAACTAGACATCACTGTGTACTCAGATGAGGTTTCTTGTGGTGTAGTCTGCTTGAAGTGCTCAGTGGGTGCATTTGTGCTTAAAGATAGGAAGGGTGCAGTCATCTCAGAAGGCTCAGAACTGGAAGTAAAAGGAGTCATGGATGGAGTTGGTGTTGTACTCTCAGTAGTAGTGCTTGTAGTTTCAGAGGTCAACTCGATGGAGGAGGACATGGACAATGTTGACAGAGAAGACACCTCTGTTGTGGATGATTGTTCAGTGGTGGAAGAACTAAACATCACTGTGTACTCAGATGAGGTTCCTTGTGGTGTAGTCTGCTTGAAGTGCTCAGTGGGTGTGTTTGTGCTTGAAGTTAGTGTGGGTGCAATTGTCTCAGAAGGCTCAGAACCGGAAGTAAAAGGAGTCATGGATGGAGTTGGTGTTGTACTCTCAGTAGTAGTGCTTGTAGTTTCAGAGGTCAACTCGATGGAGGAGGACATGGACAATGTTGACAGAGAAGACACCTCTGTTGTGGATGATTGTTCAGTGGTGGAAGAACTAAACATCACTGTGTACTCAGATGAGGTTCCTTGTGGTGTAGTCTGCTTGAAGTGCTCAGTGGGTGTGTTTGTGCTTGAAGTTAGTGTGGGTGCAATTGTCTCAGAAGGCTCAGAACTGGAAGTAAAAGGAGTAATGGATGGAGTAGGTGTTGGACTCTCAGTAGTAGTGTGTGTAGTTTCAGAGGTCAACTCGATGGAGGAGGCAGACATTGTTGACTGAGAAGACAGCTGTTTTGTGGAGGGTTGCTCAGTGGTGGAAGAACTAGACATAACTGTGTACTCAGTTGAGGTTTCTTGTGGTGTAGTCTGCTTCACGTGCTCAGTGGGTGCATTTGTGCTTAAAGATAGGAAGGGTGCAGTCGTCTCAGAAGGCTCAGAACTGGAAGTAAAAGGAGTCATGGATGGAGTTGGTGTTGTACTCTCAGTAGTAGTGTGTGTAGTTTCAGAGGTCAACTCGATGGAGGAGGCAGACATTGTTGACTGAGAAGACAGCTGTTTTGTGGAGGGTTGCTCAGTGGTGGAAGAACTAGACATCACTGTGTACTCAGTTGAGGTTTCTTGTGGTGTAGTCTGCTTCACGTGCTCAGTGGGTGCATTTGTGCTTAAAGATAGGAAGGGTGCAGTCGTCTCAGAAGGCTCAGAACTGGAAGTAAAAGGAGTCATGGATGGAGTTGGTGTTGTACTCTCAGTAGTAGTGTGTGTAGTTTCAGAGGTCAACTCGATGGAGGAGGCAGACATTGTTGACTGAGAAGACAACTGTTTTGTGGAGGGTTGCTCAGTGGTGGAAGAACTAGACATCACTGTGTACTCAGTTGAGGTTTCTTGTGGTGTAGTCTGCTTCACGTGCTCAGTGGGTGTGTTTGTGCTTGAAGTTAGTGTGGGTGCAGTCGTCTCAGAAGGCTCAGAACTGGAAGTAAAAGGAGTAATGGATGGAGTAGGGGTCGTACTCTCAGTAGTAGTGTTTGTAGTTTCAGAGGTCAACTCGATGGAGGAGGCAGACATTGTTGACTGAGAAGACATCTGTTTTGTGGAGGGTTGCTCAGTGGTGGAAGAAATAGACATAACTGTGTACTCAGATGAGGTTTCTTGTGGTGTAGTCTGCTTGAAGTGCTCAGTGGGTGTGTTTGTGCTTGAAGTTAGTGTGGGTGCAGTCGTCTCAGAAGGCTCAGAACTGGAAGTAAAAGGAGTAATGGATGGAGTTGGTGTTGTACTCTCAGTAGTAGTGCTTGTAGTTTCAGAGGTCAACTCACTGGAGGATATGGACAATGTTGACTGAGAAGACACCTCTGTTGTGGATGGTTGTTCAGTGGTGGAAGAACTAGACATCACTGTGTAGTCAGTTGAGGTTCCTTGTGGTGTAGTCTGCTTGAAGTGCTCAGTGGATGTGTAAGCTGAATAGGAGGAAGAAAACAGAACATTAACAATATTTAAGAAAAAGCCGACATATGAGCCCTCATATAGGAGTTCCAGGGAAATCTGCACTCACAACTCATGCAGGATGTGACCTGTGTGCCTGAGTCATGGGGTACCACTTAGAGCCACTCCCACAAAGAAGAGAGTGATCCAAGAAGGATATAATGCATCAAACGGTATTGAAGAAAGCCTTGACCGAAACGTATGCGCAACACGTGCAAACTGTTGATAATCCAACAATTTATATGCTGTACCGCTTAATGGTATTATTTCTAAGAAGTGTCCAGTGAGGGTTCAAGAGCGATACAAGTGATCAGTTAGATTTCATCAGAAAATCAAAAAGTGTTGCTTAAACTGCTTGCTGAAACCAACAAAGCCTCTATGGCAGTGTTTCTCAACCACTGTTCCGTGGCACACTAGTGTGCCGCGAGATGTTGCCTGGTGTGCCGTGGGAGAATTACTTTATATATAGTCAATATAGGCACAGAGTTAATTTTTTTAACATTTTCTAATGGTGGTGTGCCTCGTGATTTTTTTCATGAAACAAGTGTGCCTTTGCCCAAAAAAGGTTGAGAAACACTGCTCTATGGGTGCCTGCAGTTCAGTCAACAAGAGGTCTCAGCCAAGAGGGAGTTCCACAATTCTAAACACACAGCTCACGCGGGATGTGAGCTGTGTGCCTGAGTCATGGAGGACCACTTAGAGCCTCTCCCACAAAGACGGGAGTGATTTAACAACGCACTAAGCAGTATTGAAGAAATCCTGGATTCAGGTTAAGGCACCGAAACATATGCACAGCACGTGTAAACTGTTGAGCCCTGTAATACTGTGCTGGCAGATAAACATCATTTCCATATGAATATATAGCTACATACCAGAGGAACTTGTAGGCTGTGAACTAGTAGATATGCGTCCACGAGTAGTAGTGGAAGGGGAAGATTCCTTTATGGTGGGTATTTTTGTAGTAGTATAAGCAGAAGGTGTTGTGGTTGCATACGCAGAAGGTGTTGTTTTCAAATTTGTAGAAATGGATGTTTCACTTGTTGTGCTTGGTATCCCCCTAGAAGGGATAGGCAACAAATTGTATTGGACTATTTTTTTAAAATGCACGTAACTATTCACCACTGATAGTGCTTATTGGACCCGCCTAGAGGGATTATCATTCTTATTCTTATTCTTTATTTATACCCCACCCACTCTGGGCGATTTCCAAAAGGATATGAAAATACAATAATCTATTAAACATTAAAAGCTTCCCTAAACAGGGCTGCCTTCAGATGTCTTCTAAAAATCTGGTAGTTGTTTTTCTCTTTGACATTTGGTGGGAGGGTGTTCCACAGGGCAGGTGCAACTACCGAGAAGGCCCTCTGCCTGGTTCCGTGTAACTTGGCTTCTCGCAGCGAGGGAACCGCCAGAAGGCCCTCGGTACTGGACCTCATTTTCCGGGCAGAATGATGGGGGTGGAGACGCTCCTTCAGGTATACTGGACCGAGGCCGTTTAGGGCTTTAAAGGTCAGCACCAACACTTTGAATTGTGCTCGGAAATGTACTGGGAGCCAATGTAGGTCTTTCAAGACCGGTGTTATGTGGTCTCGGCGGCCTCTCCCAGTCACCAGTCTAGCTGCCGCATTCTGGATTAGTTGTAGTTTCCGAGTCACCTTCAAAGGTAGCCCCACGTAGAACGCATTGTGGGAGATAACTAGAGCATGCACCACTCTGGTGAGACAGTCGGTGGGCAGGTACCACGTCTCCACTCCCACCTTCATCCCCTGGCGTGCTACTCACTGGCATTGAGGCCCCTCAGAGGTGATGTGGCACTTTCCATTCACACAGTGGAATGGGTGGGGGTTCCAAGCGCTGCAGTTAGAGACACACTGAAGTGTGTTGTTGATGACCTTTGCCACATAATATGGCTGGAGGTTGTGTGCCACCACTGAGACATTCTTGCATTCGTCTGACAGATCTGGGAATGGAAAAGGAGGGAGAAGGGTCACCAAGGAAGAATGCAAATGCCTCACAATGCCACATGCATGGGACTAGGAGAACGAGAGGGGAGGCTGCCAGGCTGCTGGATCATCATCATCAATATATATTTATACCCCACACACCAACCCCATCGCACACCTCAGTCCTCACCTTCGGGGCTCAGGGGCACTGCGGTCACACGAGATGCTCCTTCAGTAAAGCAGAGCTGATCTAAAGGAGAGGGGGAAAGCAAAGGTGAGGCTTCTGAAAGGAATAAAAAAATTTCCATCTCCGCTGTATCAAACAGTTGGTCCCTTATCTCTCTCGCCTTCATCTGGCCACAGTGATCCATGCGACGGTCACCTCCAGGCTTGATTATTGTAACTCGCTCTACGCGGGGCTGCCCTTGAAGCTGACCCAGAAACTCCAGCGGGTGCAGAATGCCACGGTGAGGCTCCTTACGGGGTCCCGGCCGCGGGATCACATTAATCCAGTGCTTTAACAGCTGCACTGGCTCCCGGTGGAGTACAGGATCAGGTTTAAGGTGCTGGTTTTGACCTTTAAAGCCCTATGCGGCTTGAGACCCTCGTACCTACGGGATCGCCTCTCCTGGTATGCCCCGCGGAGGACCTTAAGGTCCACAAACAACAATATTCTGGAGATCCCGAGCCATAAGGTGGCTAGATTGGCCTCTACTAGAGCCAGGGCCTTTTCTGTATTGGCCCCAACTTGGTGGAACGCTGTTTCACAGGAGACCAGGGCCCTGCGGGATTTGACATCTTTCCGCAGGGCCTGCAAGACAGAGCTGTTCCGCCTGGCCTTTGGGTTTGATTCAGTCTGACCCCTGTGTTTTCCTCCCTCATGGCCTGGATTTATGGACTACTTAAAATCAGGCTGCATTTTAAACTTAAATTTTAAATTTTAATACTGTATTTTAATCCGTATTTTAATCAATTGTTTTTTATGTTTTATTGTAATTTTATTGGTGTGAGCCACCCTGAGCCCGGTTTTGACTGGGGAGTGCGGGGTATAAATAAAAATTTATAATAATAATAATAATAATAATAATAATAATTTTTTATTTATACCCCGCCCATCTGGCGGGGCTTCCCCTGCCACTCTGGGTGGCTTCCAACAAACATTAAAATACATCAAATATCACAGATTAAAAACTTCCCTAAACAGGGCTGCCTTTAGGTATTTTCTAAATGTTTTCTAAATGTCAGGTAGTTGTTTATCTCTCTGACCTCTGATGGGAGGGCGTTCCACAGGGCGGGTGCCACTACCGAGAAGGTCCTCTGCCTGATTCCCTGTAGCTTTGCTTCTCGCAATGAGGGACCCGCCAGAAGGCCCTTGGCGCTAGATCTCAGTGTCTGGGCTGAACGATGGGGGTGGAGATGCTCCTTCAGGTATACAGGACCGAGGCCGTTTAGGGCTTTAAAGATCAGCACCAACACTTTGAATTGTTCTTGGAACATACTGGGAGCCAATGCAGATCTCTCAGGACCGGTGTTATGTGGTCTCGGCAGCCGCTCCCAGTCACCAGTCTAGCTGCCGCATTCTGGATTAATTGCAGTTCCTGGGTAACCTTCAAAGGTAGCCCCACGTAGAGCACATTGCAGTAATCCAAGCAGGAGATAACCAGAGCATGCACCACGGGGGGGGGGGAAGCATCCATGGGGGGGGGACCTCTTCTTCTGCTCCCGCCCCCACCACTCAAGACTCCCTGCCACCAAGGTTGAAGGAAGCACACCTCTTCCGACAGGAAGCAACCTAACATCCATCTCCATGTGGGCATGGGAACATCAGCTGTGGTTGGTTGATGTTTCAGCACAGCCGCTGGGGTAACAGAGAAGGGTTTCCACCCTCACTGCTCAGCCTGGATGGATAACACTAGGTGGCCTCAGATATGGCATAACTGAGGCGCATTCTATTCTATTCTAGATGGATGGAATATAGTACAAGAGTAGCCTTGCAACATTCCCTGTTTAGGGAAGTTTTTAATGTTTGTTGTTTTATTCTGTTTTTAATCTGTTGGGAGCCACCCAGAGTGGCTGGGGAAACCCAGCCAGATGGGTGGGGTATAAATTATTATTATTATTATTATTATTATTATTATTATTATTATTATTATTCACGCCAAGGACATCCTTGGGCTCCTTCAGCTGCCAGCCCCAGCTGTGGCTGGCAACCCCAGGCTTAACTCCTGGCTACCACCTTGGGAGCCCCATCCGATGTATGCGGCAGGTGCCTCCTCACCTCTGTCATTGGAAGTGCAATTATTTTGCAAGGTCTGTGAGAGGTTCTTCATGGAAGCATTGTAAGAAGCATTGAAGTCTGAGAAGTGAAGCTGCAGGAGCACCTCGTGGTCCACGATAACACTGCCATTGCTGAGAAGAGGCAGCAGGAAGGAAGAGGGAGAAATCACTTAGCCATAACTGAAAAGGTGCCCCCTGCCAGCCTGATGTCAGGTGAATGATGCTGGGGGGGAGACTGTCAATTAAAGGGGCGTGGCCTCTCACAGCAGGGGGCCAGGAGATTGCGTGGCACCAAGCAGCACCCTCCCTCCCATACTTGGTCCCCACCTGTTTCTCTTCTGTGACTCACCTCAGCCGAATCACCTTTACACCCGTGTAACCAGGAATGTCCGCATAGAAGATGTTCATCTGCAAAGAGAGAGGGGTCTCATCTCAGCTGCATAGACAGCAACAGATGGAAGCACCAACCAACAACAGGGTGTGAACAGAGGCAGCAGAGCATCACCACCCCCTCCCCATCATATCAGAGAGATTATGTCTTTGAGGTGCATGTCAGCAGTCCTAGAGTTGGAAGGGACCTGAGAGTTATTGGGTCCAATCCCCGCAATGCAGGAATTTCAACGGCAGCAGAAACAACAACAAAAAACTCTACATTTTTAAGATACTGGTTTGTTGATGTGAGAAATACCAAACCCCCAATCCCAGCAGATTCTTGGTCCCTCCTATGTGCTGAGCAGGACATCTCTATCCGGCTGTGCTCCTTTAACTCCTCCATCCTTCCAACACACCTTTGGGGTATCTCCTGTGCTGGGCATGGCTAGTCTGTGGCCCTCCCCCAGCTGTTGTTGGACTGCAGTTCCCAGCAGGCAGCCTGGCCAAAGGTATGGGATGATTATAAAGGCTGGAAGATGACCTTTGTCACTTTAACACTGGTCTTTCAAAAGTGACAATTAGGAAGTCGGTTCCTGATGTGTGTATTGGGGTATGAACCATCCGTTCTGAGCTACATATTACTGGAACAGCTTTCTATACTCATCTGATAGCTCCATTTCCAGGTATTCCAAATGAGGGAAACCTGACTGTGTTTCCAGATTTGCTGTGAATGAGCTTCACACTGAGAAAAGGAGTGTCAATGAGGTCTGGACTCAGAAGTGACCATAGGGTTTGGGTTTGGGTGTGAGAATTTTTTGGGGGGTGTCATCTCTCTGTGCACTCCCAGCCCCCCCTCACCTGTTCCTCAAATATCTTCACAAATGTCTTGAAGGCAGAGGAGCCGTAAATCGCCATCTCTGGGCTGAAGTTCCGATTCTTCACTGTTACAGAGACATTGATTGTGGCCTCAACAGTCACTGTGATCAGAAAGCACAAGAGTCATTAAACATGAAGGTACAGCCACAGTTTCAGAGTCTATGTTTGAGGATGAGCACTTCAGGTGTTCATTGAGTCACAGGAGAATTGCAGTGATCATGGAAACAACATGAAAAACCTATGGCTCCACCCCAAAGGGTGCAGAGAAAGGGCGCTGGTACAGGGTGTGAAATACACTGGAATGTGCGTGTATCAGCTCAGTGTAGTCTACTCTTGCTGACATGAACTCTCCAGGTCCTGAGGCAGGTGACATTCTTGTCCATCTGCTGCTGCTGCTGCTGCTGCTATCAGAAGCTTTTTAAAACGAAGGTGGCAAGGTGATGCCACAGAAGCAACACACCATTTTGAATCAAGCAAGTTGACCATCTTTCCTTGCAAACCAATTGAGGGCTCATCCACACTTCCTTCTGCCTCTGCACTTTCCTGCAGAAAGCAGTTCTGTGCTGAATAGGAACAAATGGCAATTGGTTTTTCCACAAAGAGCAGGATTCCCAGGGGAAAACAGTGTAGTAAAGGCATACCTGTTCAGACCTAGTAAGCATGCCTAGTAAGCACAGGTGAAGTGGAAAACCCCACAGACCCAGGCTTTCTAGGCATGGGGACAAAAGCCTGAGTAGATTGTATGTACACCTCCTAAAGATACAACCGGTTTTATACACAGTTGGTATGGAAGTCATCTGCATCCAGAAAAGGCAACGTTCTACATCAAACCATCTCCAGGGGTGGCTAAAATATTTCACTTCTTTCCCAGTATTCATAGAAGCTTTCAGTCTCTTCATGGGCCAACTTCCCTTCACAAGAGTGACAGTGCAGGCAAGGGGAGGTCAGAGGGGTCCCCCAAGTTGGTGCCCTTCAGGTGTTGTTGGGCCACAATTACAAATCCTCCCTGGCCATTGGCCACGCTCACTGAGGCAGATGGGAGGACAGCCATGTCTGGAGAGCACAAGGTTAGGGAAGGCTGGCTTGGGCACTCCTGTCTCAAGACTTCAACAGAGAAACATCCAGGTCATCAAAAAAGCAAGATCACTCCCAGGAATGCAAAACAGGAAGTTTGAAGACAAAGGACCACAAATATTGCCCACCTAGAAAATTACTACATCCGGACATTGCTGAGCATTTGTTTTCAAAGGAAGAGCCAGAAGGCAGGAGGCCTGTACAGTACTAATAATGCTCAGACTTACCCACTTGGATTTCATTCTTTGCCTCTTCGCAACGCTGCCCAATATAGGGAGACGGACAGTGACAACGACCCTCAACAAGCACTCCTTCATTAAGGCACCCGAGAGGGACAACTGTGGTGGAAAAGGGAACACTAACAACATTTAAAAACAAGCCAACAAAAGAGCCCTCATACCAGGATGCAACAATTTGTATATGCTCTACTGTTTAAATTTGTATATGCTCTACTTATTTCTAAGAAGTGTCCAGTGAAGGTGCAAGAGCAATACAAATGATAAAATCAATTAAATCTCATCAGCAAATCAAAAAGTGTTGCCTAAACTGCTTACTGAAAATGACAAAGCCTCTACGGGTGCCAGAAGTTCAGTAAAGAAGAGGTCTCAGCCAAGAAATAGTTTCACAGAACTGGGCCACAATTCTGAACACACACCTCATGCCTGAGTCAAGGGGAACCACTTAGAGCCTCTCCCACAAAGACGGGAGTGATCTAACAGGGATATAAGGCATCAAATGGTATAGAACATTTTTTAAAGGCCTTCTAAATTAATACGATAATTTTGTAGTTGGCCCAGTAGCATATGGGCTGCATGTTGAAACTGTTAAGCAATGGAATTATGTGCTGGGAGATAAACATCATTTCCATATGATTACACAGATACATACCAGATGAAGTTGTAAGCTGTAAATTAGTCGATGAGTGTCCACGAGTAGTGGTGGAAGGTGAAGATGCAAAAGACGTTAATGTAGTGGGCAACAATGTTGAGGTCATTTCTGATATGCTAGTAGTAGAGTGTGTGGTTATGGTCTCAGTGATGGATGCAGATGATAACGTTGATGAATGAGATGTTCCACTAGGAGCAATTTTAGTGCTAGCAGATCCATGATAGGTTGTGGAAGCTGTAATCAGTGATGAGCTCCCTTCTGATGTACGGGAGTAATCAATTGTGGTGTTAGTACTAGCAGATAGCATGGCTACAGTTGTCTCAGAATGCTCAGAACTGGAAGTATAAGGGGTGATGGATGAAACAGGTTTTGTGGTCTCACTAGTTGTGCTTGATGAGGTTCCTTGTGGTGTAGTCTGCTTCAAGTGCGCAGTGGGTGTGTTTGTGCTTAAAGTTAGGCTGTGTGCTGTTGTCTCGGAAAGCTCAGAACTGGAAGTAAAAGGAGTTATGGATGGAGTAGGTGTTATACTCTCAGTAATAGAGCTTGTTGTTTCAGAGGTCAACGTACTGGAGGAGATGGACAAAGTTGACTGAGAAGACAGCTGTTTTGTGGATGGTTGTTCAGTGGTGGAAGAACTAGACATCACTGTGTACTCCGATGAGGTTAGGCTGGGTGCTGTTGTCTCAGAAGGTTCAGAACTGGAATTAAAAGGGATGCTGGATTGTGTAGATGTAGTCTCAACAGTTGCGGTTGTAGATTCAGAGGTCACCTCACTGGAGGAGACAGACAAAGTTGACTGAGAAGACAGCTGTTTTGTGGATGGTTGTTCAGTGGTAGAAGAAGTAGACATCATTGTGTACTCCGATGAGGTTAGGCTGGGTGCTGTTGTCTCAGATGGTTCAGAACTGGAAGTAAAAGGGGTGCTGGATTGCGTAGATGTAGTCCCATGAGTTGCAGTTGTAGATTGAGAGGTCACCTCACTGGAGGAGACGGACAAAATTGACTGAGAAGACAGCGTGTTGGATTGTGTAGATGTAGTCTCAAGAGTTGCGGTTGTAGATTCAGAGGTCACCTCACTGGAGGAGACGGACGAAGTTGACTGAGAAGACAGCAGTTTTGTGGATGGTTGTTCAGTGGTGGAAGAAGTAGACATCATTGTGTACTCTGATGAGGTTAGGCTGGGTGATGTTGTCTCGGAACGTTCAGAACTGGAATTAAAAGGGGTGCTGGATTGTGTAGATGTAGTCTTAGGAGTTGCGGTTGTAGACTCAGAGGTCAGCTCACTGGAGGAGACGGACAAAGTTGACTGAGAAGACAGCCGTTTTGTGGATGGTTGTTCAGTGGGGGAAGAAGTAGACATCATTGTGTACTCCGATGAGGTTAGGCTGGGTGCTGTTGTCTCAGAAGGTTCAGAACTGGAATTAAAAGGGATGCTGGATTGTGTAGAAGTAGTCTTAGGAGTTGCGGTTGTAGATTCAGAGGTCACCTCACTGGAGGAGACAGACAAAGTTGACTGAGAAGACAGCTGTTTTGTGGATGGTTGTTCAGTGGTGGAAGACGTAGACATCATTGTGTACTCCGATGAGGTTAGGCTGGGTGCTGTTGTCTCAGAAGGTTCAGAACTGGAAGTAAAAGGGGTGCTGGATTGCGTAGATGTAGTCCCATGAGTTGCAGTTGTAGATTGAGAGGTCACCTCACTGGAGGAGACGGACAAAATTGACTGAGAAGACAGCGTGTTGGATTGTGTAGATGTAGTCTCAACAGTTGCGGTTGTAGATTCAGAGGTCACCTCACTGGAGGAGACGGACGAAGTTGACTGAGAAGACAGCAGTTTTGTGGATGGTTGTTCAGTGGTGGAAGAAGTAGACATCATTGTGTACTCTGATGAGGTTAGGCTGGGTGATGTTGTCTCGGAACGTTCAGAACTGGAATTAAAAGGGGTGCTGGATTGTGTAGATGTAGTCTTAGGAGTTGCGGTTGTAGATTCAGAGGTCAGCTCACTGGAGGAGACGGACAAAGTTGACGGAGAAGACAGCCGTTTTGTGGATGGTTGTTCAGTGGTGGAAGAAGTAGACATCATTGTGTACTCCGATGAGGTTAGGCTGGGCGATGTTGTCTCAGAAGGTTCAGAACTGGAAGTTAAAGGGGTGCTGGATTGTGTAGATGTAGTCTTAGGAGTTGCGGTTGTAGATTCAGAGGTCACCTCACTGGAGGAGACGGACAAAGTTGACAGAGAAGACAGCTGTTTTGTGGATGGTTGTTCAGTGGTGGAAGAAGTAGACATCACTGTGTACTCCGATGAGGTTAGGCTGGGTGATATTTTTTCAGAAGCTTCAGAACCGGAAGTTAAAGGGGTGCTGGATTGCCTAGATGTAGTCTCATGAGTTGCGGTTGTAGTTTCAAAGGCCACCTCACTGGAGGAGACGGACAAAGTTGACTGAGAAGACAGCAGTTTGGTGGATGGTTGTTCAGTGGTGGAAGAAGTAGACATCATTGTGTACTCTGATGAGGTTAGGCTGGGTGATGTTGTCTCGGAACGTTCAGAACTGGAATTAAAAGGGGTGCTGGATTGTGTAGATGTACTCTTAGGAGTTGCGGTTGTAGATTGAGAGGTCAGCTCACTGGAGGAGACGGACAAAGTTGACTGAGAAGACAGCCGTTTTGTGGATGGTTGTTCAGTGGTGGAAGAAGTAGACATCATTGTGTACTCCGATGAGGTTAGGCTGGGCGATGTTGTCTCAGAAGGTTCAGAACTGGAAGTTAAAGGGGTGCTGGATTGTGTAGATGTAGTCTTAGGAGTTGCGGTTGTAGATTCAGAGGTCACCTCACTGGAGGAGACGGACAAAGTTGACAGAGAATACAGCTGTTTTGTGGATGGTTGTTCAGTGGTGGAAGAAGTAGACATCACTGTGTACTCCGATGAGGTTAGGCTGGGTGATATTTTTTCAGAAGCTTCAGAACCGGAAGTTAAAGGGGTGCTGGATTGCCTAGATGTAGTCTCATGAGTTGCGGTTGTAGTTTCAGAGGCCACCTCACTGGAGGAGACGGACAAAGTTGACTGAGAAGACAGCTGTTTTGTGGATGGTTGTTCAGTGGTGGAAGAAGTAGACATCATTGTGTACTCTGATGAGGTTAGGCTGGGTGATGTTGTCTCAGCACGTTCAGAACTGGAATTATAAGGGGTGCTGGATTGTGTAGATGTAGTCTTAGGAGTTGCGGTTGTAGATTCAGGGGTCAGCTCACTGGAGGAGACGGACAAAGTTGACTGAGAAGACAGCCGTTTTGTGGATGGTTGTTCAGTGGTGGAAGAAGTAGACATCATTGTGTACTCCGATGAGGTTAGGCTGGGCGATGTTTTCTCAGAAGGTTCAGAAGTGGAAGTTAAAGGGGTGCTGGATTGCTTAGATGTAGTCTCATGAGTTGCGGTTGTAGTTTCAGAGGTCACCTCACTGGAGGAGATGGACAAAGTTGACTGAGAAGACAGCTGTTTTGTGGGTGGTTGTTCAGTGGTGGAAGAAGTAGACATCACTGTGTACTCCGATGAGGTTAGGCTGGGTGCTGTTGTCTCAGAAGGTTCAGAACTGGATGTAAAAGGGATGCTGGATTGTGTAGATGTAGTCTCAACAGTTGCGGTTGTAGATTCAGAGGTCACCTCACTGGAGGAGACGGACAATGTTGACTGAGAAGATAGCTGTTTTGTGGATGGTTGTTCAGTGCTGGAAGAAGTAGACATCATTGTGTACTCTGATGAGGTTAGGCTGGGTGCTGTTGTCTCAGAAGGTTCAGAACTGGAAGTAAAAGGGGTGCTGGATTGTGTAGATGTAGTCTCATGAGTTGCGGTTGTAGTTTTAGAGGTCACCTCACTGGAGGAGACAGGCAAAGTTGACTGAGAAGACAGCCGTTTTGTGGATGGTTGTTCAGTGGTCGAAGAAGTAGACATCATTGTGTACTCCGATGAGGTTAGGCTGGGTGCTGTTGTCTCATACGGTTGGGAACTGGAAGTAAAAGTGGTGCTGAATTGCCTAGATGTGGTCTTAGGAATTGCGTTTGTAGATTCAGAGGTCACCTCACTGGAGGAGACGGACAAGGTTGACTGAGAAGACAGCTGTTTTGTGGATGGTTGTTCAGTGGTGGAAGAAGTAGACATCACTGTGTACTCCGATGAGGTTAGGCTGGGTGATGTTGTCTCAGAAGGTTCAGAACTGGAAGTTAAAGGGGTGCTGGATTGTATAGATGTAGTCTCATGAGTTGCGGTTGTAGTTTCAAAGGTCACCTCACTGGAGGAGACGGACAAAGTTGACTGAGAAGACAGCTGTTTTGTGGATGGTTGTTCAGTCGTGGAAGAAGTAGACATCACTGTGTACTCTGATGAGGTTCGGCTGGGTGCTGTTGTCTCAGAAGCTTCAGAACTGGATGTAAAAGGGATGCTGGATTGTGTAGATGTAGTCTTAGGAGTTGCGGTTGTAGATTCAGAGGTCACCTCACTGGAGGAGACGGACAAAGTTGACAGAGAATACAGCTGTTTTGTGGATGGTTGTTCAGTGGTGGAAGAAGTAGACATCACTGTGTACTCCGATGAGGTTAGGCTGGGTGATATTTTTTCAGAAGCTTCAGAACCGGAAGTTAAAGGGGTGCTGGATTGCCTAGATGTAGTCTCATGAGTTGCGGTTGTAGTTTCAGAGGCCACCTCACTGGAGGAGACGGACAAAGTTGACTGAGAAGACAGCAGTTTGGTGGATGGTTGTTCAGTGGTGGAAGAAGTAGACATCATTGTGTACTCTGATGAGGTTAGGCTGGGTGATGTTGTCTCAGCACGTTCAGAACTGGAATTATAAGGGGTGCTGGATTGTGTAGATGTAGTCTTAGGAGTTGCGGTTGTAGATTCAGGGGTCAGCTCACTGGAGGAGACAGACAAAGTTGACTGAAAGACAGCTGTTTTGTGGATGGTTGTTCAGTGGTGGAAGAAGTAGACATCATTGTGTACTCCGATGAGGTTAGGCTGGGCGTTGTTGTCTCAGAAGGTTCAGAACTGGAAGTTAAAGGGGTGCTGGATTGTGTAGATGTAGTCTCATGAGTTGCGGTTGTAGATTCAGAGGTCACCTCACTGGAGGAGACGGACAAAGTTGACAGAGAAGACAGCTGTTTTGTGGGTGGTTGTTCAGTGGTGGAAGAAGTAGATATCACTGTGTACTCCGATGAGGTTAGGCTGGGTGATATTTTCTCAGAAGCTTCAGAACTGGAAGTTAAAGGGGTGCTGGATTGCCTAGATGTAGTCTCATGAGTTGCGGTTGTAGTTTCAGAGGCCACCTCACTGGAGGAGACGGACAAAGTTGATTGAGAAGACAGCTGTTTTGTGGATGGTTGTTCAGTGGTGGAAGAAGTAGACATCATTGTGTACTCTGATGAGGTTAGGCTGGGTGATGTTGTCTCGGAACGTTCAGAACTGAAATTAAAAGGGGTGCTGGATTGTGTAGATGTAGTCTTAGGAGTTGCGGTTGTAGATTCAGAGGTCAGCTCACTGGAGGAGACGGACAAAGTTGACTGAGAAGACAGCCGTTTTGTGGATGGTTGTTCAGTGGTGGAAGAAGTAGACATCATTGTGTACTCCGATGAGGTTAGGCTGGGCGATGTTTTCTCAGAAGGTTCAGAAGTGGAAGTTAAAGGGGTGCTGGATTGCTTAGATGTAGTCTCATGAGTTGCGGTTGTAGTTTCAGAGGTCACCTCACTGGAGGAGATGGACAAAGTTGACTGAGAAGACAGCTGTTTTGTGGGTGGTTGTTCAGTGGTGGAAGAAGTAGACATCACTGTGTACTCCGATGAGGTTAGGCTGGGTGCTGTTGTCTCAGAAGGTTCAGAACTGGATGTAAAAGGGATGCTGGATTGTGTAGATGTAGTCTCAACAGTTGCGGTTGTAGTTTTAGAGGTCACCTCACTGGAGGAGACAGGCAAAGTTGACTGAGAAGACAGCCGTTTTGTGGATGGTTGTTCAGTGGTCGAAGAAGTAGACATCATTGTGTACTCCGATGAGGTTAGGCTGGGTGCTGTTGTCTCATACGGTTGGGAACTGGAAGTAAAAGGGATGCTGGATTGTGTAGATGTAGTCTTAGGAGTTGCGGTTGTAGATTCAGAGGTCACCTCACTGGAGGAGACAGACAAAGTTGACTGAGAAGACAGCTGTTTTGTGAATGGTTCTTCAGTGGTGGAAGAAGTAGACATCATTGTGTACTCCGATGAGGTTAGGCTGGGTGCTGTTGTCTCAGAAGGTTCAGAACTGGATGTAAAAGGGATGCTGGATTGTGTAGATGTAGTCTCAACAGTTGCGGTTGTAGATTCAGAGGTCACCTCACTGGAGGAGACGGACAAAGTTGACTGAGAAGACAGCTGTTTTGTGGATGGTTTTTCAGTGGTGGAAGAAGTAGACATCACTGTGTACTCCGATGAGGTTAGGCTGGGCGATGTTTTCTCAGAAGGTTCAGAAGTGGAAGTTAAAGGGGTGCTGGATTGCTTAGATGTAGTCTCATGAGTTGCGGTTGTAGTTTCAGAGGTCACCTCACTGGAGGAGATGGACAAAGTTGACTGAGAAGACAGCTGTTTTGTGGATGGTTGTTCAGTCGTGGAAGAAGTAGACATCACTGTGTACTCCGATGAGGTTCGGCTGGGTGCTGTTGTCTCAGAAGCTTCAGAACTGGATGTAAAAGGGATGCTGGATTGTGTAGATGTAGTCTTAGGAGTTGCGGTTGTAGTTTCAGAGGTCACCTCACTGGAGGAGACGGACAAAGTTGACTGAGAAGACAGCTTTTTTGTGGATGGTTGTTCAGTGGTGGAAGAAGTAGACATCACTGTGTACTCCGATGTGGTTAGGCTGGTTGCTGTTGTCTCAGAAGGTTCAGAACTGGAAGTTAAAGGGGTCCTGGATTGCGTAGATGTAGTCTCATGCATTGCGGTTGTAGTAGGCACAGGTCAACTCTGTGTCCAAGACAGCTGTTTATCAGCTCCATCTGGTACGCAGGCTGAGTCCCTACCTGCCCACTGACTGTCTCTCCAGAGTGGTGCATGCTCTAGTTATCTCTCGCTTGGACTACTGCAATGCGCTCTACGTGGGGCTACCTTTGAAGGTGACCCGGAAACTACAACTAACCCAGAATGTGGCAGCTAGACTGGTGACTGGGAGCGGCCGCCGAGACCACATAACACCGGTCCTGAAAGACCTACATTGGCTCCCAGTACGTTTCCGAGCACAATTCAAAGTGTTGGTGTTGACCTTTAAAGCCCTAAACGGCCTCGGTCCGGTATACCTGAAGGAGCGTCTCCACCCCCATCGTTCTGCCCGGACACTGAGGTCCAGCTCCGAGGGCCTTCTGGCGGTTCCCTCACTACGAGAAGCCAAGTTACAGGGAACCAGGCAGAGGGCCTTCTCGGTAGTGGCACCCACCCTGTGGAATGCCCTCCCACTAGAGGTCAAAGAGAACAACAATTACCAGACCTTTAGAAGGCATCTCAAGGCAGCCCTGTTTAGGGAAGCTTTTAATGTTTGATGGATTTCTGAATTTTAATGTTTGATGGATCTCTGTATTTTAGAATTTCTGTTTTGTTGGAAGCCGCCCAGAGTGGCTGGGGGAACCCGGCCAGATGGGCGGGGTATAAATAATAAATTATTATTATTATTATTATTATTAGAAGAGCTGCCCCTCCCCCTCTCTCCTCGGGCAATGGAGGGGACCATCGCTTGCTCCCTCAGGAGGCTTTTCCTTCTTTAATGAGGATTCAAAAGGTTCTTTCTTGTCCTCTTCCTCAGGGGCAACTTATTTATTTCATAACATTTATATGATCTTGGAGGGGTGTGGGGCAGTTTGGGAAAAAGAAGGCAAGGCCCTCATATCTGGAGGCCTCCTAAACAGCCACTGTTTGAAATCCATTAATTCATGTACTGTATTTTTCCGTTTATAAGACACCCCCTACTTTTGGGGACCCCAAATTTAGAAAATAGGCATATGCACTACTCGTGTATAAGACGCCCCCAGATTTTAAACTTCATTTTAATGTAACAAAAACCTAGTCTTATAAACGGAAAAGTACAGTAATTCCCTCAGGCGCCCATGAGGAGTTTTAGGGGGTCCCTGGCCAGAGGATGCTTCCGGCCTCAAACAGAAGGATCAGGGGCTTGTTCCAGTTTTCCTGGTCTCGCGAGGCTTCTCCCTCGGCTTGGAAAATGTCACATTTGCCTCTCTTTTCCCTCAGTTTCCCAATTCATTGGCCGAAGGAGCCCCTGAAATACACTCAGCAGTGTTTAATTCTCTGTACAATCTCATGTAACCGGAGTTGGAAAGGGTCCCCCGAGGGTCATCCAGCCCAAACCCCTGCAATGCAGGAATCTCAAATAAAGCAGCCATGACAGGTGGTCATCCATATGTGTTACTTGGCTGTGGCTTGTAGGTGAGGGGAGATACGACCTCAGGTGCCGGTCTGCTTTTTTCCGCCTACATCTTGACAGTTTGCTGTTAAATAAATGTAGCTTTAAATGTACTGTACTGTATAATAAAATTTTCCTCATTATGTTCTTTGGCAGAGAGCTCCGCTGGAAAGTTTTGAAGACGACTTTAATAGGATGGAGGACATATTTCCCAATTAAGAGGAACAGCAGCCCTCCACACCCTGAGCTTTCTGGTAGTCCACTATAATTTATTTCATTCCGTAAAATCCACACACTGCTTGATGGTAAAGCGGAACAAAACCCTCAAAGGCCAGCTTGCAAAGAGAATAAAACAATGGAGCAGGCGAGGGGAGAGCTGCTCTTGTGCTTGGATCCTGCTTGCGGGTTTCTCAATAGAGGCATCCTGTTGACCACTGTGAGAAGGGGATGCTGGACCCTTTGGTCCTTCTTATGTTCTTATGGAACCTCCAGGTCCAGGGGCAGTCTATCTAGATTGCTAAGTTATTTGGGGTATTTGGCCACTTTGAGAGCAGGATGCTCTCAAATGATAGCATTCGAGTAAGTTGGAAGGAACATATTTTTGAATTTGCAGAAATCGGGATGTTTAAAGCAATATGAGTGTGAAACGACACAGATAAAAATAGAGATAGCATTGATTGTGTATACACTCGACAATAAAAGGGGGAAAAAGTATGCTGATGGAGATAACAGGAAGCCAAAAGCTAATTTATTTATTTTTAATTTTTGGTTGTTAAATTCCCCCCCCCCTTTTTTTCTTTTTTCTTCCTTGCTGATGTTTATGTGCCTTTTGTAACTGGGTGAATTATTGTATGGAAAATGTAAAAATTGTATATGTTTGGTGAAGAAAATAAATAAATAAATAAATAAATATTATTCTCAAAAGAGAGCAGGAGGCTGAGCTGGATGGGCCCCCTTTGCCCCGATCCAGCAGGCTCTTCTTATGTGGGGTGGAGGGAGACCATTGTCCAGGGGGAACAACTCTCTCCCCCCCCCCTCGGCCAGCCTCTCTTCTCCAAGCAAGCACCATTGATTGACACCATAAAAGAAGGAGGAGGAGGCTTTTTCTCAGTTGCTTTATTTTCTCTCCCCTCCCCAATGAATCATTCACAATGTTGACCTCATCATCATCATCATCATCCTATATCATTTCTCTGGCAACCGACCGGTCGCTGTGCTTCCTTCCATATTGCACTGAAAATTTGATCAAGTAAACGCCTGGATGTGAGGGGGGGGGGATGCGAGTGACAAAAGAGTTTCCCATGGGCAGACCATGGCGGTGGGGCCAGAGAGACCCAGGGGAAGAAGAAATGGCAGGCAGCTTCCTGTAGCTTGTGCCCAGCTTGTGCATTGCTGTGGGTATAGATGCATGGCATCGTGGGGAATCAGTGTTGCTACAGGCATATCTGGGACTGACCTGGAAGGAACGGGGCAGGGGGGAGCACAGCCAGTCTGTAGAGAGGGGAAGGGCAAGCAGAATCATAGAGTTGGACGGGACCGCCAGGGTTATCTAGTCAAACCCTCTGCAATGCACGAATCTTTCGCTCAATGTGGGGCTCAAACCCCTTGCCCTGAGATTAAGAGTCTCATGCTCTACCGACTGAGCTAGAGATCAGATTGTGGGCTGGTGCAGAAAGGGAGAAAGCGATTTCTCCAAAAGTGCTAGCCGTGGTCCCCGACCTGCAGAGACGACGCGAGACCCTTGCAAGGCGGCCTCCTCTTGCACCAGATGGCTGTGGCATCCAGGCAGTGGTCAAAGGCGCCTCGCTGAGGGATGTGCTCCTCCAAGTTCAGCCTCTGTGGGCAATGCAAGTCCTCGGAGGCAGAAGCCCAAATACCCCCCTGGGGCCCTGTTCCTTTTCCTCCACATCCTCCTTCCAACGTCACCAAGGACGCTGGTATTCAAGGGGGTGGCAGCACCCCAGTCCTAAAGTGCGAGAGTAAGCAAGAAGAAGGCAGCTCTCTAGCCCCCCCCCCCCCGTCACTGCAGCTCCACTGCCTCTTCCTGGATCTGGGCCCCTGGGGACACATCCTGCGCAAATCCAGCATGCAGCCAGACCCAGCGTCCTTCCTGTGGCCCCGTTGCCAGGCTTCTTCATGGCCGCTTCAACTGGGGCCGAGCGATCCGTCTCTGCAGCCGCAGTACGCAGGGAGAGAAAGAGAAAGCAGAAAAGTGAGGCAGGGTCAGTGGAAATGACACTCCATTTCCCCATGCCACCTAGAAACCTATCCTGTGCCTGCTAGCATCCCCCGCCCGTTGCTTCTCCCCCTAATCTGAAAGGCACACAATCTTCTTGTGTGTCCTCGTTTGGAATGGGCCTTGCAGACTCCAGATCGGTTGTGCTTTCTTGCAAAACTGTGCCCCCCCCCAGCACCATTTTTTCTTGTACCGGCAGGGACGTGTCCACTTTGTCCAGGCGGGGTTGGAAGGAGCCCTTGTCTGTGGTGGAGCTGTCTTGCTCGCTGCTCATGCTGCTGTAAGGGTCTTCTGTGCAAAGGGCGAAGGAGGGAGAGAGAGAGCATATCAGTCATTTTTAAAGATTTGTTGGCCTCATTCAAATGGGCTTCCTCTTGCCCCAGCCCAGCCTCTCCACTTGCCCACCCAGACCTCTTCCAAGAAGGGAGGGAGCCACAGAGCCAGCTAGAACCTGCTTTATTTTTACAAACTGCATCTTCAAAGCTCTGGCAAGCAAAGTGGTCTTCCCTGTTGTGATAATGCAGCCCGTAATCAGGGCTGACGCTCATCCTCCCGCTCAGGTGCCTAGCGCTCCCTCCCAGAGCACAGAGTACATGAGAACCCCCACATATTATTTATTCATTTATATTTCCCCCCTCCTCCTCCTGGATCAGGGCGGGTTGGGGTGGCAGAGCATGTAAAGCCCTTCTGTCTGATTGCAGTTTGGGGACGTGGCTGTGTTTGACCTCCCCTGTTGCTCTTCACTTCCCTTTCTTATTTCCTTATTTCTGCCCGTGGGGTGGAATGTTTCTGTGCAACTTGACCCCTTCTGCAACCCCAGACCACCTGTAATCCAATTAACCTGCTGCTTCCTTCCAGGGCAAGGCAAGGAACATCCTCTGGGATGGAGGCTGGCAGCTGCCATGGAAACCCGGGCTTACCACCACCACCACCACCACTCGCAAGACCTCCCCTTCCTGACCTAGGCCTTGTGTCACATACCACCTGCTGCAGAGCTGCTGCTTTCCATTGCTGGGGCACTTGGATCAGGGCCTTCAGGACGAGCCACCCAGTCGGGCTCGTTTTCATACCACCTCTCTTCATCGGGAGGCAAATGCATCAGCCTGGAAGTGGGAGACCAAGAGAGGCCATCAGGGCAAAGGTCTCTCCTTTGGCCCATTTCGAGGGCAGCTTCCAGTTAAAACAGCAGAGACTGACCGAGTTGACAAGACTTTGAGTGTGGGCTCAAAGTCTCCTCCTACCTGTGTCCTTTCTCCTTCCAGCAACAGCGCCTCCAGCAGAGAAGCACGGCCAAGACCAGGATGATCAGCAGCAGCGCCGCCAGGCCCAGGGCCACCCCCACGGCCACCCCCACCTTGCTGATGCCTTGCTCACAGTGGTGGCCCACGAACCAGTAGGACTCTGACTGCTCACAGCTGTGGGAGGAAAGGCAGCGTCAAAAACCTGCAAGGAGGCAGGTAATGGGGCCCAGGATGCCTGGGTTCTTTACGGGGTGGGGAGCAGGGGGTGTTTCTGATGCTGCGTTATGGGGGGGGGGCTGAGTGGCATCCAGGGCCTTAATTCAAGGTGACTGGTGCCCACGGGGAATTGCACCAATTTTCGTTCCCCTGTGCCACAGCCCCAGATCCTTTGCCACCACCCACTTCACCCCCTGGCTTGCTACTCACTAGCAACTGGGCCCCCCAGGGGTGACATAGCAGTTTCCGTTCACACAGCTGAAGGGGTCGGGGTGCCAAACACTGCAGTTAGAGACACACTGGAGGTCGCCACTGACGTTTCGTGCCGTGTAAAATTGCTGGATGTTTTGTGCCACCACGGAGGAGTTCTTGCACACACTTGACAGATCTGGAAAGGGAAAGGAAGGACACATTGGGGGCCCTGAATACCTCCCTTGTTCTTCCTCATCCTGCTTTCTTCCCCACCAACTATGATGGCGACTGATGGCCCTAGGATTAGCCTCTGTGCATCTCATATGTGACTGCACATGCAGAATCCTGGCAACATCTGTACCATCCAGCGGTGCCACAAGGTGTACGGGGGTTCATTGCATTTGTTTGCATGTGGTGGTCATGTTTTCTTGCTCATACGGCTCCACCGCCTCCACCCAGACATCCCACTGCAGCTCTTCAACATTAGGAATGTGTTAAGCCCCACACCGACCCCCTCGCACAGCTCAGTCCTCACCTTCAGGGCTCAGGGGCACTGCAGTCACATTACGCTCTCCAGTAAACCAAAGGGAATCTGAAGGAGAGGGGGAAAGTAAAGGTGAGGGACATCCAAGGGGAGGGGGAGCACCCAAGGGGAAGGACCTCTTCCCCCACCCACCAGCCATGCCTCCCTGCCACCAGAGTTGAAGGAAACGCACTTCCTCTGCTCGGCCATATGTCCAACCAGCAACCTGACACTCATCTCTGTGTGGGCAAGGGTGAAGCAGTTGGGGTTGGTTGATGTTACAGGGGCAGCTGCTGGTAACAGAGAGATGGGTCTGAACCCTCACCCCACAGCATGGATAACACCAGGATAACACCAGGTTGCGTCAGATTAGGCATAGATGAAACTTGTTCCATATGGCAGTGAAATTGGAAGACTAGGGAGACTTTGATTGGCACCTTTTTGGACAATGTTCCTCTGTTCCTCACCATACAGGACAAACCCAGTACCGGTAGGTAGCCTCAGATATGACGTAGATGAAGTACATTCTATTCTTAATGCCTGTTTTTCTCCGGGTGATTTCTAAGGGATAGCTCTGTCCCTAGCAAAACAGCGTATGGTAATTGCTTGGTTCAGGAGAGTGGGGATGGGCTTGGACTCAGTGGAGCTGCTCAGCTTCTGCAGAGAACTGGTACATCGGCCATCTCACAGCCTGTTTTTGGGTTACCACCTTGAGACCCCCATCCGATGCATGTTGACTCAGGGGTACACACAGTTGTGATGCTGGTGCAATTTACTCCCAAATAAGGAGGGACAGAATCACAGCCCTTGGATGACTTCTGCTTCCTCATGACAGCTGATCTGAAGACGCTTAATAAGAAGCCTTTCCTTCTGCTCCATTAGATGGATGGAATGTAGTGTAAACGTTTGCAACATTCATGCCATATTTGGGCTCCTTCAGCTGCCAGCCAGACCTTCCCACAAGAAGTGGCAGGTGCCTCCTCACCGTTGCCATTGGAAGTGTAATTCTTTTTCAGGGTCTGTCTGAGGTCCTTCATGGATTCATCGTAGGAAGCATTGAAGTCTGAGAAGTGAAGCTGCAGGAGCACCTCGTGGTCCACGATAACACTACCATTGCTGAGAAGAGGCAGCAGGAAGGAAGAGGGAGAAATCACTTAGCCACAACTGCAAAGGTGCCCTCAGCTAGCCTGATGTGAGGTGAATTATGCTAGTGGGCCAGGGGATTGCGTGGCACCAAGCAGCACCCTCCCTCCCATACTTGGTCCCCAGCTGTATCACTTCGGTGACTCACCTCAGCCGAATCACCTTTACACCCATGTAGCCAGGAACGTCCACATAGAAGATGTTCATCTGCAAGGAGAGAGAGCTCTCATCTCAGCTGCATAGACAGCAACAGTCGGACGCACCAACCAAAAGCAGGGTCTGCACATTGGCAGCAGAGCAGCTGCTGTCTGCAAGCATCACCAGCCCTCTGTATCTACTCAGACAGAGCGTGGCTTTGAGGTGTGTGAGAGCAGTCCTAGAATCATAGAACCATAGAGTTGGAAGGGACCTGAGGGTCATTTGGTCCAATCCCTGTCATACAGGCATTTCCACAGCAGCAGAAACAAGAAAACGTCTATGTAGGGTATGAACTATCGGATCTAAGCTACATACAGTATTGTAGAAGAAACAGCTTTCTATACTCATCTGATAGCTACATTTCCACATCTGGCTATCTAGGTGTTCCTGATTGTGTTGCCAGATGTGCTAAGCGGACAAATCTCTGTTAATGAAGGAAAGGCACGTTAACGGGACCCAGACTCAAAAGTAACAATAGGTCTGCCTGGAAGTGATCACTTTCCTGAGAGGGCGTCCTCTATGCACACCCAACCACCCCTCACCTGTTCCACAAAGATCTTCACAAATGTCTTGAAGGCAGAGGAGCTGGGATTCACCATCTCTGGGCTGAACTTCCAATTCTTCACTGTTACAGAGACATTGATTGTGGCCTCAACAGTCACTGTGATCAGAAAGCACAAGAGTCATTAAACATGAAGGTACAGCCACAGTTTCAGAGTCCATTTGTGAGGATGAACACTTCAGGTGTTCATTGAGTCACAGGAGAATTGCAGTGATCATGGAAACAACATGAAAAACCTATGGCTCCACCCCAAAGGGTGCAGAGAAAGGGCGCTGGTACAGGGTGTGAAATACACTGGAATGTGCGGGTATCACCTCAGTGTAGTCTACTCTTGCTGACACGAACTCTCCAAGTCCTGAGGCAGGTGACATTCTTGTCCATCTGCTGCTGCTGCTGCTATCAGAAGCTATTAGTAAGTACAGGTGAAGAGGAAAACCCCACAGACCCAGGCTTTCTAGGCATGTGGACAAGCCTGAGTAGATTGTATCTACTCAGATACAACCAGTTTTATACACTGTTGGTATGTAAGTCATCTGCATCCAGAAAAGGTAAGGTTCTATATCAAACCATCCATGCGTGGCTGAAATTTTCAAATCAGGCATTTTTCACCCGAAGGGATAACCACAACTACACAACCTCCCAGTTGCATGGTGAAGGGAGCACAATGCTGCCATGCCCTTTATCTCTCCCCTGCCCCCATCATGGTCTTGTTGAAAGGGGTTGCAGCACTTAGGTAGCCCAGGCATGTCCAACAGGTAGATCGTGATCTACCAGTAGATCACTGGACGTCTGCGGTAGATCACTGGTAGATCATTGGCTCCCCCCAAAGAAGCTGAACAACTGTGGCTCCCCTTAAAAAAGCTGAACATTTTACCTCCTCCCGGAAAAAAACTCAACAACTTTGACCCCCCCCAAATGGGCCTTACTCCTTCCTAAAAAAAGCTCAACAGCTCAACAACCTTGACCTGAACCTCAACAAAGGGGGTAGATCACTGCCAACTCTATGAGTAGATCGCAGTCTTTTGGGAGTTGGCCACCCCTGAGGTAGAAACCATCCACAAGGGTATTGTTTTGTTCTCCCCAGTCCTGCAGGCTGGATGCTTCTCCCTGTTAAGCTTGCATAGGCTTGCCACCTCAGGTAGCACTTGGGAAGCGTCTTCCCATTGACAACTCCTGTCTCTTTGGGGTGAAAAGACACCTTGTGAGGATGAACCTGTCAGATGTCTGCGCAGTTGCAGGATAATTTGCAGTGATGATGGGAACAACATGGATTGCCTTTGGATCCACATCAAAGAGTTCAGAGAATGAGTGCGTATACAGGTGTGAAATGCACTGGAACCTGCCCATCTCAACTCGATGTAGTCTCCTCTGAGTGGCAATTGCCGTACTCTCCAGGGCCTGAAGCAGACAAGGCTCTTGCTTACTGTGCGCTGCTTGTTGGCATCTGTTTGTCTCCAGAGACATTATGGCAAGCATCTCTGGGGTGAAGTCTAACCATGCATTAGCAGCCCCAAAGGAAGCCTGGGCAGTGTGTATGGAGGCTCTGGGTTGGCCAGACGGCAAATCTCCCCCCACCCCACCCCAGCCTCACTGATGTGGTCCAAAGGAAAGCAGAGGAATACGCTTGGCACCAGCTTGGCTGCAGGAGTTGGCAGAAGGAGGCGTACAAGGCACCATCCAACCGTCTTAAGGACTCCACTCTGGGTTTGTGTACGGTTTACTCCTCAGCCTTTCCTTCTTCCAAAGATCTCCCACAAGACAGCAGAGGTTTGGCACCAGAGTTTTCCTTCTCCTAGATTAGCTACCTTCCCAGGTTGTTTAGCTCCATGTGCTCCTCATTTCCCTCTACATCACGGGCAGAAACTGCCTTCATGACCATTGGACCCCACTATTGGTCTTGTCTGGTCAATCTGCTGGAGCCTGTCTTTGCATGCAGGGGAAGTCCCTAACTCACTGAGGGTCTGAGACCCACTGGCCATCCTAATTTGGTTTAGCCGGCCAGTTGTGGTTGCTGTCCCATGCTGACAGCTTCCAGGAGCCACAGTTGAGAGCTGAGTGCAGGGTGGAGACCAAAGTGGACAAACTACCCCAGAGGGAGCATGACGTGTCTCTCACTGGAGTTACTACCCCTCCCCCTAACACCCCAGACTGCTGCTACTGGAACCTTTTAATCTGTAGGCAACAGGGAGGTGCCACAGAACAAAAACACCATTTTGGATTAGCGAGCTAGGCCACCTTTCCTTGCAAACGTGACTAAGTAAACTATATACCTTATACAGCTTCCAATGTGCCACCAGTTTCACACACTGTTGATATGCAAGCCATCAGCATCCAGAAATGCTGCCATTCTATCTCAACCCACATCCATGGGGGCTGCAAACCTTTCCCTTCTTTCTAAGTACTGAAAGAAACTTTAAATCTCACCATGGACAGAATTCCCTTTGCAAAGTGAGAGTGCAGGCAATGGAAGGTCAGAGTGGACCCCCAACCTGTGGCCTCCAGATGTTGGGCCAGAACTACTCATCCTCCCTGGCCATTGGCCATGTTTGCTGGGACAGAGGGGAGCCGGGAGCCCAAGAGAACAACATCTGGAGGGCACCAGGCTACGGAAGGCTGTCCTGGCCCTAGGCTTCCATGGAAAAAATGGTCAGCATGGCAGAGAAGCAAGATCACTCCCAAGAGTGGCAGGTGGTCATTGGACTAAGGGGACTAGCCTAGTCCCCTAAATGGTCCCCTGGAGCCTCCTTGGCAAAGCCTGGGAAGCTTCTGCCTGGCTTAGGGAGGGAGGTGTGAGGCTCCGATGGGTCCAAGATCTGTCCTGTCATCTTCCCAGAGCCCATCTGGCTTTTGGAAGGAGGCAAGTGGCTCCAGCATCCTGTCAGGGCCCTGTCACCTCCTTTGCAAAGGAGGGAAGATTCTACCTGGCTCAGGGAGGGAGGCGTGATGCTCACGTGCGCAGTGTCAGGATGTCGCATACATGACATTGATCTCCCACACCCCTCACAAGCTAGAGCCTCTGGCCCTAACTGTTCCCCTATGAAAAATTTCACCGCACAACACTGAGTGGCCCAACAACACAAAACAAAGTCTAGAGCCTCAGAGCCATAGATTCAGCCCACTCTTTTCAAATGGAAAACTTGTGAGCAGGAAGTCTTGTCCGAATAATGCTCAGACTTACCCACTTGGACTTCATTTTCTGCCTCTTCACAACGTCGCCCAGTATAGGGAGGTGGGCACTGACAACGACCCCCGACTAACACTCCTCCATTAAGGCACATAAGAGGGACAACTGTGGTGGAAGGAGCTGAGCAAGAGGAAGAGAACAGAGCATAGCCAAAATGTAAGAAATTTACCAAGGAGCCCTCATATATGACAATGATGTTGATGATCCAACAATTTATATGCTGTACCGCTTAATGGTATTATTTCTAAGAAGTGTCCAGTGAGGGTTCAAGAGCGATTCAAGTGATCAATTAGATTTCATCAGAAAATCAAAAAGTGTTGCTTAAACTGCTTGCTGAAACCAACAAAGCCTCTATAGGTGCCTGAAGTTCAGTCAACAAGAGGTCTCAGCCAAGAGATAGTTCCACAATTCTAAACACACAGCTCACGCGGGATGTGAGCTGTGTGCCTGAGTCATGGAGGACCACTTAGAGCCACTCCCACAAAGACGGGAGTGATTTAACAACGCACTAAGCAGTATTGAAGAAATCCTGGATTCAGGTTAAGGCACCGAAACATATGCACAGCACGTGTAAACTGTTGAGCCCTGGAATACTGTGCTGGCAGATAAACATCATTTCCATATGAATATATAGATACATACCAGAGGAACTTGTAGGCTGTGAACTAGTAGATGTGCGTCCACGAGTAGTAGTGGAAGGGGGAGATTCCTTTGCGGTGTATATTTTTGTAGAAGTATAAGCAGAAGGTGTTGTGGTTCCATACACAGAAGGTGTTGTTTTCAAATTTGTAGAAATGGATGTTTCACTTGTTGTGCTTGGTGTCCCCCTAGAAGGGATAGGCAACAAATTGTATTGGACTATTTTTTTAAAATGCACGTAACTATTCACCACTGATAGTGCTTATTGGACCCGCCTAGAGGGACCGCATTTTCCGGGCAGAATGATGGGGGTGGAGACGCTCCTTCAGGTATACTGGACCGAGGCCGTTTAGGGCTTTAAAGGTCAGCACCAACACGTGGAATTGTGCTCGGAAACGTACTGGGAGCCAATGCAGGTCTTTCAAGACCGGTGTTATGTGGTCTCGGCAGCCGCTCCCATCACCAGTCTAGCTGCCGCATTCTGGATTAGTTGTAGTTTCCGGGTCACCTTCAAAGGTAGCCCCACATAGAGCGCATTGCAGTAGTCCAAGTGAGAGAGAACTAGAGCATGCACCACTCTGGTGAGACAGTCGGTGGGCAGGTACCACGTCTCCACTCCCACCTTCATCCCCTGGCGTGCTACTCACTGGCATTGAGGCCCCTCAGAGGTGATGTGGCACTTTCCATTCACACAGTGGAATGGGTGGGGGTTCCAAGCGCTGCAGTTAGAGACACACTGAAGTGTGTTGTTGATGACCTTTGCCACATAATATGGCTGGAGGTTGTGTGCCACCACTGAGACATTCTTGCATTCGTCTGACAGATCTGGGAATGGAAAAGGAGGGAGAAGGGTCACCAAGGAAGAATGCAAATGCCTCACAATGCCACATGCATGGGACTAGGAGAACGAGAGGGGAGGCTGCCAGGCTGCTGGATCATCATCATCAATATATATTTATACCCCACACACCAACCCCATCGCACACCTCAGTCCTCACCTTCGGGGCTCAGGGGCACTGCGGTCACACGAGATGCTCCTTCAGTAAAGCAGAGCTGATCTAAAGGAGAGGGGGAAAGCAAAGGTGAGGCTTCTGAAAGGAAGAAATCACTGGGGGTGGGGGGGTGGGGCATCGATGGGGAGGGACCTCTTCTTCTGCTCCTGCCCCCACCAGTTATGATTCCCTGCCACCAAGGTTAAAGGAAGCACACCTCTTCCGACAGGAAGCAACCTAACATCCATCTCTATGTGGGCATGGGAACATCAGCTGTGGTGGGTTGATGTTTCAGCACAGCTTCTGGGGTAACAGAGAAGGGTTTCCACCCGGACTGCTCAGCCTGGGTGGATGACCCTAGGTGGCCTCAGATATGGCATAACTGAGGCGCATTCTATTCTATTCTAGATGGATGGAATATAGTACAAGAGCTGCCTTGCAACATTCTCTGTTTAGGGAAGTTTTTAATGGTTGTTGTTTTATTCTGTTTTTAATCTGTTGGGAGCCACCCAGAATGGCTGGGGAAACCCAGCCAGATGGGTGGGTATAAATTATTATTATTATTATTATTATTATTATTATTATTATTATTCACGCCAAGGACATCCTTGGGCTCCTTCAGCTGTCAGCCAGACCTTCCCACAATATGCGGCAGGTGCCTTCTCACCTTTGTCATTGGAAGTGCAATTATTTTGCAAGGTCTGTGAGAGGTTCTTCATGGAAGCATTGTAAGAAGCATTGAAGTCTGAGAAGTGAAGCTGCAGGAGCACCTCGTGGTCCACGATAACACTGCCATTGCTGAGAAGAGGCAGCAGGAAGGAAGAGGGAGAAATCACTTAGCCACAACCGAAAAGGTGCCCTCTGCCAGCCTGATGTCAGGTGAATGATGCTAGTGGGGACTGTCAATTAAAGGGGCATGGCCTCTCACAGCAGGGGGCCAGGAGATTGCGTGGCACCAAGCAGCACCCTCCCTCCCATACTTGGTCCCCAGCTGTTTCTATTCTGTGACTCACCTCAGCCGAATCACCTTTACACCCGTGTAACCAGGAATGTCCGCATATAAGATGTTCATCTGCAAAGAGAGAGAGGTCTCATCTCAGCTGCATAGACAGCAACAGATGGAAGCCACCAATCAACAGTAGTGTCTGCACATTGGCAGCAGAGCAGCTGCTGTCTACAAGCATCACCACCCCCTCCCCAACATATCAGACAGATTATGTCTTTGAGGTGCATGTCAGCAGTCCTAGAATCATACAATTGTAGAGTTGGAAGGGTCCTAAGGGTTACTGGGTCCAATCCCTGCAATGCAGGAATATCCACAGCAGCAGAAACAACAAAAAACTCTACATTTATAAGATACTGGTTTGTTGATCTGAGAAATACCAAACCCCCAATCCCAGCAGATTCTTGGTCGCTCCTGTGTGCTGAGCAGGGCATCTCTATCCTGCTCTGCTCCTGTAACTCCTCCATCCTTCCAAGACACCTTTGGGGTATCTCCTGGTCTGGGCATGGCTAGTCTGTGGCCCTCCCTCAGCTGTTGTTGGACTCCAGTTCCCAGCAGGCAGCCTGGCCAAAGGTATGGGATGACTATAACGGCTGGAAGATGACCTTTGTCACTTTAACACTGGTCTTTCAAAAGTGACAATTAGGAAGACAGTTCCTGATGTGTGTATTAGGGTATGAACCATCCGTTCTGAGGCACATATTACAGAAACAGCTTTCTATACTCATCTGATAGCTCCATTTCCAGGCATTCCAAATGAGGGAAACCTGACTGTGAATGAGCTTCACCACTGGGAAATGGAGCATGAATGAGGTCTGGACTCAGAAGTGACCATAGGGTTTGGGTTTGGGTGTGAGAATTTTCGGGGGTATCACCTCTCTGTGCACCCCCAGCCCCCCTCACCTGTTCCTCAAAGATCTTCACAAATGTCTTGAAGGCAGAGGAGCTGGAATTCACCATCTCTGGGCTGAACATCCGATTCTTCACTGTTACAGAGACATTGATTGTGGCCTCAACAGTCACTGTGATCAGAAAGCACAAGAGTCATCCATATATATATAAATGTAGGCATTGTGCAACCAGATGAAACAGCCTTTCTCCATAACCACTGAACCCAATTGAAACAAATTTGGCCACAGCTACCTTGCCTACCAGTGAGGGATCTGGCATAAAAATTATCAAAAAACCACACTTTCACACCTAAAACAATGATTAAAGACAAAAAAAGTGGCGCACAGATTATACATCAGCAGCAGAAAGCTCTGAAGACTCCAGCAGCATCCAATAGAAAGGCAGATCGCAGGCTGCTGCCTCCAAAGCCGCACCACCAGATGACATCACAAAATTCCACAGCAACCAACTGAAAACAGTCCTGAAGCAAGGCCCAACATTTCCCAGCAGAATGAATAGGCCGCAGCAGACCAGGCAGCTTTCCAGACTAGGCCAAGTGGAGGTAGGGGCCTGCCTGGGTGGGGGATGGGGGGCCCAAATAGGGGGCAGGGATAGGTAATGGGTCAGAACAGGGTGGGGGGAGACACAGGGATGCACCTATGTAAACATAACACATGAAAAACAGGGGGACTCTGAAGGTGAGGGGAGTCTGAAGGGGGACTCTGAGGCTCCAATTAACAAACTGAGCCACCGCAGGTTTTTTATGGGACTGAACAGCTCGGGCGTTTCGGAATGCGCCTTCTGTTTAATAAACACCTGGCAGCATTAGGGATTCGTTCATCATTTCCCCTAACACGCACTTGGGGGCATGGCGAGGGGTTTTTGCTTTTTAATTTAGCGGGCGTTGTGTCACATGCGGGGCTCCGGCGGCCATTTTAAGTAAGGGCAGTCGTGCACCTCTTAACCTAGGCTTCAACCCCCCCCCTCGATTTACAATCCCCTACCTTCCCCTTGCCACTTCCTGGGTTTTTTATGGAACCGAAGAGCTCGAGCGCTTCGGAACACGCCTTCTGTTGCTACGGGGCTGTGGGGCTTCGCTATTTGACACCCCCCCCATCGGGTTTTTTACCACAATTACAAATCCTCCCTGGCCATTGGCCACGCTCACTGAGGCAGATGGAAGGACAGCCATGTCTGGAGAGCACAAGGTTAGGGAAGGCTGGCTTGGGCACTCCTGTCTCAAGACTTCAACAGAGAAACATCCAGGTCATCAAAGAAGCAAGATCACTCCCAGGAATGCAAAACAAGGTTTTAAGCTGCAAGGCCTCAAATATTACCCACCTAGAAAATTACTATACATACCTGGACATTCCTGAGCTTTTGTTTTCAAAGGAAGAGACCGGGGGGGGGGGAGGCTAGTACTAATAATGCTCAGACTTACCCACTTGGACTTCATTCTTTGCCTCTTCGCAACGCTGCCCAATATAGGGAGACGGACAGTGACAACGACTCTCGACAAGCACTCCTCCATTAAGGCACCCAAGAGGGACAACTGTGGTGGAAGAAGCTGGATAAGAGGAAGAAAACAGAACATTAACAACATTTAAAAACAAGCCGACAAAAGAGCCCTCATATCAGCATCCAACCATTTATATGCTCTACTGCTGAAAGCGATTATTTCTAAAAAGTGTCCAGTGAAGGTGCAAAAGCAATACAAATGATAAAATCAATTAAATCTCATCAGAAAATCAAAAAGTGTTGCCTAAACTACTTACTGAAAACAACAAAGCCTCTACAGGTGCCAGAAGTTCAGTAAAGAAGAGGTCTCAGCCAAGAGATAGTTTCACAGAACTGGGCCATGATTCTGAACACACAGCTCATGTGGGATGCCTGACTCATGGGTAACCACTTAGAGCCACTCCCACAAAGACGGGAGTGATCTATCAGGGATATAACGCCTCAAATGGTATTGAAGATTTCTTAAAGGCCTTACAAATTAATACAATAACTTTGTAGTTGGCCCAGTAGCATATGGGCTGCATGTGTAAACTGTTAAGCACTGGAATTATGTGCTGGGAGATAAACATCATTTCCATATGATTACACAGATACTTACCAGATGAAGTTGTAAGCTGTGAATTTGTTGATGTGCGTCCACGAGTAGTGGTGGAAGGTGAAGATGCCTTGGCGGTGGATATTTTGGTAGTAGTATAAGCAAAAGGTGTTAATGTAGTGGGCAACAGTGTTGGGGTCATTTCTGATATGCTAGTAGTAGAGTGTGTGGTTATGGTCTCAGTGATGGATGCAGATGATAATGTTGTATTGGAAGTGCTTTGTGCAACAACAGTGGTGAAAGTCTCTGTACTTGTTTCAAGGGATGTCGATGAATGAGATTTTCCACTAGTAGCAATTTCAGTGCTAGCAGATCCATGATAGGTTGTGGAAGTTGTAAGCAGTGAGGAGCTCCCTTCTGGTGTACGGGAGTAATCAATTGTGGTGTTGGTGCTAGCAGATAGGATAGCTGCAGTTGTCTCAGAAGGCTTGGGACTGGAAGTAAAAGGGGTGATGGATGAATTAGGTGTTGCGGTCTCACTAGTTGTGGTTGTAGTTTCAGAAGTCAGCTCACTGGAGGAGGCAGACATTGTTGACTGAGAAGACACCTCTGTTGTGGATGATTGTTCAGTGGTGGAAGAACTAGACATCACTGTGTACTCAGATGAGGTTCCTTGTGGTGTAGTCTGCTTGAAGTGCTCAGTGGGTGTGTTTGTGCTTGAAGTTATTGTGGGTGCAGTTGTCTCAGAAGGCTCAGAACTGGAAGTAAAAGGAGTAATGGATGGAGTGGGTGTTGTACTCTCAGTAGTAGTGCTTGTACCTTCAGAGGTCAACTCACTGGAGGAGGCAGACATTGTTGACTGAGAAGACACCTCTGTTGTGGATGATTGTTCAGTGGTGGAAGAACTAGACATCACTGTGTACTCAGATGAGGTTCCTTGTGGTGTAGTCTGCTTGAAGTGCTCAGTGGGTGTGTTTGTGCTTGAAGTTAGTGTGGGTGCAGTTGTCTCAGAAGGCTCAGAACTGGAAGTAAAAGGAGTAATGGATGGAGTGGGTGTTGTACTCTCAGTAGTAGTGCTTGTAGTTTCAGAGGTCAACTCACTGGAGGACATGGACAATGTTGACAGAGAAGACACCTCTGTTGTGGATGATTGTTCAGTGGTGGAAGAACTAAACATCACTGTGTACTCAGATGAGGTTCCTTGTGGTGTAGTCTGCTTGAAGTGCTCAGTGGGTGTGTTTGTGCTTGAAGTTAGTGTGGGTGCAATTGTCTCAGAAGGCTCAGAACTGGAAGTAAAAGGAGTAATGGATGGAGTAGGTGTTGGACTCTCAGTAGTAGTGTGTGTAGTTTCAGAGGTCAACTCGATGGAGGAGGCAGACATTGTTGACTGAGAAGACAGCTGTTTTGTGGAGGGTTGCTCAGTGGTGGAAGAAATAGACATAACTGTGTACTCAGATGAGGTTTCTTGTGGTGTAGTCTGCTTCACGTGCTCAGTGGGTGTGTTTGTGCTTGAAGTTAGTGTGGGTGCAGTTGTCTCAGAAGGCTCAGAACTGGAAGTAAAAGGAGTAATGGATGGAGTGGGTGTTGTACTCTCAGTAGTAGTGCTTGTACCTTCAGAGGTCAACTCACTGGAGAAGGCAGACAATGTTGACTGAGAAGACACCTCTGTTGTGGATGGTTGTTTAGTGGTGGAAGAAGTAGACATCACTGTGTACTCAGATGAGGTTCCTTGTGGTGTAGTCTGCTTGAAGTGCTCAGTGGGTGTGTTTGTGCTTGAAGTTATTGTGGGTGCAGTTGTCTCAGAAGGCTCAGAACTGGAAGTAAAAGGAGTAATGGATGGAGTTGGTGTTGTACTCTCAGTAGTAGTGCTTGTAGTTTCAGAGGTCAACTCACTGGAGGATATGGACAATGTTGACTGAGAAGACACCTCTGTTGTGGATGATTGCTCAGTGGTGGAAGAACTAGACATCACTGTGTACTCAGATGAGGTTCCTTGTGGTGTAGTCTGCTTGAAGTGCTCAGTGGGTGTGTTTGTGCTTGAAGTTATTGTGGGTGCAGTTGTCTCAGAAGGCTCAGAACTGGAAGTAAAAGGAGTAATGGATGGAGTTGGTGTTGTACTCTCAGTAGTAGTGCTTGTAGTTTCAGAGGTCAACTCACTGGAGGATATGGACAATGTTGACTGAGAAGACACCTCTGTTGTGGATGATTGCTCAGTGGTGGAAGAACTAGACATCACTGTGTACTCAGATGAGGTTCCTTGTGGTGTAGTCTGCTTCACGTGCTCAGTGGGTGCCTTTGTGCTTAAAGATAGGAAGGGTGCAGTCGTCTCAGAAGGCTCAGAACTGGAAGTAAAAGGAGTCATGGATGGAGTTGGTGTTGTACTCTCAGTAGTAGTGTGTGTAGTTTCAGAGGTCAACTCGATGGAGGAGGCAGACATTGTTGACTGAGAAGACAGCTGTTTTGTGGAGGGTTGCTCAGTGGTGGAAGAAATAGACATAACTGTGTACTCAGATGAGGTTTCTTGTGGTGTAGTCTGCTTCATGTGCTCAGTGGGTGTGTTTGTGCTTGAAGTTAGTGTGGGTGCAGTTGTCTCAGAAGGCTCGGAACTGGAAGTAAAAGGAGTAATGGATGGAGTGGGTGTTGTACTCTCAGTAATAGTGCTTGTACCTTCAGAGGTCAACTCACTGGAGGAGGCAGACATTGTTGACTGAGAAGACACCTCTGTTGTGGATGATTGTTCAGTGGTGGAAGAACTAGACATCACTGTGTACTCAGATGAGGTTCCTTGTGGTGTAGTCTGCTTGAAGTGCTCAGTGGGTGTGTTTGTGCTTGAAGTTATTGTGGGTGCAGTTGTCTCAGAAGGCTCAGAACTGGAAGTAAAAGGAGTAATGGATGGAGTGGGTGTTGTACTCTCAGTAGTAGTGCTTGTAGTTTCAGAGGTCAACTCACTGGAGGATATGGACAATGTTGACTGAGAAGACACCTCTGTTGTGGATGATTGCTCAGTGGTGGAAGAACTAGACATCACTGTGTACTCAGATGAGGTTCCTTGTGGTGTAGTCTGCTTCACGTGCTCAGTGGGTGCCTTTGTGCTTAAAGATAGGAAGGGTGCAGTCGTCTCAGAAGGCTCAGAACTGGAAGTAAAAGGAGTCATGGATGGAGTTGGTGTTGTACTCTCAGTAGTAGTGTGTGTAGTTTCAGAGGTCAACTCGATGGAGGAGGCAGACATTGTTGACTGAGAAGACAGCTGTTTTGTGGAGGGTTGCTCAGTGGTGGAAGAAATAGACATAACTGTGTACTCAGATGAGGTTTCTTGTGGTGTAGTCTGCTTCATGTGCTCAGTGGGTGTGTTTGTGCTTGAAGTTAGTGTGGGTGCAGTTGTCTCAGAAGGCTCGGAACTGGAAGTAAAAGGGGTAATGGATGGAGTGGGTGTTGTACTCTCAGTAGTAGTGCTTGTACCTTCAGAGGTCAACTCACTGGAGGGGGCAGACATTGTTGACTGAGAAGACACCTCTGTTGTGGATGATTGTTCAGTGGTAGAAGAACTAGACATCACTGTGTACTCAGATGAGGTTCCTTGTGGTGTAGTCTGCTTGAAGTGCTCAGTGGGTGTGTTTGTGCTTGAAGTTAGTGTGGGTGCAATTGTCTCAGAAGGCTCAGAACTGGAAGTAAAAGGAGTAATGGATGGAGTAGGTGTTGGACTCTCAGTAGTAGTGTGTGTAGTTTCAGAGGTCAACTCGATGGAGGAGGCAGACATTGTTGACTGAGAAGACAGCTGTTTTGTGGAGGGTTGCTCAGTGGGGGAAGAAATAGACATAACTGTGTACTCAGATGAGGTTTCTTGTGGTGTAGTCTGCTTCACGTGCTCAGTGGGTGTGTTTGTGCTTGAAGTAAGTGTGGGTGCAGTTGTCTCAGAAGGCTCGGAACTGGAAGTAAAAGGAGTAATGGATGGAGTGGGTGTTGTACTCTCAGTAGTAGTGCTTGTACCTTCAGAGGTCAACTCACTGGAGGAGGCAGACATTGTTGACTGAGAAGACACCTCTGTTGTGGATGATTGTTCAGTGGTGGAAGAACTAGACATCACTGTGTACTCAGATGAGGTTCCTTGTGGTGTAGTCTGCTTGAAGTGCTCAGTGGGTGTGTTTGTGCTTGAAGTTAGTGTGGGTGCAGTTGTCTCAGAAGGCTCAGAACTGGAAGTAAAAGGAGTCACGGATGGAGTGGGTGTTGTACTCTCAGTAGTAGTGCTTGTAGTTTCAGAGGTCAACTCACTGGAGGATATGGACAATGTTGACTGAGAAGACACCTCTGTTGTGGATGGTTGTTTAGTGGTGGAAGAACTAGACATCACTGTGTACTCAGATGAGGTTTCTTGTGGTGTAGTCTGCTTGAAGTGCTCAGTGGGTGCATTTGTGCTTAAAGATAGGAAGGGTGCAGTCATCTCAGAAGGCTCAGAACTGGAAGTAAAAGGAGTCACGGATGGAGTTGGTGTTGTACTCTCAGTAGTAGTGCTTGTAGTTTCAGAGGTCAACTCACTGGAGGACATGGACAATGTTGACAGAGAAGACACCTCTGTTGTGGATGATTGTTCAGTGGTGGAAGAACTAAACATCACTGTGTACTCAGATGAGGTTCCTTGTGGTGTAGTCTGCTTCACGTGCTCAGTGGGTGTGTTTGTGCTTGAAGTTAGTGTGGGTGCAATTGTCTCAGAAGGCTCAGAACTGGAAGTAAAAGGAGTAATGGATGGAGTAGGTGTTGGACTCTCAGTAGTAGTGTGTGTAGTTTCAGAGGTCAACTCGATGGAGGAGGCAGACATTGTTGACTGAGAAGACAGCTGTTTTGTGGAGGGTTGCTCAGTGGTGGAAGAACTAGACATCACTGTGTACTCAGATGAGGTTCCTTGTGGTGTAGTCTGCTTGAAGTGCTCAGTGGGTGTGTTTGTGCTTGAAGTTATTGTGGGTGCAGTTGTCTCAGAAGGCTCAGAACTGGAAGTAAAAGGAGTAATGGATGGAGTGGGTGTTGTACTCTCAGTAGTAGTGCTTGTAGTTTCAGAGGTCAACTCACTGGAGGATATGGACAATGTTGACTGAGAAGACACCTCTGTTGTGGATGATTGCTCAGTGGTGGAAGAACTAGACATCACTGTGTACTCAGATGAGGTTCCTTGTGGTGTAGTCTGCTTCACGTGCTCAGTGGGTGCCTTTGTGCTTAAAGATAGGAAGGGTGCAGTCGTCTCAGAAGGCTCAGAACTGGAAGTAAAAGGAGTCATGGATGGAGTTGGTGTTGTACTCTCAGTAGTAGTGTGTGTAGTTTCAGAGGTCAACTCGATGGAGGAGGCAGACATTGTTGACTGAGAAGACAGCTGTTTTGTGGAGGGTTGCTCAGTGGTGGAAGAAATAGACATAACTGTGTACTCAGATGAGGTTTCTTGTGGTGTAGTCTGCTTCATGTGCTCAGTGGGTGTGTTTGTGCTTGAAGTTAGTGTGGGTGCAGTTGTCTCAGAAGGCTCGGAACTGGAAGTAAAAGGGGTAATGGATGGAGTGGGTGTTGTACTCTCAGTAGTAGTGCTTGTACCTTCAGAGGTCAACTCACTGGAGGAGGCAGACATTGTTGACTGAGAAGACACCTCTGTTGTGGATGATTGTTCAGTGGTAGAAGAACTAGACATCACTGTGTACTCAGATGAGGTTCCTTGTGGTGTAGTCTGCTTGAAGTGCTCAGTGGGTGTGTTTGTGCTTGAAGTTAGTGTGGGTGCAATTGTCTCAGAAGGCTCAGAACTGGAAGTAAAAGGAGTAATGGATGGAGTAGGTGTTGGACTCTCAGTAGTAGTGTGTGTAGTTTCAGAGGTCAACTCGATGGAGGAGGCAGACATTGTTGACTGAGAAGACAGCTGTTTTGTGGAGGGTTGCTCAGTGGGGGAAGAAATAGACATAACTGTGTACTCAGATGAGGTTTCTTGTGGTGTAGTCTGCTTCACGTGCTCAGTGGGTGTGTTTGTGCTTGAAGTAAGTGTGGGTGCAGTTGTCTCAGAAGGCTCGGAACTGGAAGTAAAAGGAGTAATGGATGGAGTGGGTGTTGTACTCTCAGTAGTAGTGCTTGTACCTTCAGAGGTCAACTCACTGGAGGAGGCAGACATTGTTGACTGAGAAGACACCTCTGTTGTGGATGATTGTTCAGTGGTGGAAGAACTAGACATCACTGTATACTCAGATGAGGTTCCTTGTGGTGTAGTCTGCTTGAAGTGCTCAGTGGGTGTGTTTGTGCTTGAAGTTAGTGTGGGTGCAGTTGTCTCAGAAGGCTCAGAACTGGAAGTAAAAGGAGTCACGGATGGAGTGGGTGTTGTACTCTCAGTAGTAGTGCTTGTAGTTTCAGAGGTCAACTCACTGGAGGATATGGACAATGTTGACTGAGAAGACACCTCTGTTGTGGATGGTTGTTTAGTGGTGGAAGAACTAGACATCACTGTGTACTCAGATGAGGTTTCTTGTGGTGTAGTCTGCTTGAAGTGCTCAGTGGGTGCATTTGTGCTTAAAGATAGGAAGGGTGCAGTCATCTCAGAAGGCTCAGAACTGGAAGTAAAAGGAGTCACGGATGGAGTTGGTGTTGTACTCTCAGTAGTAGTGCTTGTAGTTTCAGAGGTCAACTCACTGGAGGACATGGACAATGTTGACAGAGAAGACACCTCTGTTGTGGATGATTGTTCAGTGGTGGAAGAACTAAACATAACTGTGTACTCAGATGAGGTTTCTTGTGGTGTAGTCTGCTTCACGTGCTCAGTGGGTGTGTTTGTGCTTGAAGTTAGTGTGGGTGCAGTTGTCTCAGAAGGCTCGGAACTGGAAGTAAAAGGAGTAATGGATGGAATAGGTGTACTCTCAGTAGTAGTGTTTGTAGTTTCAGAGGTCAACTCGATGGAGGAGGCAGACATTGTTGACTGAGAAGACAGCTGTTTTGTGGAGGGTTGCTCAGTGGTGGAAGAACTAGACATCACTGTGTACTCAGATGAGGTTCCTTGTGGTGTAGTCTGCTTGAAGTGCTCAGTGGGTGTGTTTGTGCTTGAAGTTAGTGTGGGTGCAGTTGTCTCAGAAGGCTCAGAACTGGAAGTAAAAGGAGTAATGGATGGAGTGGGTGTTGTACTCTCAGTAGTAGTGCTTGTAGTTTCAGAGGTCAACTCACTGGAGGAGGCAGACAATGTTGACTGAAAAGACACCTCTGTTGTGGATGGTTGTTCAGTGGTGGAAGAACTAGACATCACTATGTACTCAGATGAGGTTCCTTGTGGTGTAGTCTGCTTGAAGTGCTCAGTGGGTGTGTTTGTGCTTGAAGTTAGTGTGGGTGCAGTCGTCTCAGAAGGCTCAGAACTGGAAGTAAAAGGAGTCACGGATGGAGTTGGTGTTGTACTCTCAGTAGTAGTGCTTGTAGTTTCAGAGGTCAACTCACTGGAGGATATGGACAATGTTGACTGAGAAAACACCTCTGTTGTGGATGATTGCTCAGTGGTGGAAGAACTAGACATCACTGTGTACTCAGATGAGGTTCCTTGTGGTGTAGTCTGCTTCAAGTGCTCAGTGGGTGTGTTTGTGCTTGAAGTTAGTGTGGGTGCAGTTGTCTCAGAAGGCTCGGAACTGGAAGTAAAAGGAGTAATGGATGGAATAGGTGTACTCTCAGTAGTAGTGCTTGTAGTTTCAGAGGTCAACTCGATGGAGGATATGGACAATGTTGACTGAGAAGACACCTCTGTTGTGGATGGTTGCTCAGTGGTGGAAGAAGTAGACATCACTGTGTACTCAGATGAGGTTCCTTGTGGTGTAGTCTGCTTGAAGTGCTCAGTGGGTGTGTTTGAAGTTAGTGTGGGTGCAATTGTCTCAGAAGGCTCAGAACTGGAAGTAAAAGGAGTCACGGATGGAGTTGGTGTTGTACTCTCAGTAGTAGTGCTTGTAGTTTCAGAGGTCAACTCACTGGAGGATATGGACAATGTTGACAGAGAAGACACCTCTGTTGTGGATGGTTGTTCAGTGATGGAAGAACTAGACATAACTGTGTACTCAGATGAGGTTTCTTGTGGTGTAGTCTGCTTGAAGTGCTCAGTGGGTGTGTTTGTGCTTGAAGTTATTGTGGGTGCAGTTGTCTCAGAAGGCTCAGAACTGGAAGTAAAAGGAGTAATGGATGGAGTGGGTGTTGTACTCTCAGTAGTAGTGCTTGTAGTTTCAGAGGTCAACTCACTGGAGGAGGCAGACAATGTTGACTGAGAAGACACCTCTGTTGTGGATGGTTGTTTAGTGGTGGAAGAACTAGACATCACTGTGTACTCAGATGAGGTTTCTTGTGGTGTAGTCTGCTTGAAGTGCTCAGTGGGTGCATTTGTGCTTAAAGATAGGAAGGGTGCAGTCATCTCAGAAGGCTCAGAACTGGAAGTAAAAGGAGTCATGGATGGAGTTGGTGTTGTACTCTCAGTAGTAGTGCTTGTAGTTTCAGAGGTCAACTCGATGGAGGAGGACATGGACAATGTTGACAGAGAAGACACCTCTGTTGTGGATGATTGTTCAGTGGTGGAAGAACTAAACATCACTGTGTACTCAGATGAGGTTCCTTGTGGTGTAGTCTGCTTGAAGTGCTCAGTGGGTGTGTTTGTGCTTGAAGTTAGTGTGGGTGCAATTGTCTCAGAAGGCTCAGAACCGGAAGTAAAAGGAGTCATGGATGGAGTTGGTGTTGTACTCTCAGTAGTAGTGCTTGTAGTTTCAGAGGTCAACTCGATGGAGGAGGACATGGACAATGTTGACAGAGAAGACACCTCTGTTGTGGATGATTGTTCAGTGGTGGAAGAACTAAACATCACTGTGTACTCAGATGAGGTTCCTTGTGGTGTAGTCTGCTTGAAGTGCTCAGTGGGTGTGTTTGTGCTTGAAGTTAGTGTGGGTGCAATTGTCTCAGAAGGCTCAGAACTGGAAGTAAAAGGAGTAATGGATGGAGTAGGTGTTGGACTCTCAGTAGTAGTGTGTGTAGTTTCAGAGGTCAACTCGATGGAGGAGGCAGACATTGTTGACTGAGAAGACAGCTGTTTTGTGGAGGGTTGCTCAGTGGTGGAAGAACTAGACATAACTGTGTACTCAGTTGAGGTTTCTTGTGGTGTAGTCTGCTTCACGTGCTCAGTGGGTGCATTTGTGCTTAAAGATAGGAAGGGTGCAGTCGTCTCAGAAGGCTCAGAACTGGAAGTAAAAGGAGTCATGGATGGAGTTGGTGTTGTACTCTCAGTAGTAGTGTGTGTAGTTTCAGAGGTCAACTCGATGGAGGAGGCAGACATTGTTGACTGAGAAGACAACTGTTTTGTGGAGGGTTGCTCAGTGGTGGAAGAACTAGACATCACTGTGTACTCAGATGAGGTTCCTTGTGGTGTAGTCTGCTTGAAGTGCTCAGTGGGTGTGTTTGTGCTTGAAGTTAGTGTGGGTGCAGTCGTCTCAGAAGGCTCAGAACTGGAAGTAAAAGGAGTCATGGATGGAGTTGGTGTTGTACTCTCAGTAGTAGTGTGTGTAGTTTCAGAGGTCAACTCGATGGAGGAGGCAGACATTGTTGACTGAGAAGACAACTGTTTTGTGGAGGGTTGCTCAGTGGTGGAAGAACTAGACATCACTGTGTACTCAGTTGAGGTTTCTTGTGGTGTAGTCTGCTTCACGTGCTCAGTGGGTGTGTTTGTGCTTGAAGTTAGTGTGGGTGCAGTCGTCTCAGAAGGCTCAGAACTGGAAGTAAAAGGAGTAATGGATGGAGTAGGGGTCGTACTCTCAGTAGTAGTGTTTGTAGTTTCAGAGGTCAACTCGATGGAGGAGGCAGACATTGTTGACTGAGAAGACATCTGTTTTGTGGAGGGTTGCTCAGTGGTGGAAGAAATAGACATAACTGTGTACTCAGATGAGGTTTCTTGTGGTGTAGTCTGCTTGAAGTGCTCAGTGGGTGTGTTTGTGCTTGAAGTTAGTGTGGGTGCAGTCGTCTCAGAAGGCTCAGAACTGGAAGTAAAAGGAGTAATGGATGGAGTTGGTGTTGTACTCTCAGTAGTAGTGCTTGTAGTTTCAGAGGTCAACTCACTGGAGGATATGGACAATGTTGACTGAGAAGACACCTCTGTTGTGGATGGTTGTTCAGTGGTGGAAGAACTAGACATCACTGTGTAGTCAGTTGAGGTTCCTTGTGGTGTAGTCTGCTTGAAGTGCTCAGTGGATGTGTAAGCTGAATAGGAGGAAGAAAACAGAACATTAACAATATTTAAGAAAAAGCCGACATATGAGCCCTCATATAGGAGTTCCAGGGAAATCTGCACTCACAACTCATGCAGGATGTGACCTGTGTGCCTGAGTCATGGGGTACCACTTAGAGCCACTCCCACAAAGAAGAGAGTGATCCAAGAAGGATATAATGCATCAAACGGTATTGAAGAAAGCCTTGACCGAAACGTATGCGCAACACGTGCAAACTGTTGATAATCCAACAATTTATATGCTGTACCGCTTAATGGTATTATTTCTAAGAAGTGTCCAGTGAGGGTTCAAGAGCGATACAAGTGATCAGTTAGATTTCATCAGAAAATCAAAAAGTGTTGCTTAAACTGCTTGCTGAAACCAACAAAGCCTCTATGGCAGTGTTTCTCAACCACTGTTCCGTGGCACACTAGTGTGCCGCGAGATGTTGCCTGGTGTGCCGTGGGAGAATTACTTTATATATAGTCAATATAGGCACAGAGTTAATTTTTTTAACATTTTCTAATGGTGGTGTGCCTCGTGATTTTTTTCATGAAACAAGTGTGCCTTTGCCCAAAAAAGGTTGAGAAACACTGCTCTATGGGTGCCTGCAGTTCAGTCAACAAGAGGTCTCAGCCAAGAGGGAGTTCCACAATTCTAAACACACAGCTCACGCGGGATGTGAGCTGTGTGCCTGAGTCATGGAGGACCACTTAGAGCCTCTCCCACAAAGACGGGAGTGATTTAACAACGCACTAAGCAGTATTGAAGAAATCCTGGATTCAGGTTAAGGCACCGAAACATATGCACAGCACGTGTAAACTGTTGAGCCCTGTAATACTGTGCTGGCAGATAAACATCATTTCCATATGAATATATAGCTACATACCAGAGGAACTTGTAGGCTGTGAACTAGTAGATATGCGTCCACGAGTAGTAGTGGAAGGGGAAGATTCCTTTATGGTGGGTATTTTTGTAGTAGTATAAGCAGAAGGTGTTGTGGTTGCATACGCAGAAGGTGTTGTTTTCAAATTTGTAGAAATGGATGTTTCACTTGTTGTGCTTGGTATCCCCCTAGAAGGGATAGGCAACAAATTGTATTGGACTATTTTTTTAAAATGCACGTAACTATTCACCACTGATAGTGCTTATTGGACCCGCCTAGAGGGATTATCATTCTTATTCTTATTCTTTATTTATACCCCACCCACTCTGGGCGATTTCCAAAAGGATATGAAAATACAATAATCTATTAAACATTAAAAGCTTCCCTAAACAGGGCTGCCTTCAGATGTCTTCTAAAAATCTGGTAGTTGTTTTTCTCTTTGACATTTGGTGGGAGGGTGTTCCACAGGGCAGGTGCAACTACCGAGAAGGCCCTCTGCCTGGTTCCGTGTAACTTGGCTTCTCGCAGCGAGGGAACCGCCAGAAGGCCCTCGGTACTGGACCTCATTTTCCGGGCAGAATGATGGGGGTGGAGACGCTCCTTCAGGTATACTGGACCGAGGCCGTTTAGGGCTTTAAAGGTCAGCACCAACACTTTGAATTGTGCTCGGAAATGTACTGGGAGCCAATGTAGGTCTTTCAAGACCGGTGTTATGTGGTCTCGGCGGCCTCTCCCAGTCACCAGTCTAGCTGCCGCATTCTGGATTAGTTGTAGTTTCCGAGTCACCTTCAAAGGTAGCCCCACGTAGAACGCATTGTGGGAGATAACTAGAGCATGCACCACTCTGGTGAGACAGTCGGTGGGCAGGTACCACGTCTCCACTCCCACCTTCATCCCCTGGCGTGCTACTCACTGGCATTGAGGCCCCTCAGAGGTGATGTGGCACTTTCCATTCACACAGTGGAATGGGTGGGGGTTCCAAGCGCTGCAGTTAGAGACACACTGAAGTGTGTTGTTGATGACCTTTGCCACATAATATGGCTGGAGGTTGTGTGCCACCACTGAGACATTCTTGCATTCGTCTGACAGATCTGGGAATGGAAAAGGAGGGAGAAGGGTCACCAAGGAAGAATGCAAATGCCTCACAATGCCACATGCATGGGACTAGGAGAACGAGAGGGGAGGCTGCCAGGCTGCTGGATCATCATCATCAATATATATTTATACCCCACACACCAACCCCATCGCACACCTCAGTCCTCACCTTCGGGGCTCAGGGGCACTGCGGTCACACGAGATGCTCCTTCAGTAAAGCAGAGCTGATCTAAAGGAGAGGGGGAAAGCAAAGGTGAGGCTTCTGAAAGGAATAAAAAAATTTCCATCTCCGCTGTATCAAACAGTTGGTCCCTTATCTCTCTCGCCTTCATCTGGCCACAGTGATCCATGCGACGGTCACCTCCAGGCTTGATTATTGTAACTCGCTCTACGCGGGGCTGCCCTTGAAGCTGACCCAGAAACTCCAGCGGGTGCAGAATGCCACGGTGAGGCTCCTTACGGGGTCCCGGCCGCGGGATCACATTAATCCAGTGCTTTAACAGCTGCACTGGCTCCCGGTGGAGTACAGGATCAGGTTTAAGGTGCTGGTTTTGACCTTTAAAGCCCTATGCGGCTTGAGACCCTCGTACCTACGGGATCGCCTCTCCTGGTATGCCCCGCGGAGGACCTTAAGGTCCACAAACAACAATATTCTGGAGATCCCGAGCCATAAGGTGGCTAGATTGGCCTCTACTAGAGCCAGGGCCTTTTCTGTATTGGCCCCAACTTGGTGGAACGCTGTTTCACAGGAGACCAGGGCCCTGCGGGATTTGACATCTTTCCGCAGGGCCTGCAAGACAGAGCTGTTCCGCCTGGCCTTTGGGTTTGATTCAGTCTGACCCCTGTGTTTTCCTCCCTCATGGCCTGGATTTATGGACTACTTAAAATCAGGCTGCATTTTAAACTTAAATTTTAAATTTTAATACTGTATTTTAATCCGTATTTTAATCAATTGTTTTTTATGTTTTATTGTAATTTTATTGGTGTGAGCCACCCTGAGCCCGGTTTTGACTGGGGAGTGCGGGGTATAAATAAAAATTTATAATAATAATAATAATAATAATAATAATAATTTTTTATTTATACCCCGCCCATCTGGCGGGGCTTCCCCTGCCACTCTGGGTGGCTTCCAACAAACATTAAAATACATCAAATATCACAGATTAAAAACTTCCCTAAACAGGGCTGCCTTTAGGTATTTTCTAAATGTTTTCTAAATGTCAGGTAGTTGTTTATCTCTCTGACCTCTGATGGGAGGGCGTTCCACAGGGCGGGTGCCACTACCGAGAAGGTCCTCTGCCTGATTCCCTGTAGCTTTGCTTCTCGCAATGAGGGACCCGCCAGAAGGCCCTTGGCGCTAGATCTCAGTGTCTGGGCTGAACGATGGGGGTGGAGATGCTCCTTCAGGTATACAGGACCGAGGCCGTTTAGGGCTTTAAAGATCAGCACCAACACTTTGAATTGTTCTTGGAACATACTGGGAGCCAATGCAGATCTCTCAGGACCGGTGTTATGTGGTCTCGGCAGCCGCTCCCAGTCACCAGTCTAGCTGCCGCATTCTGGATTAATTGCAGTTCCTGGGTAACCTTCAAAGGTAGCCCCACGTAGAGCACATTGCAGTAATCCAAGCAGGAGATAACCAGAGCATGCACCACGGGGGGGGGGGGGAAGCATCCATGGGGGGGGGACCTCTTCTTCTGCTCCCGCCCCCACCACTCAAGACTCCCTGCCACCAAGGTTGAAGGAAGCACACCTCTTCCGACAGGAAGCAACCTAACATCCATCTCCATGTGGGCATGGGAACATCAGCTGTGGTTGGTTGATGTTTCAGCACAGCCGCTGGGGTAACAGAGAAGGGTTTCCACCCTCACTGCTCAGCCTGGATGGATAACACTAGGTGGCCTCAGATATGGCATAACTGAGGCGCATTCTATTCTATTCTAGATGGATGGAATATAGTACAAGAGTAGCCTTGCAACATTCCCTGTTTAGGGAAGTTTTTAATGTTTGTTGTTTTATTCTGTTTTTAATCTGTTGGGAGCCACCCAGAGTGGCTGGGGAAACCCAGCCAGATGGGTGGGGTATAAATTATTATTATTATTATTATTATTATTATTATTATTATTATTATTCACGCCAAGGACATCCTTGGGCTCCTTCAGCTGCCAGCCCCAGCTGTGGCTGGCAACCCCAGGCTTAACTCCTGGCTACCACCTTGGGAGCCCCATCCGATGTATGCGGCAGGTGCCTCCTCACCTCTGTCATTGGAAGTGCAATTATTTTGCAAGGTCTGTGAGAGGTTCTTCATGGAAGCATTGTAAGAAGCATTGAAGTCTGAGAAGTGAAGCTGCAGGAGCACCTCGTGGTCCACGATAACACTGCCATTGCTGAGAAGAGGCAGCAGGAAGGAAGAGGGAGAAATCACTTAGCCATAACTGAAAAGGTGCCCCCTGCCAGCCTGATGTCAGGTGAATGATGCTGGGGGGGAGACTGTCAATTAAAGGGGCGTGGCCTCTCACAGCAGGGGGCCAGGAGATTGCGTGGCACCAAGCAGCACCCTCCCTCCCATACTTGGTCCCCACCTGTTTCTCTTCTGTGACTCACCTCAGCCGAATCACCTTTACACCCGTGTAACCAGGAATGTCCGCATAGAAGATGTTCATCTGCAAAGAGAGAGGGGTCTCATCTCAGCTGCATAGACAGCAACAGATGGAAGCACCAACCAACAACAGGGTGTGAACAGAGGCAGCAGAGCATCACCACCCCCTCCCCATCATATCAGAGAGATTATGTCTTTGAGGTGCATGTCAGCAGTCCTAGAGTTGGAAGGGACCTGAGAGTTATTGGGTCCAATCCCCGCAATGCAGGAATTTCAACGGCAGCAGAAACAACAACAAAAAACTCTACATTTTTAAGATACTGGTTTGTTGATGTGAGAAATACCAAACCCCCAATCCCAGCAGATTCTTGGTCCCTCCTATGTGCTGAGCAGGACATCTCTATCCGGCTGTGCTCCTTTAACTCCTCCATCCTTCCAACACACCTTTGGGGTATCTCCTGTGCTGGGCATGGCTAGTCTGTGGCCCTCCCCCAGCTGTTGTTGGACTGCAGTTCCCAGCAGGCAGCCTGGCCAAAGGTATGGGATGATTATAAAGGCTGGAAGATGACCTTTGTCACTTTAACACTGGTCTTTCAAAAGTGACAATTAGGAAGTCGGTTCCTGATGTGTGTATTGGGGTATGAACCATCCGTTCTGAGCTACATATTACTGGAACAGCTTTCTATACTCATCTGATAGCTCCATTTCCAGGTATTCCAAATGAGGGAAACCTGACTGTGTTTCCAGATTTGCTGTGAATGAGCTTCACACTGAGAAAAGGAGTGTCAATGAGGTCTGGACTCAGAAGTGACCATAGGGTTTGGGTTTGGGTGTGAGAATTTTTTGGGGGGTGTCATCTCTCTGTGCACTCCCAGCCCCCCCTCACCTGTTCCTCAAATATCTTCACAAATGTCTTGAAGGCAGAGGAGCCGTAAATCGCCATCTCTGGGCTGAAGTTCCGATTCTTCACTGTTACAGAGACATTGATTGTGGCCTCAACAGTCACTGTGATCAGAAAGCACAAGAGTCATTAAACATGAAGGTACAGCCACAGTTTCAGAGTCTATGTTTGAGGATGAGCACTTCAGGTGTTCATTGAGTCACAGGAGAATTGCAGTGATCATGGAAACAACATGAAAAACCTATGGCTCCACCCCAAAGGGTGCAGAGAAAGGGCGCTGGTACAGGGTGTGAAATACACTGGAATGTGCGTGTATCAGCTCAGTGTAGTCTACTCTTGCTGACATGAACTCTCCAGGTCCTGAGGCAGGTGACATTCTTGTCCATCTGCTGCTGCTGCTGCTGCTGCTATCAGAAGCTTTTTAAAACGAAGGTGGCAAGGTGATGCCACAGAAGCAACACACCATTTTGAATCAAGCAAGTTGACCATCTTTCCTTGCAAACCAATTGAGGGCTCATCCACACTTCCTTCTGCCTCTGCACTTTCCTGCAGAAAGCAGTTCTGTGCTGAATAGGAACAAATGGCAATTGGTTTTTCCACAAAGAGCAGGATTCCCAGGGGAAAACAGTGTAGTAAAGGCATACCTGTTCAGACCTAGTAAGCATGCCTAGTAAGCACAGGTGAAGTGGAAAACCCCACAGACCCAGGCTTTCTAGGCATGGGGACAAAAGCCTGAGTAGATTGTATGTACACCTCCTAAAGATACAACCGGTTTTATACACAGTTGGTATGGAAGTCATCTGCATCCAGAAAAGGCAACGTTCTACATCAAACCATCTCCAGGGGTGGCTAAAATATTTCACTTCTTTCCCAGTATTCATAGAAGCTTTCAGTCTCTTCATGGGCCAACTTCCCTTCACAAGAGTGACAGTGCAGGCAAGGGGAGGTCAGAGGGGTCCCCCAAGTTGGTGCCCTTCAGGTGTTGTTGGGCCACAATTACAAATCCTCCCTGGCCATTGGCCACGCTCACTGAGGCAGATGGGAGGACAGCCATGTCTGGAGAGCACAAGGTTAGGGAAGGCTGGCTTGGGCACTCCTGTCTCAAGACTTCAACAGAGAAACATCCAGGTCATCAAAAAAGCAAGATCACTCCCAGGAATGCAAAACAGGAAGTTTGAAGACAAAGGACCACAAATATTGCCCACCTAGAAAATTACTACATCCGGACATTGCTGAGCATTTGTTTTCAAAGGAAGAGCCAGAAGGCAGGAGGCCTGTACAGTACTAATAATGCTCAGACTTACCCACTTGGATTTCATTCTTTGCCTCTTCGCAACGCTGCCCAATATAGGGAGACGGACAGTGACAACGACCCTCAACAAGCACTCCTTCATTAAGGCACCCGAGAGGGACAACTGTGGTGGAAAAGGGAACACTAACAACATTTAAAAACAAGCCAACAAAAGAGCCCTCATACCAGGATGCAACAATTTGTATATGCTCTACTGTTTAAATTTGTATATGCTCTACTTATTTCTAAGAAGTGTCCAGTGAAGGTGCAAGAGCAATACAAATGATAAAATCAATTAAATCTCATCAGCAAATCAAAAAGTGTTGCCTAAACTGCTTACTGAAAATGACAAAGCCTCTACGGGTGCCAGAAGTTCAGTAAAGAAGAGGTCTCAGCCAAGAAATAGTTTCACAGAACTGGGCCACAATTCTGAACACACACCTCATGCCTGAGTCAAGGGGAACCACTTAGAGCCTCTCCCACAAAGACGGGAGTGATCTAACAGGGATATAAGGCATCAAATGGTATAGAACATTTTTTAAAGGCCTTCTAAATTAATACGATAATTTTGTAGTTGGCCCAGTAGCATATGGGCTGCATGTTGAAACTGTTAAGCAATGGAATTATGTGCTGGGAGATAAACATCATTTCCATATGATTACACAGATACATACCAGATGAAGTTGTAAGCTGTAAATTAGTCGATGAGTGTCCACGAGTAGTGGTGGAAGGTGAAGATGCAAAAGACGTTAATGTAGTGGGCAACAATGTTGAGGTCATTTCTGATATGCTAGTAGTAGAGTGTGTGGTTATGGTCTCAGTGATGGATGCAGATGATAACGTTGATGAATGAGATGTTCCACTAGGAGCAATTTTAGTGCTAGCAGATCCATGATAGGTTGTGGAAGCTGTAATCAGTGATGAGCTCCCTTCTGATGTACGGGAGTAATCAATTGTGGTGTTAGTACTAGCAGATAGCATGGCTACAGTTGTCTCAGAATGCTCAGAACTGGAAGTATAAGGGGTGATGGATGAAACAGGTTTTGTGGTCTCACTAGTTGTGCTTGATGAGGTTCCTTGTGGTGTAGTCTGCTTCAAGTGCGCAGTGGGTGTGTTTGTGCTTAAAGTTAGGCTGTGTGCTGTTGTCTCGGAAAGCTCAGAACTGGAAGTAAAAGGAGTTATGGATGGAGTAGGTGTTATACTCTCAGTAATAGAGCTTGTTGTTTCAGAGGTCAACGTACTGGAGGAGATGGACAAAGTTGACTGAGAAGACAGCTGTTTTGTGGATGGTTGTTCAGTGGTGGAAGAACTAGACATCACTGTGTACTCCGATGAGGTTAGGCTGGGTGCTGTTGTCTCAGAAGGTTCAGAACTGGAATTAAAAGGGATGCTGGATTGTGTAGATGTAGTCTCAACAGTTGCGGTTGTAGATTCAGAGGTCACCTCACTGGAGGAGACAGACAAAGTTGACTGAGAAGACAGCTGTTTTGTGGATGGTTGTTCAGTGGTAGAAGAAGTAGACATCATTGTGTACTCCGATGAGGTTAGGCTGGGTGCTGTTGTCTCAGATGGTTCAGAACTGGAAGTAAAAGGGGTGCTGGATTGCGTAGATGTAGTCCCATGAGTTGCAGTTGTAGATTGAGAGGTCACCTCACTGGAGGAGACGGACAAAATTGACTGAGAAGACAGCGTGTTGGATTGTGTAGATGTAGTCTCAAGAGTTGCGGTTGTAGATTCAGAGGTCACCTCACTGGAGGAGACGGACGAAGTTGACTGAGAAGACAGCAGTTTTGTGGATGGTTGTTCAGTGGTGGAAGAAGTAGACATCATTGTGTACTCTGATGAGGTTAGGCTGGGTGATGTTGTCTCGGAACGTTCAGAACTGGAATTAAAAGGGGTGCTGGATTGTGTAGATGTAGTCTTAGGAGTTGCGGTTGTAGACTCAGAGGTCAGCTCACTGGAGGAGACGGACAAAGTTGACTGAGAAGACAGCCGTTTTGTGGATGGTTGTTCAGTGGGGGAAGAAGTAGACATCATTGTGTACTCCGATGAGGTTAGGCTGGGTGCTGTTGTCTCAGAAGGTTCAGAACTGGAATTAAAAGGGATGCTGGATTGTGTAGAAGTAGTCTTAGGAGTTGCGGTTGTAGATTCAGAGGTCACCTCACTGGAGGAGACAGACAAAGTTGACTGAGAAGACAGCTGTTTTGTGGATGGTTGTTCAGTGGTGGAAGAAGTAGACATCATTGTGTACTCCGATGAGGTTAGGCTGGGTGCTGTTGTCTCAGAAGGTTCAGAACTGGAAGTAAAAGGGGTGCTGGATTGCGTAGATGTAGTCCCATGAGTTGCAGTTGTAGATTGAGAGGTCACCTCACTGGAGGAGACGGACAAAATTGACTGAGAAGACAGCGTGTTGGATTGTGTAGATGTAGTCTCAACAGTTGCGGTTGTAGATTCAGAGGTCACCTCACTGGAGGAGACGGACGAAGTTGACTGAGAAGACAGCAGTTTTGTGGATGGTTGTTCAGTGGTGGAAGAAGTAGACATCATTGTGTACTCTGATGAGGTTAGGCTGGGTGATGTTGTCTCGGAACGTTCAGAACTGGAATTAAAAGGGGTGCTGGATTGTGTAGATGTAGTCTTAGGAGTTGCGGTTGTAGATTCAGAGGTCAGCTCACTGGAGGAGACGGACAAAGTTGACGGAGAAGACAGCCGTTTTGTGGATGGTTGTTCAGTGGTGGAAGAAGTAGACATCATTGTGTACTCCGATGAGGTTAGGCTGGGCGATGTTGTCTCAGAAGGTTCAGAACTGGAAGTTAAAGGGGTGCTGGATTGTGTAGATGTAGTCTTAGGAGTTGCGGTTGTAGATTCAGAGGTCACCTCACTGGAGGAGACGGACAAAGTTGACAGAGAAGACAGCTGTTTTGTGGATGGTTGTTCAGTGGTGGAAGAAGTAGACATCACTGTGTACTCCGATGAGGTTAGGCTGGGTGATATTTTTTCAGAAGCTTCAGAACCGGAAGTTAAAGGGGTGCTGGATTGCCTAGATGTAGTCTCATGAGTTGCGGTTGTAGTTTCAAAGGCCACCTCACTGGAGGAGACGGACAAAGTTGACTGAGAAGACAGCAGTTTGGTGGATGGTTGTTCAGTGGTGGAAGAAGTAGACATCATTGTGTACTCTGATGAGGTTAGGCTGGGTGATGTTGTCTCGGAACGTTCAGAACTGGAATTAAAAGGGGTGCTGGATTGTGTAGATGTACTCTTAGGAGTTGCGGTTGTAGATTGAGAGGTCAGCTCACTGGAGGAGACGGACAAAGTTGACTGAGAAGACAGCCGTTTTGTGGATGGTTGTTCAGTGGTGGAAGAAGTAGACATCATTGTGTACTCCGATGAGGTTAGGCTGGGCGATGTTGTCTCAGAAGGTTCAGAACTGGAAGTTAAAGGGGTGCTGGATTGTGTAGATGTAGTCTTAGGAGTTGCGGTTGTAGATTCAGAGGTCACCTCACTGGAGGAGACGGACAAAGTTGACAGAGAATACAGCTGTTTTGTGGATGGTTGTTCAGTGGTGGAAGAAGTAGACATCACTGTGTACTCCGATGAGGTTAGGCTGGGTGATATTTTTTCAGAAGCTTCAGAACCGGAAGTTAAAGGGGTGCTGGATTGCCTAGATGTAGTCTCATGAGTTGCGGTTGTAGTTTCAGAGGCCACCTCACTGGAGGAGACGGACAAAGTTGACTGAGAAGACAGCTGTTTGGTGGATGGTTGTTCAGTGGTGGAAGAAGTAGACATCATTGTGTACTCTGATGAGGTTAGGCTGGGTGATGTTGTCTCAGCACGTTCAGAACTGGAATTATAAGGGGTGCTGGATTGTGTAGATGTAGTCTTAGGAGTTGCGGTTGTAGATTCAGGGGTCAGCTCACTGGAGGAGACAGACAAAGTTGACTGAGAAGACAGCTGTTTTGTGGATGGTTGTTCAGTGGTGGAAGAAGTAGACATCATTGTGTACTCCGATGAGGTTAGGCTGGGCGTTGTTGTCTCAGAAGGTTCAGAACTGGAAGTTAAAGGGGTGCTGGATTGTGTAGATGTAGTCTCATGAGTTGCGGTTGTAGATTCAGAGGTCACCTCACTGGAGGAGACGGACAAAGTTGACAGAGAAGACAGCTGTTTTGTGGGTGGTTGTTCAGTGGTGGAAGAAGTAGATATCACTGTGTACTCCGATGAGGTTAGGCTGGGTGATATTTTCTCAGAAGCTTCAGAACTGGAAGTTAAAGGGGTGCTGGATTGCCTAGATGTAGTCTCATGAGTTGCGGTTGTAGATTCAGAGGTCACCTCACTGGAGGAGACGGACGAAGTTGACTGAGAAGACAGCAGTTTTGTGGATGGTTGTTCAGTGGTGGAAGAAGTAGACATCATTGTGTACTCTGATGAGGTTAGGCTGGGTGATGTTGTCTCGGAACGTTCAGAACTGAAATTAAAAGGGGTGCTGGATTGTGTAGATGTAGTCTTAGGAGTTGCGGTTGTAGATTCAGAGGTCAGCTCACTGGAGGAGACGGACAAAGTTGACGGAGAAGACAGCCGTTTTGTGGATGGTTGTTCAGTGGTGGAAGAAGTAGACATCATTGTGTACTCCGATGAGGTTAGGCTGGGCGATGTTTTCTCAGAAGGTTCAGAAGTGGAAGTTAAAGGGGTGCTGGATTGCTTAGATGTAGTCTCATGAGTTGCGGTTGTAGTTTCAGAGGTCACCTCACTGGAGGAGACAGACAAAGTTGACTGAGAAGACAGCTGTTTTGTGGATGGTTGTTCAGTGGTGGAAGAAGTAGACATCATTGTGTACTCCGATGAGGTTAGGCTGGGCGTTGTTGTCTCAGAAGGTTCAGAACTGGAAGTTAAAGGGGTGCTGGATTGTGTAGATGTAGTCTCATGAGTTGCGGTTGTAGATTCAGAGGTTACCTCACTGGAGGAGACGGACAAAGTTGACAAAGAAGACAGCTGTTTTATGGATGGTTGTTCAGTGGTGGAAGAAGTAGACATCACTGTGTACTCCGATGAGGTTAGGCTGGGTGATATTTTCTCAGAAGCTTCAGAACTGGAAGTTAAAGGGGTGCTGGATTGCCTAGATGTAGTCTCATGAGTTGCGGTTGTAGTTTCAGAGGCCACCTCACTGGAGGAGACGGACAAAGGTGATTGAGAAGACAGCTGTTTTGTGGATGGTTGTTCAGTGGTGGAAGAAGTAGACATCATTGTGTACTCTGATGAGGTTAGGCTGGGTGATGTTGTCTCGGAACGTTCAGAACTGAAATTAAAAGGGGTGCTGGATTGTGTAGATGTAGTCTTAGGAGTTGCGGTTGTAGATTCAGAGGTCAGCTCACTGGAGGAGACGGACAAAGTTGACTGAGAAGACAGCCGTTTTGTGGATGGTTGTTCAGTGGTGGAAGAAGTAGACATCATTGTGTACTCCGATGAGGTTAGGCTGGGCGATGTTTTCTCAGAAGGTTCAGAAGTGGAAGTTAAAGGGGTGCTGGATTGCTTAGATGTAGTCTCATGAGTTGCGGTTGTAGTTTCAGAGGTCACCTCACTGGAGGAGATGGACAAAGTTGACTGAGAAGACAGCTGTTTTGTGGGTGGTTGTTCAGTGGTGGAAGAAGTAGACATCACTGTGTACTCCGATGAGGTTAGGCTGGGTGCTGTTGTCTCAGAAGGTTCAGAACTGGATGTAAAAGGGATGCTGGATTGTGTAGATGTAGTCTCAACAGTTGCGGTTGTAGATTCAGAGGTCACCTCACTGGAGGAGACGGACAATGTTGACTGAGAAGATAGCTGTTTTGTGGATGGTTGTTCAGTGCTGGAAGAAGTAGACATCATTGTGTACTCTGATGAGGTTAGGCTGGGTGCTGTTGTCTCAGAAGGTTCAGAACTGGAAGTAAAAGGGGTGCTGGATTGTGTAGATGTAGTCTCATGAGTTGCGGTTGTAGTTTTAGAGGTCACCTCACTGGAGGAGACAGGCAAAGTTGACTGAGAAGACAGCCGTTTTGTGGATGGTTGTTCAGTGGTCGAAGAAGTAGACATCATTGTGTACTCCGATGAGGTTAGGCTGGGTGCTGTTGTCTCATACGGTTGGGAACTGGAAGTAAAAGTGGTGCTGAATTGCCTAGATGTGGTCTTAGGAATTGCGTTTGTAGATTCAGAGGTCACCTCACTGGAGGAGACGGACAAGGTTGACTGAGAAGACAGCTGTTTTGTGGATGGTTGTTCAGTGGTGGAAGAAGTAGACATCACTGTGTACTCCGATGAGGTTAGGCTGGGTGATGTTGTCTCAGAAGGTTCAGAACTGGAAGTTAAAGGGGTGCTGGATTGTATAGATGTAGTCTCATGAGTTGCGGTTGTAGTTTCAAAGGTCACCTCACTGGAGGAGACGGACAAAGTTGACTGAGAAGACAGCTGTTTTGTGGATGGTTGTTCAGTCGTGGAAGAAGTAGACATCACTGTGTACTCTGATGAGGTTCGGCTGGGTGCTGTTGTCTCAGAAGCTTCAGAACTGGATGTAAAAGGGATGCTGGATTGTGTAGATGTAGTCTTAGGAGTTGCGGTTGTAGATTCAGAGGTCACCTCACTGGAGGAGACGGACAAAGTTGACAGAGAATACAGCTGTTTTGTGGATGGTTGTTCAGTGGTGGAAGAAGTAGACATCACTGTGTACTCCGATGAGGTTAGGCTGGGTGATATTTTTTCAGAAGCTTCAGAACCGGAAGTTAAAGGGGTGCTGGATTGCCTAGATGTAGTCTCATGAGTTGCGGTTGTAGTTTCAGAGGCCACCTCACTGGAGGAGACGGACAAAGTTGACTGAGAAGACAGCAGTTTGGTGGATGGTTGTTCAGTGGTGGAAGAAGTAGACATCATTGTGTACTCTGATGAGGTTAGGCTGGGTGATGTTGTCTCAGCACGTTCAGAACTGGAATTATAAGGGGTGCTGGATTGTGTAGATGTAGTCTTAGGAGTTGCGGTTGTAGATTCAGGGGTCAGCTCACTGGAGGAGACAGACAAAGTTGACTGAGAAGACAGCTGTTTTGTGGATGGTTGTTCAGTGGTGGAAGAAGTAGACATCATTGTGTACTCCGATGAGGTTAGGTTGGCTGATGTTTTCTCAGAAGGTTCAGAACTGGAAGTTAAAGGGGTGCTGGATTGCCTAGATGTAGTCTCATGCGTTGCGGTTGTAGTTTCAGAGGTCACCTCACTGGAGGAGATGGACAAAGTTGACTGAGAAGACAGCATGCTGGATTGTGTAGATGTAGTCTCATCAGTTGCGGTTGTAGATTCAGAGGTCACCACACTGGAGGAGACGGACAAACTTGACTGTGAAGACAGCTGTTTTGTGGATGGTTTTTCAGTGGTGGAAGAAGTAGACATCACTGTGTACTCCGATGTGGTTAGGCTGGGTGCTGTTGTCTCAGAAGGTTCAGAACTGGAATTAAAAGGGGTGCTGGATTGTGTAGATGTAGTCAAATCACTTGCGGTTGTAGATTCAGAGGTCACCTCACTGAAGGAGACGGACAAAGTTGACTGAGAAGACAGCTTTTTTGTGGATGGTTGTTCAATGGTGGAAGAAGTAGACATCATTGTGTACTCCGATGAGGTTAGGCTGGGTGCTGTTGTCTCATACGGTTGGGAACTGGATGTAAAAGTGGTGCTGAATTGCCTAGATGTGGTCTTAGGAATTGCGTTTGTAGATTTAGAGGTCACCTCACTGGAGGAGACGGACAAGGTTGACTGAGAAGACAGCTGTTTTGTGGATGGTTGTTCAGTGGTGGAAGAAGTAGACATCACTGTGTACTCCGATGAGGTTAGGCTGGGTGATGTTGTCTCAGAAGGTTCAGAACTGGAAGTTAAAGGGGTGCTGGATTGTGTAGATGTAGTCTTAGGAGTTGCGGTTGTAGTTTCAGAGGTCACCTCACTGGAGGAGACGGACAAAGTTGACAAAGAAGACAGCTGTTTTATGGATGGTTGTTCAGTGGTGGAAGAAGTAGACATCACTGTGTACTCCGATGTGGTTAGGCTGGTTGCTGTTGTCTCAGAAGGTTCAGAACTGGAAGTTAAACGGGTCCTGGATTGCCTAGATGTAGTCTCATGAATTGCGGTTGTAGATTCAGAGGTCACCTCACTGGAGGAGACGGACAAAGTTGACTGAGAAGATAGCTGTTTTGTGGATGGTTGTTCAGTGGTGGAAGAAGTAGACATCATTGTGTACTCTGATGAGGTTAGGCTGGGTGATGTTGTCTCGGAACGTTCAGAACTGAAATTAAAAGGGGTGCTGGATTGTGTAGATGTAGTCTTAGGAGTTGCGGTTGTAGATTCAGAGGTCAGCTCACTGGAGGAGACGGACAAAGTTGACTGAGAAGACAGCCGTTTTGTGGATGGTTGTTCAGTGGTGGAAGAAGTAGACATCATTGTGTACTCCGATGAGGTTAGGCTGGGCGATGTTTTCTCAGAAGGTTCAGAAGTGGAAGTTAAAGGGGTGCTGGATTGCTTAGATGTAGTCTCATGAGTTGCGGTTGTAGTTTCAGAGGTCACCTCACTGGAGGAGATGGACAAAGTTGACTGAGAAGACAGCTGTTTTGTGGGTGGTTGTTCAGTGGTGGAAGAAGTAGACATCACTGTGTACTCCGATGAGGTTAGGCTGGGTGCTGTTGTCTCAGAAGGTTCAGAACTGGATGTAAAAGGGATGCTGGATTGTGTAGATGTAGTCTCAACAGTTGCGGTTGTAGATTCAGAGGTCACCTCACTGGAGGAGACGGACAATGTTGACTGAGAAGATAGCTGTTTTGTGGATGGTTGTTCAGTGCTGGAAGAAGTAGACATCATTGTGTACTCTGATGAGGTTAGGCTGGGTGCTGTTGTCTCAGAAGGTTCAGAACTGGAAGTAAAAGGGGTGCTGGATTGTGTAGATGTAGTCTCATCAGTTGCGGTTGTAGTTTTAGAGGTCACCTCACTGGAGGAGACAGGCAAAGTTGACTGAGAAGACAGCCGTTTTGTGGATGGTTGTTCAGTGGTCGAAGAAGTAGACATCATTGTGTACTCCGATGAGGTTAGGCTGGGTGCTGTTGTCTCATACGGTTGGGAACTGGAAGTAAAAGGGATGCTGGATTGTGTAGATGTAGTCTTAGGAGTTGCGGTTGTAGATTCAGAGGTCACCTCACTGGAGGAGACAGACAAAGTTGACTGAGAAGACAGCTGTTTTGTGGATGGTTTTTCAGTGGTGGAAGAAGTAGACATCACTGTGTACTCCGATGAGGTTAGGCTGGGCGATGTTTTCTCAGAAGGTTCAGAAGTGGAAGTTAAAGGGGTGCTGGATTGCTTAGATGTAGTCTCATGAGTTGCGGTTGTAGTTTCAGAGGTCACCTCACTGGAGGAGATGGACAAAGTTGACTGAGAAGACAGCTGTTTTGTGGATGGTTGTTCAGTCGTGGAAGAAGTAGACATCACTGTGTACTCTGATGAGGTTCGGCTGGGTGCTGTTGTCTCAGAAGCTTCAGAACTGGATGTAAAAGGGATGCTGGATTGTGTAGATGTAGTCTTAGGAGTTGCGGTTGTAGTTTCAGAGGTCACCTCACTGGAGGAGACGGACAAAGTTGACTGAGAAGACAGCTTTTTTGTGGATGGTTGTTCAGTGGTGGAAGAAGTAGACATCACTGTGTACTCCGATGTGGTTAGGCTGGTTGCTGTTGTCTCAGAAGGTTCAGAACTGGAAGTTAAAGGGGTCCTGGATTGCGTAGATGTAGTCTCATGCATTGCGGTTGTAGTTTCAGAGGTCACCTCACTGGAGGAGACAGGCAAAGTTGACTGAGAAGACAGCTGTTTTGTGGATGGTTGTTCAGTGGTGGAAGAAGTAGACATCATTGTGTACTCCGATGAGGTTAGGTTGGGTGATGTTTTCTCAGAAGGTTCAGAACTGGAAGTTAAAGGGGTGCTGGATTGCCTAGATGTAGTCTCATGAGTTGCGGTTGTAGTTTCAGAGGTCACCTCACTGGAAGAGATGGACAAAGTTGACTGAGAAGACAGCTGTTTTGTGGATGGTTGTTCAGTGGTGGAAGAAGTAGACATCACTGTGTACTCCGATGAGGTTAGGCTGGGTGCTGTTGTCTCAGAAGGTTCAGAACTGGATGTAAAAGGGATGCTGGATTGTGTAGATGTAGTCTCAACAGTTGCGGTTGTAGATTCAGAGGTCACCTCACTGGAGGAGACGGACAAAGTTGACTGAGAAAATAGCTGTTTTGTGGATGGTTGTTCAGTGGTGGAAGAAGTAGACATCATTGTGTACTCCGATGAGGTTAGGCTGGGTGCTGTTGTCTCAGAAGGTTCAGAACTGGAAGTAAAAGGGGTGCTGGATTGTGTAGATGTAGTCTCATGAGTTGCGGTTGTAGTTTTAGAGGTCACCTCACTGGAGGAGACAGGCAAAGTTGACTGAGAAGGCAGGCGTTTTGTGGATGGTTGTTCAGTGGTCGAAGAAGTAGACATCATTGTGTACTCCGATGAGGTTAGGCTGGGTGCTGTTGTCTCAGAAGGTTCAGAACTGGATGTAAAAGGGATGCTGGATTGTGTAGATGTAGTCTCAACAGTTGCGGTTGTAGATTCAGAGGTCACCTCACTGGAGGAGACGGACAAAGTTGACTGAGAAGACAGCTGTTTTGTGGATGGTTTTTCAGTGGTGGAAGAAGTAGACATCACTGTGTACTCCGATGAGGTTAGGCTGGGTCCTGTTGTCTCAGAAGCTTCAGAACTGGATGTAAAAGGGATGCTGGATTGTGTAGATGTAGTCTTAGGAGTTGCGGTTGTAGATTCAGAGGTCACCTCACTGGAGGAGACAGACAAAGTTGACTGAGAAGACAGCTGTTTTGTGAATGGTTCTTCAGTGGTGGAAGAAGTAGACATCATTGTGTACTCCGATGAGGTTAGGTTGGCTGATGTTTTCTCAGAAGGTTCAGAACTGGAAGTTAAAGGGGTGCTGGATTGCCTAGATGTAGTCTCATGCGTTGCGGTTGTAGTTTCAGAGGTCACCTCACTGGAGGAGATGGACAAAGTTGACTGAGAAGACAGCATGCTGGATTGTGTAGATGTAGTCTCATCAGTTGCGGTTGTAGATTCAGAGGTCACCACACTGGAGGAGACGGACAAACTTGACTGTGAAGACAGCTGTTTTGTGGATGGTTTTTCAGTGGTGGAAGAAGTAGACATCACTGTGTACTCCGATGTGGTTAGGCTGGGTGCTGTTGTCTCAGAAGGTTCAGAACTGGAATTAAAAGGGGTGCTGGATTGTGTAGATGTAGTCAAATCACTTGCGGTTGTAGATTCAGAGGTCACCTCACTGAAGGAGATGGACAAAGTTGACTGAGAAGACAGCTTTTTTGTGGATGGTTGTTCAATGGTGGAAGAAGTAGACATCATTGTGTACTCCGATGAGGTTAGGCTGGGTGCTGTTGTCTCATACGGTTGGGAACTGGATGTAAAAGTGGTGCTGAATTGCCTAGATGTGGTCTTAGGAATTGCGTTTGTAGATTTAGAGGTCACCTCACTGGAGGAGACGGACAAGGTTGACTGAGAAGACAGCTGTTTTGTGGATGGTTGTTCAGTGGTGGAAGAAGTAGACATCACTGTGTACTCCGATGAGGTTAGGCTGGGTGATGTTGTCTCAGAAGGTTCAGAACTGGAAGTTAAAGGGGTGCTGGATTGTGTAGATGTAGTCTTAGGAGTTGCGGTTGTAGTTTCAGAGGTCACCTCACTGGAGGAGACGGACAAAGTTGACAAAGAAGACAGCTGTTTTATGGATGGTTGTTCAGTGGTGGAAGAAGTAGACATCACTGTGTACTCCGATGTGGTTAGGCTGGTTGCTGTTGTCTCAGAAGGTTCAGAACTGGAAGTTAAACGGGTCCTGGATTGCCTAGATGTAGTCTCATGAATTGCGGTTGTAGATTCAGAGGTCACCTCACTGGAGGAGACGGACAAAGTTGACTGAGAAGATAGCTGTTTTGTGGATGGTTGTTCAGTGGTGGAAGAAGTAGACATCATTGTGTACTCCGATGAGGTTAGGCTGGGTGCTGTTGTCTCAGAAGGTTCAGAACTGGAAGTAAAAGGGGTGCTGGATTGTGTAGATGTAGTCTCATGAGTTGCGGTTGTAGTTTTAGAGGTCACCTCATTGGAGGAGACAGGCAAAGTTGACTGAGAAGACAGCCGTTTTGTGGATGGTTGTTCAGTGGTCGAAGAAGTAGACATCATTGTGTACTCCGATGAGGTTAGGCTGGGTGCTGTTGTCTCAGAAGGTTCAGAACTGGATGTAAAAGGGGTGCTGGATTGTGTAGATGTACTGTCGTCACTTGCGGTTGTAGATTCAGAGGTCACCTCACTGGAGGAGACGGACAAAGTTGACTGAGAAGACAGCTGTTTTGTGGATGGTAGTTCAGTGGTGGAAGAAGTAGACATCATTGTGTACTCCGATGAGGTTAGGCTGGGTGCTGTTGTCTCAGAAGGTTCAGAACTGGAAGTAAAAGGGGTGCTGGATTGTGTAGATGTAGTCTCATGAGTTGCGGTTGTAGATTCAGAGGTCACCTCACTGGAGGAGACGGACAAAGTTGACTGAGAAGATAGCTGTTTTGTGGATGGTTGTTCAGTGGTGGAAGAAGTAGACATCATTGTGTACTCCGATGAGGTTAGGCTGGGTGCTGTTGTCTCAGAAGGTTCAGAACTGGAAGTAAAAGGGGTGCTGGATTGTGTAGATGTAGTCTCATGAGTTGCGGTTGTAGTTTTAGAGGTCACCTCATTGGCGGGGACAGGCAAAGTTGACTGAGAAGACAGCCGTTTTGTGGATGGTTGTTCAGTGGTCGAAGAAGTAGACATCATTGTGTACTCCGATGAGGTTAGGCTGGGTGCTGTTGTCTCAGAAGGTTCAGAACTGGATGTAAAAGGGGTGCTGGATTGTGTAGATGTACTGTCGTCACTTGCGGTTGTAGATTCAGAGGTCACCTCACTGGAGGAGACGGACAAAGTTGACTGAGAAGACAGCTGTTTTGTGGATGGTTTTTCAGTGGTGGAAGAAGTAGACATCACTGTGTACTCCGATGAGGTTAGGCTGGGTCCTGTTGTCTCAGAAGCTTCAGAACTGGATGTAAAAGGGATGCTGGATTGTGTAGATGTAGTCTTAGGAGTTGCGCTTGTAGATTCAGAGGTCACCTCACTGGAGGAGATGGACAAAGTTGACTGAGAAGACAGCATGCTCGATTGCGTAGATGTAGTCTCATCAGTTGCAGTTGTAGATTCAGAGGTCACCTCACTGGAGGAGACGGACAAAGTTGACTGAGAAGACAGCATGCTGGATTGCGTAGATGTAGTGTCATCACTTGCGGTTGTAGTTTCAGAGGTCACCTCACTGGAGGAGACGGACAAACTTGACCGAGAAGACAGCTGTTTTGTGGATGGTTGTTCAGTGTTGGAAGAAGTAGGCATCATTGTGTACTCCGATGTGGTTAGGCTGGGTGCTGTTGTCTCAGAAGGTTCAGCACTGGAATTAAAAGGGGTGCTGGATTGTGTAGATGTAGTCTCATGAGTTGCGGTTGTAGATTCAGAGGTTACCTCACTGGAGGAGACAGACAAAGTTGACTGAGAAGACAGCATACTGGATTGCGTAGATGTAGTGTCATCACTTGCGGTTGTAGTTTCAGAGGTCACCTCACTGGAGAAGACGGACAAAGTTGACTGAGAAGATAGCTGTTTTGTGGATGGTTGTTCAGTGGTGGAAGAAGTAGACATCATTGTGTACTCCGATGAGGTTAGGCTGGGTGCTCTTTTCTCAGAAGGTTCAGAACTGGAATTAAACGGCGTTCTGGATTTTGTAGATGCAGTCTCATGAGTTGCAGTTGTAGATTCAGAGGTTACCTCACTGGAGGAGACGGACAAACCTGACCGAGAAGACAGCTTTTTTGTGGATGGTTGTTCAGTGGTGGACGAAGTAGACATCATTGTGTACTCCGATATGGTTAGGCTGGGCTCTGTTGTCTCAGAACGTTCAGAACTGGAAGTAAGAGGCGTGCTGGATTGCTTAGATGTAGTCTCATTAGTTGCAGTTGTAGTTTCAGAGGTCACCTCACTGGAGGAGATGGACAAAGTTGACTGAGAAGACAGCATGCTGGATTGCGTAGATGTAGTCTCATCAGTTGCGGTTGTAGATTCAGAGGTCCCCACACTGGAGGAGACGGACAAAGTTGACTGAGAAGACAGTGTGTTGGATTGCGTAGATGTAGTCTCATCACTTGCGGTTGTAGATTCAGAGGTCACCTCACTGGAGGAGACGGACAAAGTTGACTGAGAAGACAGCTGTTTTGTTGATGGTTTTTCAGTGGTGGAAGAAGTAGACATCATTGTGTACTCCGATGAGTTTAGGCTGGGTGCTGTTGTCTCAGAAGGTTCAGAACTGGAAGTAAAAGGGGTTCTGGATTTTGTAGATGTAGTCTCATGAGTTGCGGTTGTAGATTCAGAGGTCACCTCACTGGAGGAGACGGACAAACTTGACCGAGAAGACAGCTTTTTTGTGGATGGTTGTTCAGTGGTGGACGAAGTAGACATCAATGTGTACTCCGTTGTGGTTAGGCTGGGCTCTGTTGTCTCAGAAGGTTCAGAACTGGAAGTAAGAGGCGTGCTGGATTGCATAGATGTAGTCTCATTAGTTGCAGTTGTAGTTTCAGAGGTCACCTCACTGGAGGAGATGGACAAAGTTGACTGAGAAGACAGCATGCTGGATTGCGTAGATGTAGTCTCATCACTTGCGGTTGTAGATTCAGAGGTCACCTCACTGGAGGAGACGGACAAAGTTGACTGAGAAGACAGCTGTTTTGTTGATGGTTTTTCAGTGGTGGAAGAAGTAGACATCACTGTGTACTCCGATGAGTTTAGGCTGGGTGCTGTTGTCTCAGAAGGTTCAGAACTGGAAGTAAAAGGGGTTCTGGATTTTGTAGATGTAGTCTCATGAGTTGCGGTTGTAGATTCAGAGGTTACCTCACTGGAGGAGACGGACAAAGTTGACTGAGAAGACAGCATGCTGGATTGCGTAGGTGTAGTCTCATCACTTGCGGTTGTAGTTTCAGAGGTCACCTCACTGGAGGAGACGGACAAAGTTGACTGAGAAGATAGCTGTTTTGTGGATTGTTGTTCAGTGGTGGAAGAAGTAGACATCATTGTGTACTCCGATGAGGTCCCTTGTGCTGTACTCTGCTTAAAGTGCTGCATTGGTGTGTTTGGGCTTGCAGATAGCCTGGGTTCGGTTGTCTCAGATGGCTCAGGACTGGATGTAGAAGGGGTCCTGGATGGAGTAGGTGTTGTAGTTTCACTAGTTGTAACTTTAATTTCAGTAGTCAGCTCAGTGGACAAGGTAGAAAATGTTGACTGAGAAGACAGCTGTTTTGTAGATGGTTGCTCAGAGGTGGAAGAACTAGACATCACTGTGTACTCATATGAGGTTCCTTGTGGTGTTGTCCTCTTCATGTGCTCAGTGGGTGTGTTTGTGCTCAAAGCCAGGGTAGGTGCAGGTTTCTCAGAAGGCTCGGGACTGGAAGTAAAAGGGGTGCTGGATGGAGTAGGTCTAGTAGTCTCACGAGTTGTGGTTGTAGTTTCAGAGGTCACCTCACTAGAGGGGACTGACAATGTTGCCGGAGAAGACAGCTGTTTTGTGGATGGTTGTTCAGTGGTGGAAGAAGTAGACATCATTGTGTACCCCGATGAGGTTAGGCTGGGTGCTGTTGTCTCAGAAGGTACAGAACTGGAATTAAAAGGGGTGCTGGATTGTGTAGATGTCATCTCATGAGTTGTGGTTGTAGTTTCAGAGGAGGTGGACAAAGTAAAAGTGCTGGATGGACTAGTTATTGTAGTCTCTGTGGATGAAAAATAGTTCGACAGATTACCTGTCTTTGTCGTGTAATTAATGAGTTGCCTAAATCAGTATATCCAACATGCAGGCCAAAACACACTCCCCAGGAAGAGAGAGCCCCCAGCATAGTTTACAACAGAGAATCATGCAGCTGAGTGAACAACAGGAATATTGGCTGTTTTACCATTTCAGCATCTCATTTAGTTTGCTGACAACACTACGCCATTGCTACTTCTTTTGTAATAAACAGACCACACCATTTAGTGAGTTTAAAACAGCTTTTCTAGAAGCACTTCAAAAGTCATATTCATGCCTTCAGCAAGGAGCAACAAGTAAACACAGGTAGAAAATCTTGGGTTACAGAATGTAGAGAAATATTTTTAAGCATGGTGTGTGAGCCTGGAGCACCAGGCCAGACCTCTGTTTGTTCCTTAGATCACATAATAGACTGAGTGAAGAAAGAAACTTCATATCCTTCTCTGGAGGTGTTGGGGCATGACCTAAGTGAATCTAAGGATACAATTCTGTAGTCTTATTAAGTATTAAGTAGCCCAGACGTGCTTGTTACATTTAACTGCAATTTCCCACAGTCTCAACTGCTGTGTTTGAAGCCTCTGTAGTTAGCTTACTGGAGGGGACAGACAATGTTGACTGAGAAGACATCTCATTTGTGGCTGGCTGCCCACAGGTGGAAGACTAGATGTCTCTGTGGGCTCATTTGAGGCCTCTTCTTGTGTACTGTGCAGCAGAGTTAGCAAGCAGCAGCAGTCAAAGTTATTCCAGTGCAGATCCTAGGAGCTTGTGACCAGAGCTTGCGACCAGACCTCGCAAACAGGAGCATTTGTGAGGGCATTTAGTAGGGGAGTTTAAGGGGGAGGCCCAGAGTTCTGTCTCTTGGTGTGCATAGGACCAGAGACATGGAGGGCGAGGGAGCTGCTGCAATGACCTGCAACACCTGTGCATTGTCTTGTTGGAAGAGAAGTTGCAGCAACTTGAGGCCCGCCTAGCCAGACCTCAAGCAACAGGACAACATGCAGAGTTACTTGATACAGCTGAGTTGACTGAGTTTGAGCACCAAGAGAGATGGGGTGTCCCCAAGTGGAGAAAGATTGTCCATTGCAAGAGTCTAACCCCTGGAGGAATGTGACGCACAGAAGCAGGACAGTCACAAACCACACTTGGCCATTAGAGTTGCAAAAATCACTTCCATGCTCTCACCTTGAACACCGATTCTGGGCCAGAGGAGCTAAGACAGCAGTTGCCAACCTCAGAAGACACGAAGGTGGCTGTGAAAGCTACAGTGCACAGAACGATTATTGCCACTCCCCAGAGGAGAAAGAGACAAGAGGAGATGGATTTGTAGGATTCTTTTTCCATTCTTAATCTAATCCCATCAGATCCAAGGCTACTGACTATGGAAGAGTCTGTTAACGCACTTGCTACCTTCCGTGGAGACATTAGAGAAAGGGAATTGCAGCCTAGAGATGACAGACTGGGAGGAAGGAGTAGGAAGTACTCAAATCATAAGTTTCCGGCCTTTGTAACTTATCCCAGCAATATCAAAATAAGCTCCAATAAACAAGAGGGGAAGACTCGAGAACAACAGAAGCAGACCCCAGAACACTCCAAGCAGCCTTTGGAAGGCACAGCCCATCGAATGATTCCTACTACTGTACTCCCTACAGAAGGAGGAGACGAGTTGTGTATGTTTAGTCTGGAAAAGAAGAAATTGGGAGCAGATATGATAGCCATCTTCAAATACCTAAAGCTTGTTTTCTGCTGCTGAGGGGAGGACCCAAATCAAGGGATTAACGTTACAAAAAAGGAGATTCCATTCCAATTTTGGGAATAACATCTGTTGGTAAGAGCTTGTCAACTGTGGAATGGACCCCATTGTGAGGTGTGGACTCCCCTTCTTTAGAGGCTTTTAAGCAGAGGTTGGATGGCCATCTGTCATGGATGCTTTAGTTGTGATTCCTGCCGTGCAGAGGGTTGGACTAATTGAAGACACTGGGGTCCCATCCAATTCTCCAATTCTTTTATTATTTAACCCCCTTTGGACTACTGTGTACAGTTCTTATCACCTCAAATATGATATGGTAGATTTGGAAAAGGTTCAGACAAAGGCAACTAAAACAATCAAAGGGATGGAGTGAAAAGTCCCTATGAAGAAAGGGACTTTTTAGTTTAGTTTAGAAAAGGTGAGTAGAAAAGGTGAGGCAATATAATAGAAGTTTGTAAGAATCATGCATGGCATGGAGAAAGTGGATAGAGGAAAGTTTTTCTCTATCTCTCTTAATACTTGAACCTGTGGACATCCCAAGAAGCTGAATGTTGGAAGATTTAGGACAGGTAGTTTTTATTTATTTTTAACACAGCATGGAGTTAAACTGTGGAACTCCCTCCCACAGGAGGCTGGGATGGCCACCAACTTGGATGGCTTTAAAAGAGGACAGGGCAAATTCATGAGGGAGACAGTTATCAAAGACTACTACCCAAAATGGCTTGACTCTGCCTCCACATACTGAAGCAGTAATGCTTCTGAATCAAGGACTCGAAGTATGGGATGGAGGGTAGACCTGGCATGGCAGTAGGACCTGTGAAAGAGATCTAGGTGTCTCATTGGTTTCCCATAAACTAACTCTAAGCCAGCAATGTGAAGCAGCTGCGTATAAAGCTAACACAATCTAAGGCGACGTAAGCAGGCACACACAATATCATAACAAGTCCAGACCACAAGAAGCAATAGATCCACTCTGTTATATGCTTGTCAGGCTGTGTCTGGTTCTGGGTGCCACATTTAAGAAGGACAAAGTTGGAGGAAAGAAGGAAACAAAGACCGTGGCTCAGTCGGTAGAGCATGAGACTCTTCATCTCAGGGTTATAGGTTTGAGCCCCATGTTGGGCAAAAGATTCCTGCATCACAAGGGGTGGACTGGATGACCCTCAGGATCATAGCTGTCAAGTTTTCCCTTTTCTCACGAGGAAGCCTATTCAGCATAAGGGAATTTCGCTTAAAAAAAGGAAGAACTTGACAGCTATGCTCAGGATCTCTTCCACCCTATGAATTTATGATTCTACAAGGATTGACTGAAAGAACTGGGTTAGCCCCTGGCAAAAGGAAGGTGAAAGGGACTCATAGTGACGGCAGTCTCCTAATGCTTACAGGGCTGCCATGGAAAAGATGGCGCAGACTCGTGTATTCTGCCATTCCAGAAGGCAGGACTAGCAACAGCGGGTGGAATCGGCAGGGAAATGGCAGATTCTGGCTGAGCAAGAGGAGGACCTTCCCAATGGCATGAGCTGCTTGGCAGGGGAAATTTAAGTGCCTCAGGTGGTGATGGTGGGCTCCCAGTCACTGGAGGGATGTTAAGCAAAGAATGGGCTTCCCGCCACCTGTCAGGGACAAGCGACAGCTGCAGGACTCATGCATGGCAGGTCTCCCGCTGGTAGGGTTTCACTAGATGACTTCGTAGATCTCTTCCAATCCTAAAAATTGATCATTCCAATTGCCAAGCTAAAATAAGCTTTGTTGTTGTTGTTTAGTCGTTTAGTCGTGTCCGACTCTTCGTGACCCCATGGACCAGAGCACGCCAGGCACTCCTGTCTTCCACTGCCTCCCGCATTTTGGTCAAACTCATGTTCGTAGCTTCAAGAACACTGTCCAAGGCAGACCTTTTAACATCACAGTAATCCAAGTTTATGCACCAACTACCGGTGCTGAAGAAAGTGAAATAAAATAAGCTATGGGCATTTTAATAGCCGGTACAATCAGTGAGAGAACAGAAGTAAAAGTTCATAGGAAAGCTTTTGAAGAAAAGATGTGCCGGACACCTGCTACTGTTTAAAGTGTGTGAGGGGAAAACTGAACACTCTGGTCATATATCCCGTGGAGACCAAATGTGGAAATCAGTGGCCTTGTCTCTCTGTTTCTAAGAATGTGTCTCCAGGCGCAACCGGCTCCTGCTTGAGCTCTTGCTCTGCTTGAGCTCTGTCTCTTGCTACCCTGGCCTCTTTCCAGAGGAAGTGCCAGATACAAATCCAATAATCAAATACCTCGTTAAGAACAAGCACAGGCCCCACTCCTTTCCCAGAGAAAACCCACTCTTTAGCTGTAAATCGGAACAGGCAGCAATCTGTGAAAAACCTGAATTTATACCTTGCGGGCACCCCAGGCTGACAGGAGCCTCACTGGCTTCTGATCCCAATCCTGGATGTCTCGTTTTGGCTCCCGCTCTCTAGCTACACCAAGGAACACTTATCTTGACCCACATGTCGCCACTCGAGGCATATTTGTGGCGCTGGTGGAGGAGGCTGTGCAGGCCGGCACGGCTTCTTCCAAGACAGAGGAGGAGAAGGAGGAGACCCATGGCAAAGGCACAGGAGGGGGAGCAGGTAGGAAGCAGTAAGAGAGTGACCAGGCGAGGGAGGGAGGGGTGGGCAGCAGCCAATTTCCATTTTATTCTTGCATTTGTACCCTGTCTTTCCTCCAAGGAGCTCAAGGTGATGTCCCCACGTATCCCTCCTTTCCGTTTGGCCTTACAGCCACACTCCGACGTAGGTTAGGCTGTGAGGGAATGTGACTGGCCCAAGATCGCCCAGTGGGCTACAAGGCTGAATGGGGATTTGAACCCTGGTCTCTCCCAGGCCCTAGCCCAGCTTTCTGACCACCACCACCACTGCTGGCTGAGAGGTCCTGGGCCTTCAGCCTCCTGCAGCCATTCTTTCTGCCTCAATGTCAAATACGTGGAGGATAAAACTAGGTGTGACTTGTGACAACACCCAATCTGGGTCCTGTCAGTTGCCTATAAAGGCAGGGGAGGGAGGCGCAGAAGGTGCAATGTGAGTCCCCTTGCCACCCGTGTCTTTTATCACCTGAAACTACCTTTAAATAAACAAATAAAGCTCTTGTTCTTTCCTGTGGTTACTCCAGGACTTGGAAGGCCCACCAGGTGAAAATTGGCATGTACGGAACAAAAGGACGGTGGCTGTGGGTGGGTGGACTCAGGTAGGGAGAAACTTAGTTTCCACCCACCCACCCACTCTCATTGCACTGTCTGAGGAAAACCCGATGGACGTTTGTTCCAACTGAGCAGTAAAGAGCCAGTTGTCCCAGGGGTGGGGTGGGGAGTGGAGTGGTGGGAACTGCGGAAGTGTGGACGATCCCTCAGCCATGCACCAGCAAATCAAGTTTGCGCATTTACAGTTCATTGATAGCTCCTGTGCAGAAAACCTTCTTCCCCAGCAGATGGGAATCTTTGCAATAGGGAAAGTGGCAGGGGAAAAAATAGAGATCAAAGTGACAAAGCATTCTTTGAGGATTGAAAACTTTTGTAGAATATCTAAAGAACTACAGTATTATAAATTGCATGGAAACACGGGCAGGAATTGAAATATGAGCAACAGTGGAAATACATTAAGGCTAATAATTTGGGATGTATAAATGGTTAATAATAATTTGGGATGTATAAATGTAGGGACCCAGGTGGCGCTGTGGGCTAAACCACAGAGCCTAGGGCTTGCTGATCAGAAGGTCAGCGGTTTGAATCCCTGTGACGGGGTGAGCTCCCGTTGCTTGGTCCCAGCTCCTGCCAACCTAGCAGTTCGAAAGCACATCAAAATGCAAGTAGATAAATAGGAACCGCTATAGCGGGAAGGTAAACGGCGTTTCCATGTGCTGCTCTGGTTTGCCCAGAAGTGGCTTTGTCATGCTGGCCACATGACCTGGAAGCTGTACGCTGGCTCCCTCGGCCAATAATGTGAGATGAGCACGCAACCCCAGAGTCGGTCACGACTGGACCTAATGGTCAGGGGTCCATTTACCTTTACCTACAAATGGTTATAAGTTAAAATATGCAGCATTACAGGATAAACATTGAACATCATGGAGGGGGGGTGGGAAGTCAACTGATAAACGTATTGTTGATGGTAAACTTTTGAAAACTAAATAAACGTTTATTTATTTTTTAGAAAAAGGAAAAAGAAAGTGGCAGGTAAATGCCCTGGAAAGTGTGGGGTGATAACGCTTGTTTTATAATCGTTAGAAAGCCAACATCTTCTAATCTCCCTGCAAACAATTCAGGGGAAATGCTACATAATAAACCCATTGGCAGAAAGCTGCCTGGAACCCAAACGGAGCCATCAAAAGAAGCTGAGAAGCGAGAGAGAGAAAGAAAAGAAAGTCCTTCTTCACACAGCACATAGTTAAACCATGGGACTCCTTCCCACAAGAGGTAGTGACAGCCACCAAGGATTGGACAATATCATGGCTTCCCTTGGCTAATAGTCATAATGGTCGTGTATGAGGATCAGAGGGGGTCTGCCGCAGGAGACTCATCACCAGTGGGGAGAAAATCATCAGGAGAGGGCTGCTGCCCTGGCTTGTGGGCTTCTCACTGGGGCATCCAGTCAGCCACTGTGGGGAATGGACTAGAGAGAACTCTGGTCTGATCCAAGAGCAATTTGGCTCCCCTGATGTTCCTTGTCTGACGGAGGTTAAGTTTCTCTGTGAGGAGGGAATGGGGCTCTGCACATGCTCCGGGAAAGTCTCTTTAATTTAGGTATTTTGTGGATGAGTGACAGCTTCTGGGCTTGGGCTGCAAGGAGCCTTGTCATGCATTGAGCCCTGGCAAGGGGGCTGGCGACTCTCCTGTGGCTCCACCCCTTCCCCAAACGCCCCCACCACACAGCTGGTTGCCCAAGCAGCAGAGTTCCCACCCCGCCACGTCCCCACCGCATCCAGAAGGCTCCTGTGTTCCCAAATACTTACCCGCCATAATGAGCCCCGTCCAGAGGCAGAGAGCAAAGAGGCTCACCCCCATCCTCCAGTCATTGGGTCTCATGGGTTGAGGCGCCAGTGGCCACTGGCAAAGGTGAGGGGGGCAGCAGGTGCCAGGGGGTTTCCCAGGCAGAGGTCAAGGAGTGCACCTTCCTCCGATCAGCACCAAAGCTGGATTGAAGCTCCAGGCTCCAGAGAGAGATTTCTAGCAGGGAGGGGAGGAGGAGGAGGAGGAGAAAGAGGAAGAGGAGGAGGAGGCTGGCCACACCATCCTTCAAGATTCTTCTGATAAGGCCAGGGATGTGTCACCTTCAGGGAGAGGCATCCAGCAGGAGGTGTCTCATGGAGGAACCACTCTGGGAAGTGGTGGGTGAGTTGGGCATGGGGGGGGGATTTGACCCACTGGCAGGGAAAGGGCCCTGGTAAGGAGGGAGGGCAGTCCTTCTTGGCAGGTATGTTCCGAGTGTGGTGCTCAGCCCGCCCAGTGTAAATAGCGACTTTGACAAAGGACCTTGGCAAATATTTGCAGGGGGAAAGCTGTGAGCCAGGACGGGCTCCTCCCTAGAGCCGGTAAGGAAGGGATTGAATGAGGGAAAGGCAAAAAGAGCACTGCGGAGGGAGAGGGGAGTTGATAGAGCCATAGAACTATAGATCTAGTGCAACACACAAATCTCAGCTAAAGCGTCCCTGCTGAATGGCCGCCCAACCTCTGCTTAAAAGCCTCCAGGGAAAGAGAGTCTGCCACATTCCAGGGGAGTCCATTCCACTGTCAAACAGCATGGAATCATAGGTTGGAAGGAATCCCAAGGGAGTCATCTAGTCAACCCCCCCTTTGAAATATTCCTGTACAGATTCCTGTAGTGACTTCATGCTTTTTATTGCAGCTTGTAAAACAGTGAATGAAATGCCCCCTAAACCTCAGGCTTTTATAGACATTATTTACACAATGAGTCCCGTCTGATTGGCTGATTCTGCTTCCCTCCTGGAGCCTGATTGGTCTTCTCCTGCAAGCCAATCAGTTGTTGCATTCTAGGATCCTACTTGCCTATTGTTCTAGGATCCAAGCTTAGTACAGTGGTGCCTCGCAAGACGAATTTAATTCGTTCCACGAGTCAATTCATTTTGCGAAAAATTCGTATTGCGAATCGCGGTTTCCCATAGGAATGCATTGAAATTTCTTTTTTTGCCCATAGGAACGCATTAATTAAATTTCAATGCATTCCTATGGGAAACCGCAATTTGCAAGATGAATTTTTCGCAAAATGAATTCGTCTTGCGAGTCAGCATCAGATCGCAAGACACATTCGTCTTGCGAAAAATTCGTCTTGCAGGGCATTCGTCTTGTGAGCTACCACGGTACATAACACCCCTGCAATGCAGGAATCACAGCTCAACATCCAGGGTGGTATTACCACCCCCCACCCCAATATGCTGTAATGTGGAATGCATGAAATTCTTCATAACACGGTACCTCCCCAGTATTTTTTATACTTTTGATCAATTTTGATAACTCTCAGTGTCTTTTTCAGGGGTACTGAAGGGTACGCACCTCTTTTTGTTGTTAAAAAGTGTGGCACGTACTGTAACAACTTCATGCTGAGTACCAGCACCCATTTTTTCCAGAAAAAAAGCACTGATAACCCTGATGATCTTTTTAACAAGTCTGATGAATTTTGAGAACTTTTAAACACCCTTTAATGTACTAATGCTGTACCAGGGCCAAAGAGGGAGGGGTAGTTTGGTGGGAGAGTTTTGAGGTCACATTTAGATTTTATGATAATCCTAACCGCTATAAACTTTACTGCTAAGGGTTTAAAATTCAAATTGCCCAAGGTGGCAAATATTACAGCGAAAAAAGTGTGTCGTGTGTGTGTGTGTGAGAGAGAGAGAGAGAGAGAGAGAGAGAAGAGGACATATTCTAGAAACAAAATGAAAATGACAGAGGAAAGGTGGTTCTGAGTTGTGCTGATGCAATGGACAGAAAAATCGAGCAATGAATTTTGTGTGAGCCACTTTGGCCTCCCTGGCTTCAGGAGGTTGAGGATACCTGGCCTTCCATCTCAGACCAGTCTGATCATTGCTGCAGCTCTGATGCTACTTTGGTTTTGGGGGGACAGGGGGCGGGTGGGGGGGGGCATTCCCTGGTCCTGAATGGGGTAACTGTGCCCCTGAAGGACCAGGTGCGTAAACTGGGAGTAATTTTGGACTCACAGCTGTCCATAGCTGCCAAGTTTTCCCTTTTCTCGCGAGGAAGCCTATTCAGCATAAGGGAATTTCCCTTAAAAAAGGGAGAACTTGGCAGCTATGCAGTTGTCCATGGAGGTGCAGGTTAATTCTGTGTCCAAGGCTGCTGTCTACCAGCTCCATCTGGTACGCAAGCTGGGACCATCCCTGCCCATGGACTGTCTCGGCTCTGGTTATCCCCCGCTTGGACTACTGCAATGCGCTCTACATGGGGCTACCTTTGAAGGTGACCTGGAAACTGCAATTAATCCAGCATGCGGCAGCTAGACTGGTGACTGGGAGCGGCCACCAAGACCACATAACACCGGTCCTGAGAGATCTGCATTGGCTCCCAGTAGGTTTCCAAGCACAATTCAAAGTGTTGGTGCTGACCTTTAAAGCCCTAAACGGCCTCGGTCCTGTATACCTGAAGGAGCGTCTCCACCCCCATCGTTCAGCCCGGACACTGAGGTCCAGCACCAAGGGCCTTCTGGCAGTTCCCTCATTGCAAGAAGTGAAGTTACAGGGAACCAGACAGAGGGCCTTCTCGGTAGCAGCACCCGCCCTGTGGAACGCCCTCCCATCAGATGTCAAGGAATAAGCAGCTATCCTATTTTTAAAAGACACCTGAAGGCAGCCCTGTTTCAGGAAGTTTCTAATATCTAATGCTGTATTGTTTTTAACACTCGATTGGGAGCTGCCCAGAGTGGCAGCATTATTATTATTATTATTATTTGGTCTGCAAGACCTCCTGGAGGCCTTTCTTCACTGTGGCCTCCGTGTTCACCTTCCACAATCACCGTGCAAGTGATGCTTCAGTATCTGCACACAGCTGGACTTGTGAGCCTGAGCAGGTTCCAGTGAGAGACTTTGTTGCCCCATGGAAAGCTTGAGGAGAACAATCTGAGCCCCAGAATCTGCCACTTGACCCTTGAAGGGTGTGTCTGTGGGCGAGAGAGAGGCTGAAAGAGAGACAGAGAGACTGCCTATCTCTGTACATGTTCTGTGAGAATGCTGTGGGTGGGTGAAACGTGGTTCCATGGGCTCACATCTCCCTCTCTCTCCCCTCCTCGGGTTGTTCAGTGGTGTGAATGTAGTTGGGTGAAGCATGAAATTAATGGTGAAGCATGAAATTAATGGTTGCCTGCGTCTCAGCAGCATCACAATCCTATCTGATTACATTTCTGTAGTCCTAGGAAAAGAAAACAAGGCTGTGTACGAGTTCAGACGTCGTCGTTGCAAATATATCTCTAGTGCCCTGTTAACGATGGAGGGAAAACAAGACTTGTGTGGGTACAAAGCTCTGGGGCACGACCCCGGGTGTTGGTTTGCATTTGCGCCAGGAGCAAGCTTGTGTTTATCTCTGCTGTATCGCTTTCTGATAAATCCAGATTGACGTCAGGCAGTGCCCACTTGGGCTCATTTGCCTACCTTGAAGTGGGACGTGTTACCAGCCCAGGTGAAAGGGCTCCGAGCACCAACCATACCCAAGAAGCTGTTTATCTAATAGGAGCAGCCACAGAACAAGGGCTATAAATAGCATTCCTTGGGTTCTTGCCTCGTCACTTGATTGCCTCTTAGTAATGCCCCAAACAGACACCTCCTGACCAAGACTCCACCTCCTAGGCCATCTCTTTTCCTCCTCCATCAGAGCAGCTCCACAACCTTTGCCCAACTTGGAGTTGGGGGGCGGGGGGCTCCAAAGCTGTAGTCTTGAAAGTACAGAAACTGGAAGGGGGGGACAGATCAGTGGTTCTGGGAGGATGCCAGGACTTGGGGGCTGCTGCAGTGGGGGGACATTTGGGGGACAAGGACCTCCTTCCTCTTCAATTGCAATGGATCCTGTTGAATCATTATATTGTGGTGGCATTGTGATTTTACTAAGGCATATTTGTGTCACTTACAATTTTTGTAATCGTTATTGTAGCTTACAATGAAAAACGACCAGTCTGCCCCGAGTCTCCTTTGCCATCCAGCTTCATAAGATGATCTCAGATGGCTTCTGAGATTATGAGAGAGGAAAGCTTCTCTCTGTCCCTATCTCGATGCCTTGCATAATTTTGCATACCTCTGCCACATCTCCCCTTACCCATCATTTTTTCCCTAAGCAAAAGAAACCCCACCATGTTGTAGCCTTCCTTCTTAGGAGTCTTGTTCAAGCCCCTTCATCATTCTGGATACCTTTTCTGGACCTGTCCCAGCTCTAAAACACTCCTTTCAGAGGCCTGGCAACCAGAACTGTACACAGTAATTCAAGTGCGATTACACAACAGATTTGCATATTGGCAGTTTCCCTTCCCTAGTGATCCCTAGTGATCTTCGTGGCCATTCTCCACACACTGGTCTCATTTGCATGTAATGCTCAGGCAAACTATGAATTAGCGAGAAGGAGCAAGTGTGCTTGGGTGCACAGTGAGAAATACAGTATGTGGCTGCTTTATTATCAATTAATTAATCAGTTTATATCCTGCCTTTTCCCCTTACGGGACTCAAGACAATTTTGCTCTGCCCCGGCTCTTGCTGTGCAATCGGGAGTTAAGCCACAGTTTGGTTTAGTGTCACATGATCCGAACACCCAGCGCACTGAGTCGCAGAGAAGATCCAGCGGGTTACTCCTGATTTATAAGCTGTTGCTTCCGTGGAGCTTAGCCCATAAACGGATGGTTGGGGTTGGCTTGTTTATTTCTCCACCAAATACATAAAAGGTTGAGATCCCTCTTTTACTATTTCTGCCACTTAGGAGGATGCGGAGGGCAGTTGGAAATCTGAACACAGCACTATTGCGCAGTTCCTTCCTCCCCCAAGATAAGACTCTGAACAGGTTTAACTGGACGCCTAATTGTTTATTTAAGGCTATCTTGAGCAGTTATGGTCAGTTGCATGGAGTGGGGGGGCCCTCTTTGCAAGGCCCAACCATGGAAACACCAGTCGGGGAGGGGGGCGCACTGGAGGCCTGAAATGGCTTTGCACCAGTCCAATCCGAGGGCCTTTTGTGCCAAGTAGGAATGCCAGAATACCTGAGATTACAGGGAGGGAGACAGGAAAGCCCCTCCCCACCTCCACCTCCCTCTGTGCATGAGCAGAGACACCTTGCCCTGCCATGCTCACGCTCTTCTGCAGGAGCCACTTTTCTACCAGAGGAAAACCCAGCTGTTGCTCCTGTTATTGTTGTTATTACTGACAAGAGTTTAGTATCAACATTTAGAAAGAGAGTTAATGTTTACAACAATCCCATATGGTAGGCTGGTGGAATTACCCCCACTCTGCAGACAGGGTGACTGAGGTTGAGAGGGGCTGTGGGGTGTCTCAGAACCCCTACTAAGTTTCTGGTGGGAGTAGGATTTGACCTGAAGGCTTCCAGACTCACCACGGCTCATGACCCACTGAGGACCCAGGGGCTCCATCACAGGCTGGCAACACAGACCACCCCCCAGCAGAAGTTGCCATCGCAACATGCACCCCCCTTCCCTGCCTTGCAACACAGAACCCACCTGAAGCTTCTTCCCAAGGGGATCTAGCACCCCACCAAAGACCCTTACATTTTGTGGGACAGGCAGGCTGCCAAGCACTGCAGATCCTACCCAGCCACAGGAGATGGCTGGCATTCATTACTTCCCATCCTTGAGGCTGCGGGACCACAAACAATAAGGAATTGTGCTGAATAAATAAAGGAGGGTTGGGTGCCACAGCTGGGCAGGGAAAGGGGGGGGGCACAAGCTATCTGTATGCCAACCCCAAGTGGGGGTTATCCAGTCTCCTGAGGGTTCCTGAGCTCCCCGTCTTCTTTTTGCCCCCCATGCGAAGGGGTTCTGCGACACCGCTGCCCTCTGTGTGTGCCAGTTGCTAGGTGCTCAGAGGGAAAGGGCCAGATCCGGAGGTCACAGGATGACTCAGCCGCACGATTAGGAAGCCACGGTGTTGACGTCACTCACTTCAGTGCCGCTCCCTGCCCAGGGGAAGACTGACTGCTGGCCTGACCCTCCCCCTCTGTAAGCCACCCTGCCCCACCAAATTCCTTGAGAACCCAGGAGTCCTGGCTGGCACCCTGCCTTGTGAGGCCTGAGGCCCACTGCCAAGTTTACCCTGGCCACCCACATGACTAAAACACTTCCCAGGAGCCCTTGGGGGACGCAGGAGTCCTGTCTCCTTTTCCTGCTCCTTGCCCCAAATGTGTCCTCCTATGGTATCCAAAAAGGGATCTCAAGCTTCCTGTGATTGGTCTGGGCAGAAGCCTTCCCCTCTCTGTCCTCCTTTGTTATTAATAACCCCCCCCCCCCCAACTGGGTCTTTTGTCAAATATTGGCCGAATTTGCCCCATGGCATCCAACCAATTTCCCCTGCATGTAGCCTTCTGCTCTACACCCAGTCTTTGTTCTTGCCACACCCTGAGCTGTGCTCAGCTCAGAAAGGGAAAGGTTCAGAAAACAGCAGGCAGCGTCCTACCGTGTCCAGTTCTGGGGACCCCAGTTTAAGAAGGATGCTGGCAAGCCTGAAATGGTGCTGACAAAGGTGACTAAGAGGGTCAAGGTTCTGGAAACCAAGCCTTAGGAGGAACATTTGAGGGAGTTTGGGATGCTAAGCCTGGAGAAGAGAAGATTGAGAGAGCACCAAGATAGCCGTCTTCAAATATCTGAAGTGTCATCGCAGGGAATATGGGGCGAGCTTGCTTTCAGCTGCTCTGGAGGGGAGGACTCGGAGCAACAGATTCAAATGGCAAGAAAGGAGATTCTGACTAGACCTTAGGAAGAACTTTCTGAGGAGCTGATCAGCCGTGGAACTGGCAGCCTCAGGTGGTAGACACTCTTTCGCTGAAGGGTTTTGAATGGAGGTTGAATGGGCATCTCTGTGGGGTTTTTCAGCTGTGATTCCTGCATTGCAGGCGTCTAGGCTAGATGCCCCTTGGGATCCCTTACAAGTCTATGATTCTAAGCCATATTATGGAAAGCGAGGTGCCCTTTACAGTCTATTTAGTAACCATACTTCACAAGCTATGCATCTGCACCATGCGATTTAATTTCTGAGCAGCGACTAACATTCCCTCTCCATGAAGCTCCCACAAGGAAGCCAGTAGTCGGAGGGACAACGGAAACCCGTGCTTGCATGCCTCCATGCAGCCACAGGTCATCGCCGATCTCTTGTTTCTGGCTCTTCAAGAAGCATGCATGCATTTTGAATGGGGGGGGGGAAACATGTTCATTGTTGAGAACAGACAGCACTTTCCCCAACCTTACCACACAGGTTCAAGGTTTTTTTTTAAAAAAAAAAGGAAAGGAACTAGTTGATATTTATCTTTTCCCCAGGTGTCAGCTCAGAGTACTCTGCCAAAGCTGTTCATGTTTAGCCAGTGGATTGCAGCCATTTGCTTCTTTGCTGGTGTCATAAATGCATCCTGCAATATATCTGACTTTTCCTTTCCTTAAAGCTTTCCGTTTATGGGTTGGTTTTTCCATTAGTGTGAGAGTCCAAGCCTCATTGTACCAACCAGAAGAAACAATTCTTTGTAATTGCAAGTGTTACAGCTGCAATAAGGTAGCCCACAAGACAAATGTTTGGGGCTGTTGTTCAAAGGGTTGCCAAGTGATTTTTTATCAATTTCCTGAAAAACCTCTACCCAGAATAAAACAATCTTTGGGCACAACGAACACATGTGAAAAAATGTACTTCACACCCCACACCATCTCCTACACATTGCAGAGAGTGTCTTATTTATCCTATGCAAGATGCCAACAATATTTGAATTTGGGGTTTTTTGCAATATATTTTTAATTAACATTTTCAGACATTATCATATCATATCAAATAATTATATTGTTTCATAAATTGACTTCCCTCCTCCATCTCCACAGTGTTTTTACTCAAAACGTTTCTACTGCATTATATCTTTATCTGTTACAAAAAGTTTCTTTCTTTTCTGTTATCTTATCATTTTTTCCTTCTGCTGCTTTTATCTTGAATCCTGCCTGTGATTTCATTTGGCTATAGTATTTTTAAAAAAATAGTCCATGAAGTAATTGACTTTTGTAGTCTTCTTTCACACCCTTGCAGAACTCCCTAGAATTCTAGTTCAAAACTCCCTAGAGTTCTAGTTGTTGTCTAGTTGTTGTTTGTTGTTTAGTCCTTTAGTCGTGTCCGACTCTTCGTGACCCCATGGACCAGAGCACGCCAGGCACTCCTGTCTTGCATTGCCTCCCGCAGTTTGGTCAAACTCATGTTGGTAGCTTCGAGAACACTGTCCAACCATCTCGTCCTCTGTCGTCCCCTTCTCCTAGTGCCCTCAATCTTTCCCAACATCAGGGTCTTTTCCAGGGAGTCTTCTCTTCTCATGAGGTGGCCAAAGTATTGGAGCCTCAGCTTCACGATCTGTCCTTCCAGGGAGCACTCAGGGCTGATTTCCTTCAGAATGGATAGGTTTGATCTTCTTGCAGTCCATGGGACTCTCAAGAGTCTCCTCCAGCACCGTAATTCAAAAGCATCAATTCTTCGGCGATCAGCCTTCTTTATGGTCCAGCTCTCACTATAATAACTGGCAGCATGATAAAGTGTAATACCTGATGGAGATGGAGCCAGGCTAAACATGCTTGGCTCCTTCAACCTCAATAAGGATTGGTCACCAGACCCTTGACCATCTCCTCTGCATACTGTCCAACTTGTCAATATCCTTCTTGAACTAAGGTGTCCAGAAATGGACATGGGACTCCAGGTGGGGTCTGGCTAAGGCAGCACAGAGTGGAGGCTATATTTCCCTTGATCTGGAGGAACGTTAGCTGAATGATGTGTCCTTGGCTGCTGTACACCTATTATTATTATTATTATTATTATTATTATTATTATTATTATTATTCCCGCCCATCTGGGCTGCTCCCAACAGAATTAAAAGCACAATAGAACATCAAACATTAAAAACTTTCCTAAACAGGGCTGCCTTCAGATGTCTCCTAAAAGTCAGGTAGTTGTTTGTTTCCTTGACATCTGATGGGAGGGCGTTCCACAGGGCGGGTGCCACTACCGAGAAGGCCCTCTGCCTGGTTCCCTGTAACCTCACATCTCACAGGGAGGGAATCACCAGAAGGTCCTTGGAGCTGGACCTCAGTGTCTGGGCCGAATGATGGGGGTGGAGAGGCTCCTTCCGGGCTGAGGCTGTTTGGGGCTTTAAAGGTCAGCACCAGCATTTTGAATTGTGCTCAGAAACATACTGGGAGCCAATGAAGATCTTTTAGGACCGGTGTTATGTGGTCATATTGGAAACCGTAATGCATTTCTACTATGGCTGATGAATGTAAGGCAGGCAGCAACACTGTGTGGCACAAATGGGATGTCGTAGCCATGCAGGTGTTGGAGGTGAGACATTTCAATCGGTCTCTATACTGAGTGATTATCCGATGTCAATGAGAACCAAACAAAGAGTTCTTCCTGGATTTATTTCAAGCTCCTCATTCCTATTTGTTTCCTGGAACGGGACTTGTTGCAGTGCAATTAGCAAGAAAGAGGTGCAGCTTCCATGTATGTTCCATCAGCTGAAAGTCCTTACGTTGCAAGGACAACTTAGGGCTTGGCTTTTATGAGTTGCGTCAGGAAACAAGTACACCTGATGCTTGAAGGCTACATTCCTAGTGGATGAAATGCTTGATGCATCGCTCACACTGACGTGTAGAACACACTCCTCCTCTTGCTGCTGCTGCTGCGCTGTGTACTTGGAAGCGTCCTCAGCAGGTGTTGCTTGCACTGGAACAGCAAGTAGGGATTGTGTTTGGTTCCTGACTGATCATTTCATTTCTCTCATTTTATTTGTATGCTGCTTTTCCACACCCACAAAAATCCATGCTCAAAGTGGCTTAAAGCAAAGAAACGGGTGCATTTCAAACAAACACTACAAAAGCAATTTCATAATAACATAGCAAAACAATAGCAAAAATAATATACCAAAAAAACACGAACCATTCCAATATTAGAAATATAACAAGATTACCTGAACGCTATGCAGCACCCAAGAGCAAAAATAACAAGGGAGCTTCACAGTTTCCCCTTATTCCTAGAAACACCCCTCCCAGGATGCTGCTCACAGTCCCTGCAACCACTTCCAAGGCTTCCAAGGGCAAAGGGTGGGGTAGCTGGAAACACCCCTCCCATGCCAATATTCGCTGATTGTGGACGTACTGTCTTTGCTGCTTGTAGTCTTGCTTGTTCATTGAACGGGCACATCATAAAGTGTACCTTAAGTCTTCAGCAGTGGCGAACAGTGCCGCTTGGCTGCCCGGGGCGGCACCCCCTGGGGGCGGGGCAGCGCTCCGCAGCGCACATGTGTCCTGACGCATGCGTCCTGACATCACGGCGCATGGCACACACACCAGGATGGACTGCACATGTCCACACATGCACAGTCCGTCCAGGTTGGCATTGCTGCTCTGCTCAGACGGCGGTGGCGCTTGGCCGGTGGTGGAGGAGGCATGGGGCAGGCCAGGGGCTGGGGGCACTGCCCCTGCGCTGCCCCATCAGACTGAAGCTAGGGGCGGCCCGCCCCCTTCGCCACTCCCTTGCTACGCGCCTGGTCTTCAGTGTGCGTTTGTCGTTTTCCATCCACACGTGACAAATAAATGTAAGAGCCTGGCACCACAGGACTTGCCAAGCTGCACTGAGGCAGGGCCTTCTGCCTGGCTGTTTCCCCCTGACCACATATCTGGTACAATGTGGGCAGCGGGGGACGGGTAGAGCAGGGATTCTGCTGCAAGCTGCATGTCCTCCTCCTCCTCACCACCTGGAGGCGATTCTTGTGGTGAAGTCACTTGCCATCAGTTTGCGGTACAGGAATGCCAACATCTTTATGGTAGTTTTCATAAAGGAAACATGGTTAAGCATGTCTGGCACTTGTGTTTGTTAAAGAAGTCCTGGATCTCATAAGAAGCATACTGCAAGTTTCCTCCTCAATGTACACACAAGGATTGCAGAACATCGCACCCAACTAACAAATGGATTTATGCTGCAGACATGCCAGTGCCCACCAAGGATAGGAAATGAATGCTATATTTGAAGAAGCTGTTGTTCAGATTTAAAACTGAGTTCAAGAAGAGCAAAGTTAGGAGTCTGGTACCAAAAAAACACTTTCCTAACACTTCAAAGCTCAATATGGTGGCTTGGTTGGGATTACACTTCCAACCCAAAGGCAGCAAATACACAGGACCCTGGTGGCAATGGCACAATGAGTGGCAAACATCACACAGTCCCTGGTACCCAGTGGTGGACTTCAAATTCCAGCAGATCCCTTTGTGATGCCAAAAATTAATCACACACCCCCACCTGCCTCCCATCTTCCATTCTGCATTACTGTTGTGTCGCCCCCTCGGATTGGTGCCCAGTGGTTGGATGATGGTCCTCTAAATCCGCCTTTGCTAGTAACCATATTGTGATACTGAGTTACCATCTGGTAGATCAGCTCCAACTGGAAAGCAAAATCCACACCATTTGTGATTCTCTGGTGTTGCGAGGTGTCGTCTGAACCCACCCGCGCCCGCACCAGCCATGAGTGTCCCTCTGTGTGCTCTCCGGAGCTACAGGTTCTTCTGCTGGAGTTAAAAGCTGGCATCTGCCATGGCTACCCTTGGCTTTGAGCCCACAATAAGTTCCCACACAAGAGCAATAAAGGAAGATTGGTTTACAACTTGAAATAAAAGTGGTGGAGTACATGGCTCAAACCGCAAGATTGCAATACTGTATAAGCTGGCAGAAAACCACAACTTACACACACGCCTGAGCAGGATCCCTACGTAACTGCCTCCAAAGCCAAAAGAGCAGACACAGACCCACTCTAAAGCAGGGCTCAGCAACCTTTTTCAGCAGGGGGCCGGTCCACCGTCCCTCAGACCATGTGGTGGGCTGGACTACATTTTGAAGGGGGAAAAATGAACGAATTCCTATGCCCCACAAATAACCCAGAGATGCATTTTAAATAAAAGCACACATTCTACTCATGTAAAAACACGCTGATTCCCGGACCGTCCGTGGGCCGGATTGAGAAGGCGATTGGGCCGCATCCGGCCCACCGGCCTGAGGTTGCCTACCCGTGCTCTAAAGCATACCTTGCGCAGTTTCTGGTTGAAAGGACATGACCTTAGTGGGAAATGCTGTTGGTATCATCTGTCTGTCTCAAGAGACAATGGAGTGTGCCTCTGGGGGTGAAGTCAAACCGCTGTGTTACCAGCACCCAAGCTACCTCCCCAGGGCGCAAGTCTGGGCAGTGTGCCTGGAGGCCCTGGGCTGCCCAGACAACAAGACCCCCCTCTCAGCCTTGCTGATGGGATCCAAAGGAAAGTAGAGTAAGATGTTTGGCACCTGTTGGGATGCAGGAGTTGCCGGAAGGAGGTGGACAAGGCATCTTCCAACCATCTTAGGAACTCCACTCCGGATTTGTATAGGGCTTACTCTTTAGCCTTTTCTTCTCCCAAATATATCCCGCAAGGCGGCAGAGATTTAGGACCAGAGTTGTCCTCCTAGATGGGCTCCTTTCCCAGGTGAATGAGCTCCATCTGCCCCCCACTTCCCTCTACAGCAGGTGCAGAAACTGCCTTGTTGACTGTCGGACCCCCTCTTGGTCTCGTCCACTCCATCCGCCAGAGCCTGTCTTCACATGCAGGGAAGTCCCTAACTTCCTGGGGGTTTGAGACTCATCAGCTCCCCTCACCTGGTTTAGCTGGCCAGTTGAAGCCATACCTGAGGTGTGGCTGCTGACCCACGCTGGCAGCTTCTAGGAGCCACAGGTGAGAGCCGAGTGCCGGGTGGGGACCAAAGGTGGTCATACGACCTTAGAAGGTGCCCCCATCAGAGGTACTACTTCTCCCCATACACCCCACTGAGAAATGACTTAACTAATTATCTTGCATGTTTCCTGAATATGACCTTTGGAGAAAGTTACCATTGTCTGAGCAGAAGCCCTATTCTATTCTATTCTATTCTATTCTATTCTATTCATCTTTATTATTTTTTCTTATCATCTTATCTTATCTTATCATCTTTGTCTTTTCTTACAGGAAATGCTAATTACACTTTGCTGGTAACACAGTATTAGTGTGCTGATCTTCACATTCAGGATTAGGATGTCAGGATATTTCCATGTCTTGTTTAATTGAAACCTCATACCAAGGTTAGAACAGGTCATAATGGGGATCTCTTTGTATATCAAGTTATGCTACCTTCACTACTGCCGTGATCTGCAGAGTTTATTTTGGGGACCCATTATTACAATGGGAGGTACAATCATAGACTCATAGAATTGTTGAGTTGGAAGGTCTCCCAAGGGTCATCTAGTCCAACGCCCTGCAATGCATCCAAAGTTAGGCTCAGCTGCTGTCCTCAAGAGGCTCCCACAGATATTACGGTATGTGCTAAATGAGCAGAGGTGTGTTCGGGGACCCGCCTTAGAGACCCCTCTGGGCTTCCTCCAGTCCCACGGCCGCCGGGGGCCAAATGAGACCCTGATCAGGGCCATTCTCCCACACTTTTGCTTTGCTGACTAGCAGCTCCACACACAGAGTGCAGGATCCTTGAAGACACAGAAGTTTTCACTCTTTCCTCCAATGTCCTTTTCCTGATCCAAATACCCCCCTCCCAAATTCTGCAAGGAGGCCAAACAGTTATAGCCTCCTTGACTTTTTTTTCCTTTTGGGGAAGAGGGATTAAGTACTTGCAAATGGGAACTTAGGTGCTCTTCCTCAGCCTTCCTCCCGATTGGTGCTGCTAATTAGCAAAACCATCTCCTTGGGGGCAGCTCATTGCAGAACCTCCCTGGCCTCCCCCTTAGCCAAGGCTTCATTTCCAGAAAAAGAGCAGCTGGGACCCAATTCTGCTCACGCAAAGCTATCTCATCTGCAAGCTCTTCCCCTGCTCCAGTTCTTGCTGTGGCTTCTCAGGGGTGCTGAGAGAAGTGCACTCTGCACTTGCTCAGGGGCCCTTGAATCTTATCATTACATTTTAAAAAATAAATAAATTGGAAATGGGGGGGACCATGGAGAAAGACCACAGTACAAAACAGGGAAAGTGAAGAGGCCTCTAAACAAGCAGCACAAATCATTTTTATTTGATTTTACAAATATGAATTTATAAACATACCAAATACACATCCATGTAGAGAGACCACTCTGAATCTCAGGTCTCCCCCTCCCCTTCATGCATCCTGTTGTCAACATTTTCAACTGCATATTATTCCGTAATCTCTATTTTATGTCTATCCATATTGTCCATAGTATTTGTTACATTAGAAGTGAGATTAAAATCCTGCCAATGTTTTCACCTGCTTACAGTGGTCTCCTAAATTAAATATTAATTTTCCCCATTCTTTCTTGAATTTCTTGTCTTCTTGGTCTCTGAGTTTTCCGGCCAATTTTGCCATTCTGGCGTAGTCTTAACAGCTTGGTTTGCCATTCCTCTGGGACTCTTCCTTCTTTCCATCTCTGGGCTAGTAGCATCCATGCTGCTATTGTCGCATATATAAAGAGTCTTTTCCGTTGCTTTGGGATGTCAATACCTATAGTTCCTAATAGAAAGGCCTCTTGGGGTTTTTCCCCCCACGAACGTTATTTTAAACATTTTTTTTCCAGTTCATGATATATCATTTCCCAGAAAGCCTTTATTCCCTTACATGACCACCACAGGCATCTAAACAAACCAGCACCTCTAATTCTACAAATGGACACAGACCCTCCAAGTGTCCCAGTTTTCCAGGGACAGTCCCAGAATTACAAAACCCATTCCAGCTTCTGATGCGATTCCAGAATGTCCCTATTTCCTTGCAATAGTCTCCCAAACAGAGATAGTAATCTAAACTTCAGTTAAATACCCCTCCAAGAAGACAGAGAACAGGTTGACGACACTTTATTCTGACAGTTTTGTTTTCTCACTTGGTGAACGGAGAAGAAATTTCATGACTTCTGGTTTGCCGTGGACTGCATTGTAGTGCGGGTGTAGTCCTCCAGGAAAGACCCGATCTTCTGAAGGCTATAGGCCGGGGGGGGATGCAAGGGCGCTATGTACCCCTGTAAAAGGCTCAAAAGGATATTTTGAGCCCCTAGATCTGGCTGCTGTAGTCAGCAGACTCTCCCAGCCTGAACCACACTGCAAAGAGTGGAGGAGAGGTGGGATTGAGTCGCGAGCCCTGGGATCTGCTTGCTTCCCTCGGAAGAGAAGCCTCAAGCTTCGAGTGGATAAAGCAGCAAATTTTCCATGAAATATGTAAAAATGCTGAAGGAACTATTGGAAATTTGGATTACAATTTGGACTAAAATTGGCGTTGAAGACAGGATGAATAAAGGAAGTCCGTCCCGGCTGTGGTGAGCTTTAAATTGCATTGGGACATTCTACAAGTGCTAACGGTTCTTTTCCTTTTTTTTCTTTTGACTTTGCCTACGCTGCCAAATAACTTATCCTATACATGGTGAATTAAGGGATGTGAACCTCTCACCTGTGCATTGGGGGGGGGCACCCATTTGGGAATCAACCCACCAATTGCACTGTGCATCCAACCTGTGATTCATCTCAGAAGGCAATGCTGTGGGTACAGGTGTGTGGCATCGTGGGGCATCCTTGATGGCACATGTCACAGGCGGTGGTTGCGACTACTCTAGAGTAACGACTCTCCAGACCTTTGCCTTTTCATGCTTTTATTGAGTGCAGGCTATTTACAGTGCTAGAGCTATGCAAGGTACATCCGCTCAGTCTTGCTCAGAACCCTGGAATGGCGCGCTCCGCGTCCTCTTCCAACATAAGAGTTGGGGCACCCCAAATCTCCTCCCGCGTTTCCTCCTGCGTAATTCCGGAACCGGAGGGGAAAAGGGTCTCTTTTCCATGTTTTCCTTCTCCCCCTCTTCCCCCTCTCTCTCTTCCTGTCCCACGTGTAGCAGGGGCTCTCCTATGCTGCTAGAGCCCCGTCTCCTCCTTCCTCCTTCCTCACTGGACTCTTCCCCCTCCCCGCTGACGCTACTGCTGGTGGAAGAGCTACTCCTCAGGATGGGGGGGGCTCTCTGTACCCTTTCCCCCTCACAGTACAGGTGTATCTGGGGCTGGGATGGAAGGGGATGGGGGAGCAGTAGGTTTGTACCAAGAGAAGGAAAAGCCAAGTGGGAGCAGGTTGGGGTTGGGGGGAGGAATCCAGAGCCAAACTGGAGAGAGGCAAAGGGGAAATAAATAGGTTGGTACAGAAAGGGAGAAAGCGATTTCTCCAAAAGTGCTAGCCATGGCCCCCGACCTGCAGAGGCAGGCTCCTCTTGCACCAGCTGGCCTTGGCATCCAGGCAGTCGTCAAAGGCCCCTCGCTTAGGGATGTGATTGTGCAAGTTCAGCCTCTATGGGCAATGCGAATCCTCGGGGGCAGAAGCCCAAATACCCACATGGGCCCTGTTCCTCCTCCACAGCCTCCTTCCAGCATCACCACAAAGAGGCGCCGGCATTCAAGGGGGCAGCAGCACCCCACTCCTGAAGCGTGAGAGTAAGCAGGAAGGCAGCACCGGCATGTCCTGTGGCCCCGTGGCTTCTTCACAGCTGTGCCAAGTGGGGCCGAGCAATCCGTGTCTGCAGCCACAGTACGCAGGGAGAGAAGGAGAAAGCAGGAGGGTGAGGCAGGGTCAGTGGAAATGACATGCACTTTTTGGGAAGAGCCCTACTCAGAGCTAAGGTCCACCTGCAGCAGCATCCGGGTTCCAGCCAGATGCCCAGAAGAAAAGCCCACAAGCAGGAAATGGAGCCAACACCCCTTCCTTGCTGCTGAGGCGGATCCCCTGCCAGCTCCCTGAGCAACTGGCACCCAAAGGTAGACTGCTTCTGATCCTGGAGGCTCCATTTCACTATTCTAACTGGTAGCTTTTAATTGATGGACTTTAGGTCTGCCAAGAATTTGGTCCACCTCTCATGCCACACACATGGTGCCTTTAAAGGTCTCCAGAGGAAGCAGCCTCTGCCCCCTCTTGTGGCAGGGCGTTCCATACGTCAATCATGGCACCAGTGTGAAGAAAGACTCTTTTTCCATTCTGAACCTCCTGCCCTTTGGCTTTGTGGAATGACTTCGTATCATGAGAGGTAAACCTCCTCTTGTCCATTGTCTGCATACCACCCATAATGTTATAAACCGCTCATGCGCTTTTCTTCGTAATTCAAAAAGTCCCTTATTTTCTTTGGGAAAGGGTTTGGCTCTACCCCTGGATTGTTCTGGCTGTGCTTTTCTGCACCGCTTCTAATCCCTGCCTTGTCTCTCAGCTGTGACACACACACCAAACCCTCTTTTCTCCTACCTGCAAGGACGTATCCACTGTGTCCAGGCGTGGTCGGAAGGAGCTGCCGCTGTCACCAGCAAAGGGGTCTTCTGTGCAAAGGGCGAAGGAGGCGGAGGGGAGGGGGAGGGAGCATGTCAGTCATTTTTTTAGATTTGAGCTTCCCTTCGCCCCAGCCCAGCCTCTCCACTTGCCCACCCAGACCTCTTCCAAGAAGGGAGGGAGCCACAGAGCCAGCTAGAACCTGCTTTATTTTTACAAACTGCATTTTCAAAGCTCTGGCAAGCAAAGTGGTCTTCCCTGTTGTGATAATGCAGCCCGTAATCAGGGCTGACGCTCATCCTCCCGCTCAGGTGCCTAGCGCTCCCTTCCAGAATACATGAGACCCCCACATCTTATTTATTTCTATTCCCCCCCCCGCACCTCCTGGATCAGGGCAGGGTGGGGCAGCAGGGCATGGAAAGCCCTTCTGTCTGATTGCAGCTTGGGGACATGCCTGTGTTTGGCCTCCCCTGTTACTCATCACTTCCAATTTCCTATTGCCTTATTTCTGCATGCGTTTCTGTGCAACTTGACCCCCATCTGCAACCCTAGACCGTCTATAATTCCATTGACATATTTTCTTTCATGCATTAACCCGCAGGGCAAGGGAAGAAGGATACTTTGGGGGCCAGCAGTTGACAGGGACACCAAGGCATGCCACCCCCCCACCAAGGCCTCTCCTCCCTGGCCTAGACCTTGCCCCACCCACATACCTCCTGTGGAAGTTGCTGGGGAACTCGGAGCAGAGCGTTCAGGGTGGGACACCCAGTAGGGCCCATTTTCGTACTGCTTCTCATCATCGGGAGGCAAATGCATCAGCCTGGGAGTGGGAGACCAAGAGAGGCCGTCAGGGCAAAGGTCTCTCCTTCAGCCCATTTCTATGGCAGCTTCCAGAGTCAGCGCCAGTTGAAAACAGCAGAGACTGACCTATGGGGGGTGAGGGGGGTGACCGAAATGTGCACCTGCAGCCCCACCACCAGCAGCTGGAAATAGGGCAGAGAATGAGACAGGATAGAGCAGGGCCTTTGAGGTGCTCCATCCGGACACAAACAGCTCGGCTATCCTTTCTGCAATGTGGTTATTATTATTATTATTATTAGTAGTAGATCTCAGGGCAATTCACAGAGAATGCCTTTCCAATGCCATAGCACTTTCCCCCCAAGGTGGTCATTGAGAGAAGATGCAAAGCAGGGCAGGTCGGGACATGGAGCTGACCGAGTTGACAAGACTTTGAGTGTGGGCTCAAAGTCTCCTCCTACCTGTGTCCTTTCTCCTTCCAGCAACAGCGCCTCCAGCAGAGAAGCACGGCCAAGACCAGGATGATCAGCAGCAGCGCCGCCAGGCCCAGGGCCACCCCCACGGCCACCCCCACCTTGCTGATGCCTTGCTCACAGCGGTGGCCCACGAACCAGTAGGACTCCGACTGCTCACAGCTGTGGGAGGAAAGGCAGCGTCAAAAACCTGCAAGGAGGCAGGTAATGGGGCCCAGGATGCCTGGGTTCTTTACGGGGTGGGGAGCAGGGGGTGTTTCTGATGCTGCGTTACGGGGGGTGGCTGAGGGCCTTAATTCAAGGTGACTGGTGCCCACGGGGAATTGCACCAATTTTCATTCCCCTGTGCCACAGCCCCAGATCCTTTGCCACCACCCACTTCACCCCCTGGCTTGCTACTCACTAGCAACTGGGCCCCCCAGGGGTGACATAGCAGTTTCCGTTCACACAGCTGAAGGGGTCGGGGTGCCAAACACTGCAGTTAGAGACACACTGGAGGTCGCCACTGACGTTTCGTGCCATGTAAAATTGCTGGATGTTTTGTGCCACCACGGAGGAGTTCTTGCATTCTTTTGACAGATCTGGAAAGGGAAAGGGAGGAAGCAGAGTCAGAAATGAGAGAAGAGGAGGCTGCTGCAGGATTAGGTCCAAGGCTCCAAGGGTTCAGTATCCCAGAATGCTCAGCCACTTGTCTCTGGGAAAGGCACCAGCAGAAACACTCTCTGGCTCTGCTTCTCCCAGCAACTTATACTCAGAGTTAGGCTGACCCTGAATATGGAGGTAGTATACAGCCACAAGGAAGCCATGAAATCCTTTTCTCTCATCCTCCTTTGAAGCCATCCAAACTTGTGGCAGAGAATCCCACAGGTTAATTGCACTTGATGGGACAAAGGATTAGCCTCTGTGCATCTCAGTTGTGACTGCACTTGCAGAATCCTGGCAACACCTGCAGTGTCCACACCAGCAATGCAATTTGTTTGCATGTGGTGGTCATGTTTTCTTCCTCATACGGCTCCACCGCCTCCATCCAGACAGCCCACTGCAGCTCTTCAACATTAGGAATGTGTTATGCCACACACCAACCCCCCACCACCACCACCTCAGTCCTCACCTTCAGGGCTCAGGGGCACTGCGGTCACACGAGATGCTCCTTCAGTAAAGCAGAGCTGATCTAAAGGAGAGGGGGAAAGCAAAGGTGAGGCTTCTGAAAGGAAGAAATCACTGGGGGTAGGAGGTGGGGCATCCATGGGGAGGGACCTCTTCTTCTGCTCCCGCCCCCACCAGTCATGACTCCCTGCCACCATGCTTGAAGGAAACCCCCCTCCTGAAGGAAACTGCCACCCCTCCTACGTTCAGCCAGCCCCCTGACATCTGTCTCTGTGTGGGCCTGGCAGAAGCTGCTGGGGTTGGCTGATGTTCAAGGGGCCTGTTACTGGGTTAATGGAGAGATGGCTTTTCAGCCTCCCCCCTCAGCATGCATGGATAACACCAGCTGGCCTCAGATCTGGCATGGATGAAGCTTGCTGCCTGTGAAATGGGCACACTAGGAAGACTATGTTTTTCGCCAGTAAGCTTCCTAGAGAAACAGCATGATTGTTTGCACCAGGGGAGAGGGGGGTGGGCTTGGGCTCAGTGAAGCTGCTCAGATTCTGTAGAGAGGTGGATCCCCGTCTGTCTCACTGCTCCGATTGACAAGTAGAGAAGTGGACAAGCTCTTAAGTGCCACTGATGCTGGCAGGATTTACTCCCAAATAAGGAGGGGCAGGATTGCTGCCCTTGGTTGGCAATCTGCTTCCTCGTGACATCTGATCTGGAGACGTCTTATAAGGAACCTTTTCCTTGCACTCCATAAGCCAGATATGGAACAGGAATGTAGTGGCAAGAGCTGCCCCCAGCGTGCCATGCAAGCAAAGGAAGCCTAATGCCCCGTGGCATGCAAGCAAGGGAAGCCTTTTCGCTCATGTAGCTGCCTCACCTGTTCCGTTGAAAGTACAATTGTTTTGCAGGACCTGGATAATGTCCCTGATGGATGCATCATAAGAACCACTGAAGTTTGAGAACGGCTCACGCAGACGCACCTCATGGTCCACGATGACACTGCCTTGTCTGGAAGCAAGAAGCAGGAAGCAAGAAGGACAAATCATTTAGCCCCAGCTGTGAAGGAGCCCCCAGTTCGCCTGTTGTGAGGTGGGTTGACATGGCCTGTTCAGGGAGTGTGGTGTTTTACATCGGGGTCCAAGGAATTTGGTGGAACCCAAAACCACCCTCTCTCCAATGCTTGGTCACCAAACTTATCTATTCTTTGCCTCACCTCAGCCTAATCACATGTACACTCTGGTACCCAAAAATGCCCGCATAGAAGATGTCCATCTGCAGAGAGAGAAAGAAAATCTTAGCTCCACTGCAGTGACAATGGAATGTCAGGAGGAGCAGTCAAGAGCAGGGTCAGGCCAGGAGCAGCAGAGTGACTGCCACTTGGCAGCATCTACAGCTTAGAAGGTGTCCGTGTGAGCAATCCTGCTGGTGCTTACAACACAATCTAATGCTTACAAAAAGGCAATACCAAAAATCAGAAACAACAAAATACTCTACATTTACAAGACATTAGTTTGTTGATCTGAGAAATACCAAACCCCCAATCCCAGCAGATTCTTGGTCCCACTGAGTGCTGAGCAGGGCATCTCTATCCTGCTCTGCTCCTTTAACTCCTCCATCCTTCCAACACACCTTTGGGGTATCTCCTGTGCTGGGCATGGCTAGTCGTCAGCCCCCAGCAGGCAGAATGGGATGATTATAAAGGCTGGAAGATGACCACTGTCGCTTTAACACTCGTCTTTCAAAAGTGACAATTAGGAAAACGGTTCCTGATGTGTGTATTAGGGTATAAACGATCCGTTCCGAGCTACATATTACAGAAACAGCTTTCTATACTCATCTGATAGCTCCATTTCCAGGTATTCCAAATGAGGGAAACCTGACTGTGTTTCCAGACTTGCTGTGAATGAGCTTCACCACTGAGAAATGGAGCATGAATGAGGTCTGGACTCAGAAGAGACCATAGTGTTCTGGTGTGAGAATTTCTGGGGGTGTCATCTCTCTGTGCACTCACCTGTTCCACAAAGATCTTCACAAATGTCTTGAAGGCAGAGGAGCCGTAAATCGCCATCTCTGGGCTGAAGTTCCGATTCTTCACTGTTACAGAGACATGGATTGTGGCCACAACAGTCACTGTGATCAGAAAGCACAGGAGTCATTAAACATGAAGGTACAGCCACAGTTTCAGAGTCCATTTGTGAGGATGAGCACTTCAGGTATCCATTGAGTCGTAGGAGAATTGCAAGGATTATGGAAACAACATGAATCACCTATGGATCCACACCAAAGTGTGCAGAGAAAGGGCACTGGTATAGGGTGTGAAATACACTGGAATGTGCGTGTATCAGCTCAGTGTAGTCTACTTCAGCTGACACAAACTCTCCAAGTCCTGAGGCAGGTGACATTCTTGTTCAGCTGCTGCTGCTGCTGCTGCTGCTGCTGCTGCTGCTGCTGCTGCTGCTGCTGCTATCAGAAGCTTTTTAAACTGAAGGTGGCAGGGTGGTGCCACAGAAGCAACACACCATTTTGAAGCAAGCAACTTGACCATCTTTCCTTGCAAACCAATTGAGGGCTCATCCACACTGCTCATCCACACCAGTTGAGGGCTCTGCACTTTCCTGCAGAAAGCGGTTTTGTGCTGAATAGGAACAAATGGCAATTGGTTTTTCCACAAAGAGCAGGATTCCCAGGGGAAAACTGTGTAGTAAAGGCAGACCTGCTCAGACCTAGTAAGCATGCCTAGTAAGCACAGGTGAAGTGGAAAACCCCACAGACCCAAGCTTTCTAGGCATGTGGGGGGAAAGCCTGAGTAGATTGTATCTACTCAGTTACAACCAGTTTTATACATGGTTGGTATGGAAGTCATCTGCATCCAGAAAAGGCAACGTTCTATATCAAACCATGTCCAGGGGGGGCTGAAGTATTTCACTTCTTTCTCAGGATTCATAGAAGCTTTCGGTTTCTTCATGGGCCGACTTCCCTTCACAAGAGTGACAGTGCAGGCAGGGGGAGGTCAGAGGGGTTCCCCAACTTGGTGCCCTTCAGGTGTTGTTGGGCCACATTTACAAATCCTCCCTGGCCATTGGCCACGCTCACTGAGGCAGATGGGAGGACAGCCATGTCTGGAGAGCACAAGGTTAGGGAAGGCTGGCTTGGGCACTCCTGTCTCGAGACTTCAACAGAGAAACATCCAGGTCATCAAAGAAGCAAGATCACTCCCAGGAATGCAAAACAGAAAGTTTTAAGCTGCAAGACCACGAATATTGCACACCTAGGAAATTACTATACATACCTGGACATTCCTGAGCTTTTGTTTTCAAAGGAAGAGGGGGGGGGAGGCTAGTACTAATAATGCTCAGACTTACCCACTTGGACTTCATTCTTTGCCTCTTCACAACGCTGTCCAATATAGGGAGACGGACAGTGACAATGACCCCCGACTAACACTCCTCCATTAAGGCACCCGAGAGGGACAACTGTGGTGGAAGAAGCTGGATAAGAGGAAGAAAACAGAACATTAGCAACATCTAAAAGCAAGCTGACAAAAGAGCCCTCATATATGATGACGATAATACAATAATTTATGTTGTACACCTTCTAAGTTTATAGTGAGGGTGAAAGAGCAATACATAAAATCAATAAGAATGAATCAGATCTTTAGCTGCTTGCTGAAATCAACAAAGCCTACGCCAAGGGCCTGGAATTCAATAAAGGACGGGCCTCAGCCTGGAAGGAGTTACATGGTGGCTGTAAGTCGTGTGCCTTGACTCATAGAACAACTCCCACAAAGACAGTACTGCTCAAAGAGGAATATAACACATTAATAGGAATTGAATATATTCTGGACTCAAGTATATTAAGGGCATATAAATTAATGCAAGAACTTTGTACTTCGCCAAGAAGCATGTTTGCAACAAGTGCAAACCAGTAAGTGCTGCATAGGGTGTGCAAGGAGATAAACATCATTTCCATATGAAAAAATAGACCCCTAACAGAGGAATTTAAAGTTCAGAAGGCGTCAAAGTGTGTGAATGGGTAATGGTGTAAGGGAAAGAGGCCCCAATGGTGGATATTTTCATACCGGGAGACGTAGATGCACTTGATATGCTTGTTTCAGGACGCTCTTCTGTGGAACTGGAAGAGGTGGTGGATGGACTGAGCTTTTCAGTCACACTAGTTGTGCTTAGGATGGCTGTAGTACCCTCACTAAAAGGTGCAGGCAACGTGGACAGAGAAGATGTCCCTGCGGTGGAGGGTTCCTCCGAGGTGGAAGAAGCGGAGGTCACTGCCTGCGGAGTAGTGGTGTGCGGAGTAGAGTTGTCTCCTGCTGTACTCTGAGTTGAGGATTCAGTTGCAGTCGTCACAGTGGAAGAGGCAGGCGAGGTTGACAGAGAAGATGTCCCTGTGGTGGATGCTTCCTCAGAGGTAGAAGAAGCTGAGGTCACTGCCTGCAGAGTAGTAGTGTCTCCAGCTGTACTCTGAGTTGAGGGTTCACTTGCAGTGGTCACAGCGGAAGAGGTAGGCAACGTTGACAGAGAAGATGTCCCTGCGGTGGATGATTCCTCAGAGGTAGAAGAAGCTGAAGTCACTGCCTGCAGAGTAGTGTTTTCTCCTGCTGTCCTCTGAGTTGAGGGTTCACTTGCAGTGGTCACAGTGGAAGAGGCAGGCGAGGTTGAGAGAGAAGATGTCCCTGCGGTGGATGATTCCTCAGAGGTAGAGGAAGCGGAGGTCACTGCCTGCAGAGTAGTAGTGTCTCCAGCTGTACTCTGAGTTGAGGGTTCACTTGCAGTGGTCACAGTGGAAGAGGCAGGCGAGGTTGACAGAGAAGATGTCCCTGTGGTGGATGCTTCCTCAGAGGTAGAAGAAGCTGAGGTCACTGCCTGTGGAGTAGTGTTGTCTCCAGCTGTACTCTGAGTTGAGGGTTCAGTCGTAGTGGTCACAGTGGAAGAGGCAGGCGAGGTTGACAGAGAAGATGTCCCTGTGGTGGATGCTTCCTCAGAGGTAGAAGAAGCGGAGGTCACTGCCTGCAGAGTAGTAGTGTCTGCTGCTGTACTCTGAGTTGAGGGTTCACTTGCAGTGGTCACAGGGGAAGTGGCAGGCGAGGTTGACAGAGAAGATATCCCTGTGGTGGATGCTTCCTCAGAGGTAGAAGAAGCTGAGGTCACTGCCTGCAGAGTAGTAGTGGCTGCTGCTGTACTCTGAGTTGAGGGTTCACTTGCAGTGGTCACAGCGGAAGAGGTAGGCGAGGTTGACAGAGAAGATGTCCCTGTGGTGGATGCTTCCTCAGAGGTAGAAGAAGCTGAGGTCACTGCCTGCAGAGTAGTAGTGTCTCCAGCTGTACTCTGAGTTGAGGGTTCACTTGCAGTGGTCACAGCGGAAGAGGTAGGCGAGGTTGACAGAGAAGATGTCCCTGTGGTGGATGCTTCCTCAGAAGTAGAAGAAGCTGAGGTCACTGCCTGCAGAGTAGTAGTGTCTCCAGCTGTACTCTGAGTTGAGGGTTCACTTGCAGTGGTCACAGTGGAAGAGGCAGGCGAGGTTGACAGAGAAGATGTCCCTGTGGTGGATGCTTCCTCAGAGGTAGAAGAAGCTGAGGTCACTGCCTGCGGAGTAGTGTTGTCTCCAACTGTACTCTGAGTTGAGGGTTCAGTCGTAGTGGTCACAGTGGAAGTGGCAGGCGAGGTTGACAGAGAAGATGTCCCTGTGGTGGATGCTTCCTCAGAGGTAGAAGAAGCTGAGGTCACTGCCTGCAGAGTAGTAGTGGCTGCTGCTGTACTCTGAGTTGAGGGTTCACTTGCAGTGGTCACAGCGGAAGAGGTAGGCGAGGTTGACAGAGAAGATGTCCCTGTGGTGGATGCTTCCTCAGAGGTAGAAGAAGCTGAGATCACTGCCTGCAGAGTAGTAGTGTCTCCAGCTGTACTCTGAGTTGAGGGTTCACTTGCAGTGGTCACAGCGGAAGAGGTAGGCGAGGTTGACAGAGAAGATGTCCCTGTGGTGGATGCTTCCTCAGAAGTAGAAGAAGCTGAGGTCACTGCCTGCAGAGTAGTAGTGTCTCCAGCTGTACTCTGAGTTGAGGGTTCACTTGCAGTGGTCACAGTGGAAGAGGCAGGCGAGGTTGACAGAGAAGATATCCCTGTGGTGGATGCTTCCTCAGAGGTAGAAGAAGCTGAGGTCACTGCCTGCGGAGTAGTGTTGTCTCCAACTGTACTCTGAGTTGAGGGTTCAGTCGTAGTGGTCACAGTGGAAGTGGCAGGCGAGGTTGACAGAGAAGATGTCCCTGTGGTGGATGCTTCCTCAGAGGTAGAAGAAGCTGAGGTCACTGCCTGCAGAGTAGTAGTGTCTCCAGCTGTACTCTGAGTTGAGGGTTCACTTGCAGTGGTCACAGTGGAAGAGGCAGGCGAGGTGGACAGAGAAGATATCCCTGTGGTGGATGCTTCCTCAGAGGTAGAAGAAGCTGAGGTCACTGCCTGCGGAGTAGTAGTGTCTCCAGCTGTACTCTGACTTGAGGGTTCACTTGCAGTGGTCACAGTGGAAGAGGCAGGCGAGGTTGACAGAGAAGATGTCCCTGTGGTGGATGCTTCCTCAGAGGTAGAAGAAGCGGAGGTCACTGCCTGCAGAGTAGTAGTGTCTGCTGCTGTACTCTGAGTTGAGGGTTCACTTGCAGTGGTCACAGTGGAAGAGGCAAGCGAGGTTGACAGAGAAGATGTCCCTGTGGTGGATGCTTCCTCAGAGGTAGAAGAAGCTGAGGTCACTGCCTGCAGAGTAGTAGTGTCTGCTGCTGTACTCTGAGTTGAGGGTTCACTTGCAGTGGTCACAGTGGAAGAGGCAGGCGAGGTTGACAGAGAAGATGTCCCTGTGGCGGATGCTTCCTCAGAGGTAGAGGAAGCGGAGGTCACTGCCTGCAGAGTAGTAGTGTCTCCAGCTGTACTCTGAGTTGAGGGTTCACTTGCAGTGGTCACAGTGGAAGAGGCAGGCGAGGTTGACAGAGAAGATGTCCCTGTGGTGGATGCTTCCTCAGAGGTAGAAGAAGCGGAGGTCACTGCCTGCAGAGTAGTAGTGTCTGCTGCTGTACTCTGAATTGAGGGTTCAGTCGTAGTGATCACAGTGGAAGAGGCAGGCGAGGTTGACAGAGAAGATGTCCCTGTGGTGGATGCTTCCTCAGAGGTAGAAGAAGCTGAGGTCACTGCCTGCAGAGTAGTAGTGTCTGCTGCTGTACTCTGAGTTGAGGGTTCACTTGCAGTGGTCACAGGGGAAGTGGCAGGCGAGGTTGACAGAGAAGATATCCCTGTGGTGGATGCTTCCTCAGAGGTAGAAGAAGCTGAGGTCACTGCCTGCAGAGTAGTAGTGGCTGCTGCTGTACTCTGAGTTGAGGGTTCACTTGCAGTGGTCACAGCGGAAGAGGTAGGCGAGGTTGACAGAGAAGATGTCCCTGTGGTGGATGCTTCCTCAGAGGTAGAAGAAGCTGAGGTCACTGCCTGCAGAGTAGTAGTGTCTCCAGCTGTACTCTGAGTTGAGGGTTCACTTGCAGTGGTCACAGCGGAAGAGGTAGGCGAGGTTGACAGAGAAGATGTCCCTGTGGTGGATGCTTCCTCAGAAGTAGAAGAAGCTGAGGTCACTGCCTGCAGAGTAGTAGTGTCTCCAGCTGTACTCTGAGTTGAGGGTTCACTTGCAGTGGTCACAGTGGAAGAGGCAGGCGAGGTTGACAGAGAAGATATCCCTGTGGTGGATGCTTCCTCAGAGGTAGAAGAAGCTGAGGTCACTGCCTGCGGAGTAGTGTTGTCTCCAACTGTACTCTGAGTTGAGGGTTCAGTCGTAGTGGTCACAGTGGAAGTGGCAGGCGAGGTTGACAGAGAAGATGTCCCTGTGGTGGATGCTTCCTCAGAGGTAGAAGAAGCTGAGGTCACTGCCTGCAGAGTAGTAGTGTCTCCAGCTGTACTCTGAGTTGAGGGTTCACTTGCAGTGGTCACAGTGGAAGAGGCAGGCGAGGTGGACAGAGAAGATATCCCTGTGGTGGATGCTTCCTCAGAGGTAGAAGAAGCTGAGGTCACTGCCTGCGGAGTAGTGTTGTCTCCAGCTGTACTCTGACTTGAGGGTTCACTTGCAGTGGTCACAGTGGAAGAGGCAGGCGAGGTTGACAGAGAAGATGTCCCTGTGGTGGATGCTTCCTCAGAGGTAGAAGAAGCGGAGGTCACTGCCTGCAGAGTAGTAGTGTCTGCTGCTGTACTCTGTGTTGAGGGTTCACTTGCAGTGGTCACAGTGGAAGTGGCAGGCGAGGTTGACAGAGAAGATGTCCCTGTGGCGGATGCTTCCTCAGAGGTAGAGGAAGCGGAGGTCACTGCCTGCAGAGTAGTAGTGTCTCCAGCTGTACTCTGAGTTGAGGGTTCACTTGCAGTGGTCACAGTGGAAGAGGCAAGCGAGGTTGACAGAGAAGATGTCCCTGTGGTGGATGCTTCCTCAGAGGTAGAAGAAGCGGAGGTCACTGCATGCAGAGTAGTAGTGTCTGCTGCTGTACTCTGAGTTGAGGGTTCAGTCGTAGTGATCACAGTGGAAGAGGCAGGCGAGGTTGACAGAGAAGATGTCCCTGTGGTGGATGCTTCCTCAGAGGTAGAAGAAGCTGAGGTCACTGCCTGCAGAGTAGTAGTGGCTGCTGCTGTACTCTGAGTTGAGGGTTCACTTGCAGTGGTCACAGTGGAAGAGGCAGGCGAGGTTGACAGAGAAGATGTCCCTGTGGTGGATGCTTCCTCAGAGGTAGAAGAAGCTGAGGTCACTGCCTGCGGAGTAGTGTTGTCTCCAACTGTACTCTGAGTTGAGGGTTCAGTCGTAGTGGTCACAGTGGAAGTGGCAGGCGAGGTTGACAGAGAAGATGTCCCTGTGGTGGATGCTTCCTCAGAGGTAGAAGAAGCTGAGGTCACTGCCTGCAGAGTAGTAGTGGCTGCTGCTGTACTCTGAGTTGAGGGTTCACTTGCAGTGGTCACAGCGGAAGAGGTAGGCGAGGTTGACAGAGAAGATGTCCCTGTGGTGGATGCTTCCTCAGAGGTAGAAGAAGCTGAGGTCACTGCCTGCAGAGTAGTAGTGTCTCCAGCTGTACTCTGAGTTGAGGGTTCACTTGCAGTGGTCACAGCGGAAGAGGTAGGCGAGGTTGACAGAGAAGATGTCCCTGTGGTGGATGCTTCCTCAGAAGTAGAAGAAGCTGAGGTCACTGCCTGCAGAGTAGTAGTGTCTCCAGCTGTACTCTGAGTTGAGGGTTCACTTGCAGTGGTCACAGTGGAAGAGGCAGGCGAGGTTGACAGAGAAGATATCCCTGTGGTGGATGCTTCCTCAGAGGTAGAAGAAGCTGAGGTCACTGCCTGCGGAGTAGTGTTGTCTCCAACTGTACTCTGAGTTGAGGGTTCAGTCGTAGTGGTCACAGTGGAAGTGGCAGGCGAGGTTGACAGAGAAGATGTCCCTGTGGTGGATGCTTCCTCAGAGGTAGAAGAAGCTGAGGTCACTGCCTGCAGAGTAGTAGTGTCTCCAGCTGTACTCTGAGTTGAGGGTTGACTTGCAGTGGTCACAGTGGAAGAGGCAGGCGAGGTGGACAGAGAAGATATCCCTGTGGTGGATGCTTCCTCAGAGGTAGAAGAAGCTGAGGTCACTGCCTGCGGAGTAGTGTTGTCTCCAGCTGTACTCTGACTTGAGGGTTCACTTGCAGTGGTCACAGTGGAAGAGGCAGGCGAGGTTGACAGAGAAGATGTCCCTGTGGTGGATGCTTCCTCAGAGGTAGAAGAAGCGGAGGTCACTGCCTGCAGAGTAGTAGTGTCTGCTGCTGTACTCTGAGTTGAGGGTTCACTTGCAGTGGTCACAGTGGAAGAGGCAAGCGAGGTTGACAGAGAAGATGTCCCTGTGGTGGATGCTTCCTCAGAGATAGAAGAAGCGGAGGTCACTGCCTGCAGAGTAGTAGTGTCTGCTGCTGTACTCTGTGTTGAGGGTTCACTTGCAGTGGTCACAGTGGAAGTGGCAGGCGAGGTTGACAGAGAAGATATCCCTGTGGCGGATGCTTCCTCAGAGGTAGAGGAAGCGGAGGTCACTGCCTGCAGAGTAGTAGTGTCTCCAGCTGTACTCTGAGTTGAGGGTTCACTTGCAGTGGTCACAGTGGAAGAGGCAGGCGAGGTTGACAGAGAAGATGTCCCTGTGGTGGATGCTTCCTCAGAGGTAGAAGAAGCGGAGGTCACTGCCTGCAGAGTAGTAGTGTCTGCTGCTGTACTCTGAATTGAGGGTTCAGTCGTAGTGATCACAGTGGAAGAGGCAGGCGAGGTTGACAGAGAAGATGTCCCTGTGGTGGATGCTTCCTCAGAGGTAGAAGAAGCTGAGGTCACTGCCTGCAGAGTAGTAGTGTCTGCTGCTGTACTCTGAGTTGAGGGTTCACTTGCAGTGGTCACAGTGGAAGAGGCAGGCGAGGTTGACAGAGAAGATGTCCCTGTGGCGGATGCTTCCTCAGAGGTAGAGGAAGCGGAGGTCACTGCCTGCAGAGTAGTAGTGTCTCCAGCTGTACTCTGAGTTGAGGGTTCACTTGCAGTGGTCACAGTGGAAGAGGCAGGCGAGGTTGACAGAGAAGATGTCCCTGTGGTGGATGCTTCCTCAGAGGTAGAAGAAGCGGAGGTCACTGCCTGCAGAGTAGTAGTGTCTGCTGCTGTACTCTGAATTGAGGGTTCAGTCGTAGTGATCACAGTGGAAGAGGCAGGCGAGGTTGACAGAGAAGATGTCCCTGTGGTGGATGCTTCCTCAGAGGTAGAAGAAGCTGAGGTCACTGCCTGCAGAGTAGTAGTGTCTGCTGCTGTACTCTGAGTTGAGGGTTCACTTGCAGTGGTCACAGGGGAAGTGGCAGGCGAGGTTGACAGAGAAGATATCCCTGTGGTGGATGCTTCCTCAGAGGTAGAAGAAGCTGAGGTCACTGCCTGCAGAGTAGTAGTGGCTGCTGCTGTACTCTGAGTTGAGGGTTCACTTGCAGTGGTCACAGCGGAAGAGGTAGGCGAGGTTGACAGAGAAGATGTCCCTGTGGTGGATGCTTCCTCAGAGGTAGAAGAAGCTGAGGTCACTGCCTGCAGAGTAGTAGTGTCTCCAGCTGTACTCTGAGTTGAGGGTTCACTTGCAGTGGTCACAGCGGAAGAGGTAGGCGAGGTTGACAGAGAAGATGTCCCTGTGGTGGATGCTTCCTCAGAAGTAGAAGAAGCTGAGGTCACTGCCTGCAGAGTAGTAGTGTCTCCAGCTGTACTCTGAGTTGAGGGTTCACTTGCAGTGGTCACAGTGGAAGAGGCAGGCGAGGTTGACAGAGAAGATATCCCTGTGGTGGATGCTTCCTCAGAGGTAGAAGAAGCTGAGGTCACTGCCTGCGGAGTAGTGTTGTCTCCAACTGTACTCTGAGTTGAGGGTTCAGTCGTAGTGGTCACAGTGGAAGTGGCAGGCGAGGTTGACAGAGAAGATGTCCCTGTGGTGGATGCTTCCTCAGAGGTAGAAGAAGCTGAGGTCACTGCCTGCAGAGTAGTAGTGTCTCCAGCTGTACTCTGAGTTGAGGGTTCACTTGCAGTGGTCACAGTGGAAGAGGCAGGCGAGGTGGACAGAGAAGATATCCCTGTGGTGGATGCTTCCTCAGAGGTAGAAGAAGCTGAGGTCACTGCCTGCGGAGTAGTGTTGTCTCCAGCTGTACTCTGACTTGAGGGTTCACTTGCAGTGGTCACAGTGGAAGAGGCAGGCGAGGTTGACAGAGAAGATGTCCCTGTGGTGGATGCTTCCTCAGAGGTAGAAGAAGCGGAGGTCACTGCCTGCAGAGTAGTAGTGTCTGCTGCTGTACTCTGTGTTGAGGGTTCACTTGCAGTGGTCACAGTGGAAGTGGCAGGCGAGGTTGACAGAGAAGATGTCCCTGTGGCGGATGCTTCCTCAGAGGTAGAGGAAGCGGAGGTCACTGCCTGCAGAGTAGTAGTGTCTCCAGCTGTACTCTGAGTTGAGGGTTCACTTGCAGTGGTCACAGTGGAAGAGGCAGGCGAGGTTGACAGAGAAGATGTCCCTGTGGTGGATGCTTCCTCAGAGGTAGAAGAAGCGGAGGTCACTGCATGCAGAGTAGTAGTGTCTGCTGCTGTACTCTGAGTTGAGGGTTCAGTCGTAGTGATCACAGTGGAAGAGGCAGGCGAGGTTGACAGAGAAGATGTCCCTGTGGTGGATGCTTCCTCAGAGGTAGAAGAAGCTGAGGTCACTGCCTGCAGAGTAGTAGTGGCTGCTGCTGTACTCTGAGTTGAGGGTTCACTTGCAGTGGTCACAGTGGAAGAGGCAGGCGAGGTTGACAGAGAAGATGTCCCTGTGGTGGATGCTTCCTCAGAGGTAGAAGAAGCTGAGGTCACTGCCTGCGGAGTAGTGTTGTCTCCAACTGTACTCTGAGTTGAGGGTTCAGTCGTAGTGGTCACAGTGGAAGTGGCAGGCGAGGTTGACAGAGAAGATGTCCCTGTGGTGGATGCTTCCTCAGAGGTAGAAGAAGCTGAGGTCACTGCCTGCAGAGTAGTAGTGGCTGCTGCTGTACTCTGAGTTGAGGGTTCACTTGCAGTGGTCACAGCGGAAGAGGTAGGCGAGGTTGACAGAGAAGATGTCCCTGTGGTGGATGCTTCCTCAGAGGTAGAAGAAGCTGAGGTCACTGCCTGCAGAGTAGTAGTGTCTCCAGCTGTACTCTGAGTTGAGGGTTCACTTGCAGTGGTCACAGCGGAAGAGGTAGGCGAGGTTGACAGAGAAGATGTCCCTGTGGTGGATGCTTCCTCAGAAGTAGAAGAAGCTGAGGTCACTGCCTGCAGAGTAGTAGTGTCTCCAGCTGTACTCTGAGTTGAGGGTTCACTTGCAGTGGTCACAGTGGAAGAGGCAGGCGAGGTTGACAGAGAAGATATCCCTGTGGTGGATGCTTCCTCAGAGGTAGAAGAAGCTGAGGTCACTGCCTGCGGAGTAGTGTTGTCTCCAACTGTACTCTGAGTTGAGGGTTCAGTCGTAGTGGTCACAGTGGAAGTGGCAGGCGAGGTTGACAGAGAAGATGTCCCTGTGGTGGATGCTTCCTCAGAGGTAGAAGAAGCTGAGGTCACTGCCTGCAGAGTAGTAGTGTCTCCAGCTGTACTCTGAGTTGAGGGTTCACTTGCAGTGGTCACAGTGGAAGAGGCAGGCGAGGTGGACAGAGAAGATATCCCTGTGGTGGATGCTTCCTCAGAGGTAGAAGAAGCTGAGGTCACTGCCTGCGGAGTAGTGTTGTCTCCAGCTGTACTCTGACTTGAGGGTTCACTTGCAGTGGTCACAGTGGAAGAGGCAGGCGAGGTTGACAGAGAAGATGTCCCTGTGGTGGATGCTTCCTCAGAGGTAGAAGAAGCGGAGGTCACTGCCTGCAGAGTAGTAGTGTCTGCTGCTGTACTCTGAGTTGAGGGTTCACTTGCAGTGGTCACAGTGGAAGAGGCAAGCGAGGTTGACAGAGAAGATGTCCCTGTGGTGGATGCTTCCTCAGAGATAGAAGAAGCGGAGGTCACTGCCTGCAGAGTAGTAGTGTCTGCTGCTGTACTCTGTGTTGAGGGTTCACTTGCAGTGGTCACAGTGGAAGTGGCAGGCGAGGTTGACAGAGAAGATATCCCTGTGGCGGATGCTTCCTCAGAGGTAGAGGAAGCGGAGGTCACTGCCTGCAGAGTAGTAGTGTCTCCAGCTGTACTCTGAGTTGAGGGTTCACTTGCAGTGGTCACAGTGGAAGAGGCAGGCGAGGTTGACAGAGAAGATGTCCCTGTGGTGGATGCTTCCTCAGAGGTAGAAGAAGCGGAGGTCACTGCCTGCAGAGTAGTAGTGTCTGCTGCTGTACTCTGAATTGAGGGTTCAGTCGTAGTGATCACAGTGGAAGAGGCAGGCGAGGTTGACAGAGAAGATGTCCCTGTGGTGGATGCTTCCTCAGAGGTAGAAGAAGCTGAGGTCACTGCCTGCAGAGTAGTAGTGTCTGCTGCTGTACTCTGAGTTGAGGGTTCACTTGCAGTGGTCACAGGGGAAGTGGCAGGCGAGGTTGACAGAGAAGATATCCCTGTGGTGGATGCTTCCTCAGAGGTAGAAGAAGCTGAGGTCACTGCCTGCAGAGTAGTAGTGGCTGCTGCTGTACTCTGAGTTGAGGGTTCACTTGCAGTGGTCACAGTGGAAGAGGTAGGCGAGGTTGACAGAGAAGATGTCCCTGTGGTGGATGCTTCCTCAGAGGTAGAAGAAGCTGAGGTCACTGCCTGCAGAGTAGTAGTGTCTCCAGCTGTACTCTGAGTTGAGGGTTCACTTGCAGTGGTCACAGCGGAAGAGGTAGGCGAGGTTGACAGAGAAGATGTCCCTGTGGTGGATGCTTCCTCAGAAGTAGAAGAAGCTGAGGTCACTGCCTGCAGAGTAGTAGTGTCTCCAGCTGTACTCTGAGTTGAGGGTTCACTTGCAGTGGTCACAGTGGAAGAGGCAGGCGAGGTTGACAGAGAAGATATCCCTGTGGTGGATGCTTCCTCAGAGGTAGAAGAAGCTGAGGTCACTGCCTGCGGAGTAGTGTTGTCTCCAACTGTACTCTGAGTTGAGGGTTCAGTCGTAGTGGTCACAGTGGAAGTGGCAGGCGAGGTTGACAGAGAAGATGTCCCTGTGGTGGATGCTTCCTCAGAGGTAGAAGAAGCTGAGGTCACTGCCTGCAGAGTAGTAGTGTCTCCAGCTGTACTCTGAGTTGAGGGTTCACTTGCAGTGGTCACAGTGGAAGAGGCAGGCGAGGTGGACAGAGAAGATATCCCTGTGGTGGATGCTTCCTCAGAGGTAGAAGAAGCTGAGGTCACTGCCTGCGGAGTAGTGTTGTCTCCAGCTGTACTCTGACTTGAGGGTTCACTTGCAGTGGTCACAGTGGAAGAGGCAGGCGAGGTTGACAGAGAAGATGTCCCTGTGGTGGATGCTTCCTCAGAGGTAGAAGAAGCGGAGGTCACTGCCTGCAGAGTAGTAGTGTCTGCTGCTGTACTCTGTGTTGAGGGTTCACTTGCAGTGGTCACAGTGGAAGTGGCAGGCGAGGTTGACAGAGAAGATGTCCCTGTGGCGGATGCTTCCTCAGAGGTAGAGGAAGCGGAGGTCACTGCCTGCAGAGTAGTAGTGTCTCCAGCTGTACTCTGAGTTGAGGGTTCACTTGCAGTGGTCACAGTGGAAGAGGCAGGCGAGGTTGACAGAGAAGATGTCCCTGTGGTGGATGCTTCCTCAGAGGTAGAAGAAGCGGAGGTCACTGCATGCAGAGTAGTAGTGTCTGCTGCTGTACTCTGAGTTGAGGGTTCAGTCGTAGTGATCACAGTGGAAGAGGCAGGCGAGGTTGACAGAGAAGATGTCCCTGTGGTGGATGCTTCCTCAGAGGTAGAAGAAGCTGAGGTCACTGCCTGCAGAGTAGTAGTGTCTCCAGCTGTACTCTGAGTTGAGGGTTCACTTGCAGTGGTCACAGTGGAAGAGGCAGGCGAGGTTGACAGAGAAGATGTCCCTGTGGTGGATGCTTCCTCAGAGGTAGAAGAAGCTGAGGTCACTGCCTGCGGAGTAGTGTTGTCTCCAGCTGTACTCTGAGTTGAGGGTTCACTTGCAGTGGTCACAGTGGAAGTGGCAGGCGAGGTTGACAGAGAAGATATCCCTGTGGTGGATGCTTCCTCAGAGGTAGAAGAAGCGGAGGTCACTGCCTGCAGAGTAGTAGTGTCTGCTGCTGTACTCTGAGTTGAGGGTTCAGTCGTAGTGGTCACAGTGGAAGAGGCAGGCGAGGTTGACAGAGAAGATGTCCCTGTGGTGGATGCTACCTCAGAGGTAGAAGAAGCGGAGGTCACTGCCTGCAGAGTAGTAGTGTCTGCTGCTGTACTCTGAGTTGAGGGTTCACTTGCAGTGGTCACAGTGGATGTGGCAGGCGAGGTTGACAGAGAAGATGTCCCTGTGGCGGATGCTTCCTCAGAGGTAGAGGAAGCGGAGGTCACTGCCTGCAGAGTAGTAGTGTCTCCAGCTGTACTCTGAGTTGAGGGTTCACTTGCAGTGGTCACAGTGGAAGAGGCAGGCGAGGTTGACAGAGAAGATGTCCCTGTGGTGGATGCTTCCTCAGAGGTAGAAGAAGCGGAGGTCACTGCCTGCAGAGTAGTAGTGTCTGCTGCTGTACTCTGAGTTGAGGGTTCACTTGCAGTGGTCACAGTGGAAGAGGCAGGCGAGGTTGACAGAGAAGATGTCCCTGTGGTGGATGCTTCCTCAGAGGTAGAAGAAGCTGAGGTCACTGCCTGCAGAGTAGTAGTGTCTGCTGCTGTACTCTGAGTTGAGGGTTCACTTGCAGTGGTCACAGTGGAAGAGGCAGGCGAGGTTGACAGAGAAGATGTCCCTGTGGTGGATGCTTCCTCAGAGGTAGAAGAAGCTGAGGTCACTGCCTGCAGAGTAGTAGTGTCTGCTGCTGTACTCTGAGTTGAGGGTTCACTTGCAGTGGTCACAGTGGAAGAGGCAGGCGAGGTTGACAGAGAAGATATTCCTGTGGTGGATGCTTCCTCAGAGGTAGAAGAAGCTGAGGTCACTGCCTGCAGAGTAGTAGTGTCTGCTGCTGTACTCTGAGTTGAGGGTTCAGTCGTAGTGATCACAGTGGAAGAGGCAGGCGAGGTTGACAGAGAAGATGTCCCTGCGGTGGATGCTTCCTCAGAGGTAGAAGAAGCTGAGGTCACTGCCTGCAGAGTAGTAGTGTCTGCTGCTGTACTCTGAGTTGAGGGTTCAGTCGTAGTGGTCACAGTGGAAGAGGCAGGCGAGGTTGACAGAGAAGATGTCCCTGTGGTGGATGCTTCCTCAGAGGTAGAAGAAGCTGAGGTCACTGCCTGCAGAGTAGTAGTGTCTGCTGCTGTACTCTGAGTTGAGGGTTCACTTGCAGTGGTCACAGTGGAAGTGGCAGGCGAGGTTGACAGAGAAGATATCCCTGTGGTGGATGCTTCCTCAGAGGTAGAAGAAGCTGAGGTCACTGCCTGCAGAGTAGTAGTGGCTGCTGCTGTACTCTGAGTTGAGGGTTCACTTGCAGTGGTCACAGTGGAAGAGGCAGGCGAGGTTGACAGAGAAGATGTCCCTGTGGTGGATGCTTCCTCAGAGGTAGAAGAAGCTGAGGTCACTGCCTGCAGAGTAGTAGTGTCTCCAGCTGTACTCTGAGTTGAGGGTTCACTTGCAGTGGTCACAGTGGAAGAGGCAGGCGAGGTTGACAGAGAAGATGTCCCTGTGGTGGATGCTTCCTCAGAGGTAGAAGAAGCTGAGGTCACTGCCTGCGGAGTAGTGTTGTCTCCAGCTGTACTCTGAGTTGAGGGTTCACTTGCAGTGGTCACAGTGGAAGAGGCAGGCGAGGTTGACAGAGAAGATGTCCCTGTGGTGGATGCTTCCTCAGAAGTAGAAGAAGCTGAGGTCACTGCCTGCAGAGTAGTAGTGTCTGCTGCTGTACTCTGAGTTGAGGGTTCACTTGCAGTGGTCACAGTGGAAGAGGCAGGCGAGGTTGACAGAGAAGATGTCCCTGTGGTGGATGCTTCCTCAGAGGTAGAAGAAGCGGAGGTCACTGCCTGCAGAGTAGTAGTGTCTGCTGCTGTACTCTGAGTTGAGGGTTCACTTGCAGTGGTCACAGTGGAAGAGGCAGGTGAGGTTGACAGAGAAGATGTCCCTGTGGTGGATGCTTCCTCAGAGGTAGAAGAAGCTGAGGTCACTGCCTGCGGAGTAGTGTTGTCTCCAGTTGTACTCTGAGTTGAGGGTTCACTTGCAGTGGTCACAGTGGACGAGGCAGGCGAGGTTGACAGAGAAGATGTCCCTGTGGTGGATGCTTCCTCAGAGGTAGAAGAAGCTGAGGTCACTGCCTGCGGAGTAGTGTTGTCTCCAGCTGTACTCTGAGTTGAGGGTTCACTTGCAGTGGTCACAGTGGAAGAGGCAGGCGAGGTTGACAGAGAAGATGTCCCTGTGGTGGATGCTTCCTCAGAGGTAGAAGAAGCTGAGGTCACTGCCTGCAGAGTAGTAGTGTCTCCAGCTGTACTCTGAGTTGAGGGTTCACTTGCAGTGGTCACAGTGGAAGAGGCAGGCGAGGTTGACAGAGAAGATGTCCCTGTGGTGGATGCTTCCTCAGAGGTAGAAGAAGCTGAGGTCACTGCCTGCGGAGTAGTGTTGTCTCCAGCTGTACTCTGAGTTGAGGGTTCAGTCGTAGTGGTCACAGTGGAAGAGGCAGGCGAGGTTGACAGAGAAGATGTCCCTGTGGTGGATGCTTCCTCAGAAGTAGAAGAAGCTGAGGTCACTGCCTGCAGAGTAGTAGTGTCTGCTGCTGTCCTCTGAGTTGAGGGTTCACTTGCAGTGGTCACAGTGGAAGAGGCAGGCGAGGTTGACAGAGAAGATGTCCCTGTGGTGGATGCTTCCTCAGAGGTAGAAGAAGCGGAGGTCACTGCCTGCAGAGTAGTAGTGTCTGCTGCTGTACTCTGAGTTGAGGGTTCACTTGCAGTGGTCACAGTGGAAGAGGCAGGCGAGGTTGACAGAGAAGATGTCCCTGTGGTGGATGCTTCCTCAGAGGTAGAAGAAGCTGAGGTCACTGCCTGCGGAGTAGTGTTGTCTCCAGTTGTACTCTGAGTTGAGGGTTCACTTGCAGTGGTCACAGTGGACGAGGCAGGCGAGGTTGACAGAGAAGATGTCCCTGTGGTGGATGCTTCCTCAGAGGTAGAAGAAGCTGAGGTCACTGCCTGCGGAGTAGTGTTGTCTCCAGCTGTACTCTGAGTTGAGGGTTCACTTGCAGTGGTCACAGTGGAAGAGGCAGGCGAGGTTGACAGAGAAGATATCCCTGTGGTGGATGCTTCCTCAGAGGTAGAAGAAGCGGAGGTCACTGCCTGCGGAGTAGTGTTGTCTCCAGTTGTACTCTGAGTTGAGGGTTCACTTGCAGTGGTCACAGTGGACGAGGGAGGCGAGGTTGACAGAGAAGATGTCCCTGTGGTGGATGCTTCCTCAGAGGTAGAAGAAGCTGAGGTCACTGCCTGCGGGGTAGTGTTGTCTCCAGCTGTACTCTGAGTTGAGGGTTCACTTGCAGTGGTCACAGTGGAAGAGGCAGGCGAGGTTGACAGAGAAGATATCCCTGTGGTGGATGCTTCCTCAGAGGTAGAAGAAGCGGAGGTCACTGCCTGCAGAGTAGTAGTGTCTCCAGCTGTACTCTGAGTTGAGGGTTCACTTGCAGTGGTCACAGTGGAAGAGGCAAGCGAGGTTGACAGAAAAGATGTCCCTGTGGTGGATGCTTCCTCAGAGATAGAAGAAGCGGAGGTCACTGCCTGCAGAGTAGTAGTGTCTGCTGCTGTACTCTGAGTTGAGGGTTCACTTGCAGTGGTCACAGTGGAAGAGGCAGGCGAGGTTGATGAGGAAGATGTTTCTGCGGTGGGTGGTTCCTCAGATTTGGAAGAACTAATCCTACTAGTTGGGCTTGTTTCCGTTGAAGTGACTGCAATTTAAAAACATTCAAATCAGTTACAGAAATAACAAACAAGGAATCCATAAACAATGTGTTTTTTCATAAACACAATGGCATCATAAGTATTTATTTTTCAGAGCATACTTTTTGTGCTCTTTTATTCCAGTTAGAGAGTTAAGAATTAGCAAGCATTTTATAAGTTCTTTAAAGAATATATATATATATATATAAACCCCGTGACCAATTTTTAGTTTTCCAGTTTTCCCTTGCTGGCCAACTTTAACCTTTGCAGAACCAGGTGATTCTGAGAAGGGCAGCTCCTATTTGGGTCACATACATATTAAGATTCAGTTCAACACATTCCCTTTAGCATTTCAACAGGCTGCCTTTAGTCTGACCAAACTGCGGGAGGCAGTGGAAGACAGGAGTGCCAGGCGTGCTCTGATCCATGGGGTCACGACGAGTCAGACTAAAAGACTAAACAAGAACAACATTTTCCTTTGGCCTGTGCTTAATGTTCTGGCATTAAAACAGTTGAGAGCACACTACCTCAAGGAGTGACTAGACTCAAATGGACCTGAAGCTGTTAAGATTTGCGTCTGCGGCTTTGGTCTCTGCTACACCTGTGAAAGTGGTTGGGAAGGTGAGTCTCACTTCTATTATAATTTTCTTTTTTACTCATAAAGCACTGTTTTCTCCAAGGAGCTCAAGGTGATATACGTGGTTCTCTCCTCCTTTCCTCCTCATAACAACCCTGTGAGGGAGGTTTGTCTTAGAGGCATCAAATGGTCGCCCGGTAAGGTTCATTGCTAAGCATGGAATGGAGCCCTTGTGTCCCAGCTCCTTGCCCAAAACTCTGACCACTACAGTGGCATGGAGGAGAATTGAAAGTAATAATAATATTACTATAGTATAATAATTTATTATTTCTATCCCACTCATCTGGCTGGGCGGCTTCCAACAAATGATTAAAAATACATTAAAACATCAGTCAGTAAAAACTTCCCCAAACAGGGCTGCTTTCCGATGTATTGTATACCTGGCCTTCTTTGTAAGGAGTTCTCTGTTTGGAGTGTGTCTCTGAAAAGGGTCACAATGTTTAGATGGATTCCTTCAGTAGGACCTTAAAGACCAACTAAGTTTTTATTTTGGTCTGAGCTTTTGTGTGCATGCACACTTCGTCAGATACACTGAAACAGAAGTCACCAGACCCTTATGTATATTCAGAGGGTGGGGGTGATGGGAATGGGTGATGGGCTGATAGGAGTGGTAAAACTGTTGATGACTGTTAACAACTGTTAATGACTGCAATTGGTCTTGCGGGGGGGGGGGAATGTATAGATGGATATTCTTTCAGATGCATCAATATCAGTATCATCAGAACAATCTGAAACAAGGTTTTCCTAACTGCTTTCTGGCTTCATTGACAAGTGTGCATATTATGTGTTTACTCTCCATTTGTAAAAATCCAGCACGTTAAATGGGGCAAGAATATCAGTACAGCCTTTGCCAGCACTGAAACAATTCTATTAATTTCTCCTTTAATGCTTTTCAACATGCGTGCATTCTTGGATTTTACAGATTATTATTATTATTATTATTTTGTAATTAGGATTGTGGCATATGCTGAGTAATTTTTCCCCAGAAGGTTTTTCACCATAAGAATTCCAGATATCTTTAGTGCAAACATGCTCTTTATTCACCACTGCCTCTCTGAAGATGTTTTAAAGGGGTTGGAGTCCCCTTTTATGCAGAATCCAAGACCACCCCAGAAATAGTAGAACATAAATATTTTTTGCACACAAGTCTCTGGCTATATATGTAATGGTAAAGGGACCCCTGACTATTAAGTCCAGTCGCAGACAACTCTGGGGTTTACTGGCTGAGGGAGCCAGCGTTTGTCCACAGACAGCTTCCGGGTCATGTGGCCAGCATGATTAAGCCGCTTCTGGCGAACCAGAGCAGCGCACGGAAACGCCATTTACCTTCCCACCAGAGCAGTACCTATTTATCTACTTGCACTCTGACGTGCTTTCGAACTGCTAGGTTGGCAGGAGCAGGGACCGAGCAACGGGAGCTCACAACCGTCACGGGGATTTGAACTGCCGACCTTCTGATCGGCAAGCCCTAGGCTTTGTGGTTTAGACCACCTGTGTCCCTTGGCTATACATGTACTAATTCACAAATACAAGGTTAAAATACAAACATTCATGGGGAAATTATGAAAAAAAGGCTTAATTGTATAAATTCGCAATACAGCCCTGTATTGGGAAGTCTGGAGAGCCACTACTGGTCAGTGTAGAGCAGGAGTCGGCAACATGCAGCCCATGGGCCGGATGTGGCCCACGAAGACCGTTTTACCTGCCCATGAACAGCCCCCTAACCGAGCCACCTACTCGGCCAGCCCCCCGCACGCTGCGGTAAACCGGTGTGGGGACTTGCCGACTCCGAGTGGCGCCAGAAATTGTGTCTGCATACGCGCAGATTTTGGGCATGCGCAGAAGCAATGTTCGGCACTGCAGACATGTGCAGATGCAATTTCCACCGTCACGCTGCGCCAGTCCAGCCCACGGACGATCTCCATGGCAGTGATCTGGCCCATGGACAGTAAACCTTGCCGACCCCTGGTGTAGACGCGGATGCAGAGGCCAAGGGACCCATGGCCTGATTCAGTATAAAGGAGACTGGGATTCTAAACAAAGGGCTCCCTGGCCCAACGCAGCTAACAACAAGCTCACTCAGCCCTTCACAAAGCCAAGGAGACAGCGAACCAATCTGAGTTGATCAAAATCCAGAGCAAGCAGCAAAAACAACATGGAAATTGGCATCTCCACTCCACAAAACAACAAAACATGAGAAGCAGAATCCATTTCAAAAGCTGCAGATTCATTCCCCAACCTCGGCAATAGGAGGAGGATAGAAAGCGCGGGGGAAAGAGAACAGAGGAAATCATGAGATGTGGGAATTATGAGATGTGCCTGAGAGAGGGGCAGCCCAGCCAGAGGAGCGCAGCAGCACCAGAAGCATTTTGTCATGGCAACATGCAGATGGTACAGGAAGTGATCACAGCAGTGAATGGCTTTCGGGCTGATCCAGCTGCTAGACACACATTGACAAGGAACATGGCACAGTTTTGTAGGTGGGAAAAGACACTCCTAAAGAGTTCAGCCTTCCATTCTGACTGCAAGCTGCCCAGAACCCAAACAGGGCTGTCAAATAAGAGTGAGACACTCAAGACAGAGAAACAATCAGAATTAGAATCATAGAGTTGGAAGGAAACCTGAGAATTGTCTAGTCCGCAGGAATATGCAACGGGGGATCGAACCTGCAACCTTAGCGTTATCAGCACCACACTCCAGCCAACTGAGCTTCATGCAGTGCTTGTGGAACTCACTCCCACGGGGAGGATACTAATCGCGTTGGCCATGTATGAGGATCAGAGGGGGTCTGCCACAGGAGACTCATCACCAGTGGGGAGAAAGTCATCAGGAGAGGGCTGCTGCCCTGGCTTGTGGGCTTCTCACTGGGGCATCTAGTCAGCCACTGTGGGGAATGGACTAGAGAGAACTCTGGTCTGATCCAAGAGCAATTTGGCTCCCCTGGTGTTCCTTGTCTGACTGAGGTTAAGTTTCTCTGTGAGGAGGGAATGGGACTCTGCACATGCTCTGGGAGAGTATCGTTTTAAAAAATGAATTTAGGTATTTTGTGGATGAGCGACAGCTTCTGGGCTTGGGCTGCAAGGAGCCTTGGCATACGTTGAGCCCTGGCAAGGGGGCTGGCGACTCTCCTGTGGCTCCACCCCTTCCCCAAACGCCCCCACCACACAGCTGGTTGCCCAAGCAGCAGAGTTCCCACCCCACCCCACCCACCGCGTCCAGAAGGCTCCTGTGTTCCCAAATACTTACCCGTTGTGGAGGCCATAATGAGCCCCGTCCAGAGGCAGAGAGCAAAGAGGCTCACCCCCATCCTCCAGTCATTGGGTCTCATGGGTTGAGGCCCCAGTGGCCGCTGGCAAAGGTGAGGGGGGCAGCAGGTGCCAGAGGGTTTCCCAGGCAGAGGTCAAGGGGTGCACCTTCCTCCGATCAGCACCAAAGCTGGATTGAAGCTCCAGGCTCCAGAGAGAGAGCTTTTAGAGGGAGGAGGAGGAAGAGGAAGAAGGGGTGTCTAGCCAAACCATATTTAAAGATGCTTCTGATAAGGGCAGGGACAAGTCACATTCAGGGAGAGGCATCCAGACTGAAAGAGAGAATGAGGAAAAGGAAAGAAGGCATGGGGAGTCTGAGAAGAAATAAAAGGTTTAGGGTGTGGGGAGATTAGAGGCAGAGAACAACCGTGCTGATGCGAAGGCCACAAAAATCCAGCACTGAATTTTGGGTGACCCTGGCTTCAGGAGGTTGAGAATATCTGGCCTTCCATCTCAGACCCCTCTGATCCTCGCTGCAGCTCTGATGCTCCTTTGGTCTGCAAGACCTCCTGGAGGCCTTTCTTCACTGTGGCCTCCGTGTTCACCTTCCACAATCACCGTGCAAGTGATAAGCTTCAGTATCTGCACACAACTGGACTTGTGAGCCTGAGCAGGTTCCAGTGAGAGACTTTGCTGCTGAGTGCAGATCCATTGGAGGAGGGCAAATGTTGTCCCTATTTTCAAAAGGGGGGAAAGAGAGGACCCAAACAATTACCGCCCAGTCAGCCTGACATCAATACCAGGAAAGATTCTAGAGCAGATCATTAAGCAAACAGTCTGTGAGCACCTAGAAAGAAACGCTGTGATCAATAAAAGTCAACATGGGTTTCTGAAAAATAAGTCATGCCAGACTAATCTGATCTCTTTTTTTGACAGAATTACAAGCCTGGTAGATGAAGGGAATGCTGTGGATATAGCCTATCCTGATTTCAGCAAGGCCTTTGACAAGGTGCCCCATGATGTTCTTGTAAAGAAGCTGATAAAATGCGGGCTAGACAATGCTACCATTCAGTGGATTTGTAACTGGCTGACTGACCGAATCCAAAGGGTGCTCGTCAATGGCTCCTCCTCCTCCTGGAGAGTAGTGACTAGTGGGGTGCCACAGGGTTCTGTCTTGGGCCCAGTCTTATTCAACATCTTTATCTTATATAACATCTGTATCTGAAGAAGTGTGCATGCACACGAAAGCTCATACCAAAATATAAACTTAGTTGGTCTTTAAGGTGCTACTGAAGGAATTTTTTTATCTTTATCAGTGACTTGGATGATGGGCTTGAGGGCATCCTGAGCAAGTTTGCAGATGACACCGAAATTGGGAGGGGTGGCTAATACCCCAGAGGACAGGATCACACTTCAAAATGACCTAAATAGATTAGACAACTGGGCCAAAGCAAACAAGATGAATTTTAACAAGGAGAAATGTAAAGTACTACACTTGGGCAAAAAAAAAAATATGAAAGGCACAAATACAGGATGGGAGACACCTGGCTTGAGAGCAGTACATGTGAAAAGGATCTAGGAGTCCTGGTAGACCACAAACTTGACATGAGTCAACAGTGCGATGCAGCAGCTAAAAAAGCCAATGCAATTCTGGGCTGCATCAATAGGAGTATAGCGTCTAGATCAAGGGAAGTAATAGTACCACTGTATTCTGCTGTGGTCAGACCTCACCTGGAGTACTGTGTCCAGTTCTGGGTACCACAGTTCAAGAAGGATACTGACAAGCTGGAACGTGTCCAGAGGAGGGCAACCAAAATGGTCAAAGGCCTGGAAACGATGCCTTATGAGGAATGGCTTAGGGAGCTGGGTATGTTTAGCCTGGAGAAGAGAAGGTTAAGGGGTGATATGATAGCCATGTTCAAATATATAAAAGGATGTCATATACCGGTAGAGGAGGGTGAAAGGTTGTTTTCTGCTGCTCCAGAAAAGCGGACACGGAGCAATGGATTGAAACTACAAGAAAGAAGATTCCACCTAAACATTAGGAAGAACTTCCTGACAGTAAGAGCTGTTTGGCAGTGGAATTTGCTGCCAAGGAGTGTGGTGGAGTCTCCTTCTTTGGAGGTCTTTAAGCAGAGGCTTGACAGGCATATGTCAGGAATGCTTTGATGGTGTTTCCTGCTTGGCAGGGGGTTGGACTGGATGGCCCTTGTGGTCTCTTCCAACTCTATGATTCTATGATTGTTACTGCGGTTTGTCATCCTGCAAGGCGCCTAGGAAAGTTTCCCTAGGGAAGCTTGAGGGGAACAATCTGAGCCCCAGAATCTGCCGCTTGGCCCTTGAAGGGTATGTGTCTCTGGGCGAGAGAGAGGCTGAAAGAGAGACAGAGAGACTTCTGAAGGCAGCCCTGTTTAGGGAAGTTTTTAATGATTGATGTTTTAATGTATTTTTACTCTTTTGTTGGAAGCCACCCAGAATGGCTGCGGAAACCTGTGGGTGAGTGGCTGAATCCTGGTTCCACGGGCTCACGTCTCTCTCCCTCTGTCTTCTTTAAATTTATGAGTAGCAGGAAACACCCTAGCGAGGTGGTTGGACCCACTGAAGGATAAGGAAATGGGGCAGAGAGGCTGAATGAATCATTGGCATCTGTCTTCACCGTGGAAGATTTAGAGCAGAGCTCAGTACCTCAACTAGCTTTCGCAGGAGGAACTGGGGCAGATCGAGGGCTTGAGAGCTGAGGTTCTAGGCCTGGAAGGCAACATAAAAACCGACAAATCACCAGATTGGGATGGCTGATCCAGACGGCCTTCTGTGCCAACTTTTAAGCGTCTGCTGAAAACTTTTATATTCCGCAAGGCCCAAGCAGCCAATTAAGGATACACCCCCCCCCCACAACGCCCTATGAATGTTTGTTTTTATTTTTGCTTTCAAACATTTTTAACGTTTTATGATTTTTTAGTTTGGTTTTATGTTTTTATATTGTTGTAAACCACAGTGGTATATTTTTTATGATACAGTAGTATAGAAATGTTTTTATAAACAAACAACAAAAAAATTGTCACTTGTTCCTCAGCTCAGCCTCCACACCTGCAGACAGGAAAGTATCCAGTGTAACACCAATTTTTGAAAAGGATCCAGGGGCGATCCTGGTGGAAAGTATTGTTAAAGATAAAATAACCAGGCATGTAGAAGAACAAGACTTAGGGCTCATCCACCCTTCCTTTCGTGCCCTGCTTTCTAGGCACAGCCCCAGGATTACTTCTAGGGAAGTAATAGTACTTCTGCTGCTCCAGAGAAGTGGACACGGAGCAATGGATTCAAACTACAAGAAAGAAGATTCCACCTAAACATTAGGAAGAACTTCCTGACAGTAAGAGCTGTTCGGCAGTGGAATTTGCTACCAAGGAGTGTGGTGGAGTCTCCTTCTTTGGAGGTCTTTAAGCAGAGGCTTGACAGGCATATGCCAAGAATGCTTTGATGGTGTTTCCTGCTTGGCATGGTATTATTTTTGCTCTCATGCTTCCCCTGGGAACACCTGCATTTTACTGCCCGATCAGAGCAAACAGCAATCTTTGGGAATCCCAATTGCCATTTCCTCCAATTCAGTGGTAAAATGCAGGTTTTTCCAGGGAAAGTGTCCTGAGAGGAAAGAACCCACTCAGATACAGACCTGGAAATACCAGACCTGTGCCTAGAAATGCGGCACAAAAGAAGGATTTGTTCACACTTCCCTTTACTCCAGGTTTTCTAGGTACTGTCCATGCTTTAAAGCTCTGTGTCTGAGCTTAAGGCTTCTGCAAGGACAAGTCCTGGCTCATGAACCTATTAGGGTTCTATGAGGGTGTCAACAAGCATCTTGATAGAGCTGATCAAGTTGACATCATACATCTGGGCTTCCAAAAAAGCTTTTGATAAGGTACCACGTCAAAGACTGTTGAGTAAACCTAGCTAACATGGAGTAAGATAATAACAGTAATAATAATAATTTATTATACACTGCCCATCTGGCTGGGTTTCCCCAGGCGCTCTGGGCAGCTTCCAAAAGGAGATGAAAAATACATCTCCCGGAGAGGGGGAGATGCGTTCTCATTTGCATATGCCCATTCAACTCGGTCCCAAATTCAGGAGGAAGGGGGGCTGGGGGGCACTGGATGGAAAGCCCCTGAGGTAGCCCAGATCTCCCGGACGCTGTCCCCGCGAGCACCGTCAAGTTCCATGATTTAAGATGAAAAATTGGATTTAAATTATGGACATGCTTCAGACGAGGAGGGAGGAATTATTCTGCCAAAAAACCCAGCCACTGAGGAGATAAAGAAGAATTGAAGAAACATTGCATCAGAGACAGAGTGGTATATCGGACGGAACGGAAAGGGGGGGGGCGAGACTCTTTTTTAAAAAATATTATTATTCCTTAGTATTTTACTTAACAAAAAACCCCTAGAAGAACCATTTCTAACATCCATAACAAACGAGAATGGAAAGTTCGAGAATGGAAAGTTGGGAATCTGTTGACATAATATGGCTTTTAAAATATAAACTGTGTGGAAATGAAACTATATACAATTAAGGCTTTTATTTTCTGATTTGCTTGGAAGATGATCAAAGGTTCCCTAAATTATGGACGGAAGCAGATCTCATCAGCAGCTGGAACTTGTTGAAATTCTTTGTGGACTGTTTGCAAGAAGATTTGTGGGATGTGACACAGTCTTAATTGGGGAATCCACCATGTTGAAGTTAAGACCGGGTTATAGAAGAGTCATAGGGCGAGGGAGCTATAAATATGTTATTAGATGTGTGCTTTCAGCTTTGACCTGTCAACCTCTCCTGGAAAGACTATAATTTGTACCGGTTTTGAGAAATTAAAGAGCAGACACTTGGACTTGATTTATTGGAACTATCTGAAGATGGCGGCTGCCAGCAGTGATAAGACTCTTGGATTGATTTGGCCAAAATTCCAGCACATGAGGAGATATTGCAAACCTATGGAAGGGAATCATAGGCATAAAATCCACACAGAGACAGATATTGCTTGGTTAAACTCGCTTGTGGGAAAAACTCAGAGGTTGTGAGAAGATTGAAGGATAACAACAGAATTATTGGTAATTATTTGGACTATATTGATTAGAAATGCAGGAATTTATGAGATGATCAGAACCCTCCGAATCTGAAGCATGGGAAGTAAAAAAAAAAAAAATTGGCAGAATATTTCGATTAATTGATATGTATTTGTATAATGGTTTTCCCAGTAGTGATGTATGGAAGTGAGAGCTGGACCATAAAGAAGGCTGATCGCCGAAGAATTGATGCTTTTGAATTATGGTGCTGGAGGAGACTCTTGAGAGTCCCATGGACTGCAAGAAGATCAAACCTATCCATTCTTAAGGAAATCAGCCCTGAGTGCTCACTGGAAGGACAGATCGTGAAGCTGAGGCTCCAATACTTTGGCGACCTCATGAGAAGAGAAGAATCCTTGGGAAAGACCTTGATGTTGGGAAAGATGGAGGGCACTAAGAGAAGGGGACGACAGAGGACGAGATGGTTGGACAGTGTTCTCGAAGCTACGAACATGAGTTTGACCAAACTGCGGGAGGCAGTGCAAGACAGGAGTGCCTGGCGTGCTATGGTCCATGGGGTCACGAAGAGTCGGACACGACTAAACGACTAAACGGCAACAATTTGTATAATATGGATTATTTAATGTGATATGATTGGATGGTTGAAGTGGAAAATTTAAATAAAGTGGAAAATTTAATAAAACTTCCCTAAACAGAGCTGTCTTCAGATGTCTTCTAAAAGTCAGGTAGTTGTTTATGTCTTTGACATCTGATAGGAGGGCATTCCACAGGGCAGGCGCCACTACCGAGAAGGCCCTCTGCCTGCTTCCCTGTAACCTCACTTCTCACAGGGAGGGAACTACCAGAAGGCCCTCGGAGCTGGACCTCAGTGTCCGGGCTGAATGATGGGGGTGGAGACGCTCCTTCAGGTCTACTGGGCCTTTGAGACTGTTTAGGGGACCTCTTGTGGATCAGGAATTGGTTAAGTAGCAGGAAGCGGAGAGCAGGAATAAACAGACAGCTCTCCAAATGGAGAGATGTAGAAGGTCGAGTCCCCCAGGGTTCCGTATTGGGAGCTGTGAGGTGGCCAAGTTTGCTGATGATACTAAATTGTTCAGGACCGTTAAAACAAAAATAGATTGCAAAGAGCCTCCTAAGGACCTTTCGAAACTGGGTGAGCGGGCGGCAAAATGGCAAATGCAATTGAATGCAAAGAAATGCATTGCAGGGGGTTGGACTAGATGATCCTCAGGGTCCCTTCCAACTCTATGATTCTAAGTATAAAGTGATGCCTAGTGATGCAAGAAATCTTCCTTTCACATATACGGTCATGGCGTCTGAACTGGAGGTGATAGACCAGGAGTCATAACAGATCGCTTGATGAAGACGTCAACCCAGCGTGAAAAGGACAATTTCCACTCTAGGGATCACTGGGAAAGGAACTGAAAATAAAACTGCTCATATAATAAAGCCGCTCTACACACCTGTGATGTGACTGCATTTGGAATACTGTGTACAGATCTGGTTGCTTCTAGCCATGATGGCTCGGCTCTGCCTTCCACGGCTGGAGGCATCAGAGCTTCTGATCCAGGAGGCTCTTATGCTCCCATAATCCCATCTGATGATGTTTCTGGAGCCCCAGGAAAAGAACGCAATCTCTGTTTGAGTCCAGGTGTTATTGCAAATATATCTCTAGCGCCCTGTTTGCACTGGAGCGAAAGCAAAACTCGTGTGCACTGGCTCCGTGGGGTTTGGAGCTCTGGGGCATGACCCCAGGTCCTGGTTCCCGGCGGGAGCAAGCGCGTCGTGTTTGTCTCCGCTGTATCGCTTTCTGATAAATTCAGATTGTTGTCAGACAGTGCCCATTTTGGCTGCTTGCCTACCCTGAAGTGGGGTGTGTTACCAGCCCAGGTGAAAGGGCTCTGAGCACCAACCTCCCCAAGAAGCTGTTTATCCAAGAGGAGCAGCCACAAAACAAGGGCTATAAATAGCTTTCCTTGTTTAGGTCTACACAGCCCAAGGGGTGCCAAGTGCAAGGACCCAGCACATGGCAGAAGGTTGCCTGCAGGGGGAATTAGCCACGGGGCAAATTCAGCCAAAACTTGATAAAAGACCAGGCGTGTTGGTGGTGGGGTTGATAACAGAGGAGAGAAAGCACCGGTCTTCTGCCCAGATCCTTCACAGGAAGTCCGAGATCCCCTTTTGGGGGTGGCAGGAGGACTCTGAGGGCTGCTGGGTATGTGAACACAGCACTATTGTGCAGTTCCCTCCCCAATCCCTACATAAAACTCTAAGCAGTTTTTCTTCAACTCCAAATTGTTTATCTAAGATTACATTGATGGGCCATGATTGGTTGCACAGGGTTTGGCAAGGGGGATCTCCAGGTGGGAGCAGGAGCAGTGCTAGGGCTTTTTGCGCCCTAGACAAAAACACCTTTTGGCGCCCCCCGGGCGTCACACGCACACACACCGCTGATGCCCCGGCGTCCCCTCCATTGGCGGGAGGAGCGCGGGCCAAGGGGGGAGCTTGGCGCCCTCCCGCCTGTGGAGGGGACGCTTTGAGCTCCTCAGCGGCGGCGGCAGTGAGTGAGCAGCGGCGGTAGCGAGTGAGCGGCGGCGGCGGCAGCAGCGCCGATAGCTGAAGGCTTCAGCTGCAGGCGCTGCCACCGCTCGCTCGCTGCAGCCGCTGAAGAGCTCACAGCATCCCCTCCGTGGGTGGGAGGGCGCTGAGCTCTCCTTTTGGCTCGCGCTCCTCCCGCCTGTGGAGGGGGCGCTGGGGGCTCCTCGGCGAGTGGGCGAGCAGGCGGCGGCAGCGCCCATAGCTGAAGGCTTCGGCTGCAGGCGCTTGCCGCCACTACTGCCACTGCTCGCTCGCTGCGGCCACCGCCGCTGGGGAGCTCTCGGCGTCCCCTCCATAGGCGGGAGGAGCGTGAGTGCGCGCCTTGGGAGGGCGGCGGTGGCGCGGGGGTTTTGCGGGGCAGGCTCGGCAGCGCCCCCTCCATTTTCGCGCCCTAGGCAATGGCCTAGTCTGCCTAAATGGACGCACCGGCCCTGGGTGGGAGCGGGACTCCTTGCAAGGCCCGATCGTGGCCACAGCGGTCTCAGCAGACATGAAACTGCTTGCTTTCCTCCAATCCAATATGTGGGCCTTTTGTGCCAAGCAGGAATGCCATTTTAATCTGAAATTATAGAGAGGGAGGCGGGAGGGGGAAACCCCACCACACCTGCACTCACCTCTGTGCATGAACAGAAATGCACAGGCGCCTCCTCCTCCCCTGGTCACACTCTTCCTCTGAGGCCACTTTCCCCCCAGAGGAAGACCCAGCTGACCACGCAGTCACAGCGTGCCCCTCAACCGTCCTGATTTGAGTGGGACAGCCCAGAATTACAGAAGTCATCCCAGCTTTTGATTGGATCCTAGAATGTCCCATTTTTTTTGTTTGGTGCTCTGGCCCAAGAAAGCTGACTCACGCCAGAGGGCTGACCAAAGGATGCTGTTTTTCTGATGTCGTGCTTTCATGCAAACCAGCTGGTTACCAAGAGAGATCAGGACCAAAATACAAGCATCCCAATTTTGATCAGTGGGATTTTGGAGTATTGGCCTGGAGAAGGTGGGGAGGTCACAAAGATGGGGAGAGGGCAGCCTGAGTCTTCCAGGAAGAGGGGAGGGGACACACAGCAGGCCGGTCCAGCCCCCAGGGCAGGACATTTGGGGTGAACAGCAGCCAGAGTCGGGAAGGGGCCTGCCCTTAAAAGTGATCCAGGTTGTGGGTTAGTGTGCAAAGGAGGCTCTATCTCCATTAAAGTAAGGGAGGGGTGGAATTGGAAAGGTTTGGAAAGGGGACAGGACTCTCAGGTCCCTGTGAGCCACAATGGAGTGATTTAGCTGGGAGGGGGGCAATTAGAGAAGAGGAAGAGGTGGAGGGCAGGGCAGGGCAGGCTTGGCAATGGGCCTCAGGCCTCACAGGGCAGGGTGCCAGCCAGGACTCCTGGGTTCTCAAGGAATTTGATGGCAGGGAGTGGCACTAAAGTGAGTGAGGTCAGGACTCTGGCTTCCTATCGGTGCAGCTGAGTCATCCTGTGACCTCCAGGTCTGGCCCTTTCCCTCTGAGCCAGTAGCAACTGGCACGCACGGGGGGGGGGAGTGTGTGTGACTATGTGTTTGCCTCCTTTCCCTCCTGCTGTTGACATGGCATGACTGGCAGGAAGAACTGGATGGCCCTCACCTGTATTCTTGTGGGGATGGGAAGCTGGCAGGGAGCAGTGGAGGGCAGGGAGCAGCATTTGCCCACCTGGAGCCTCAATTTGTTCTTAGATTGGAAACAAAAGACGAGCTTGTCAAAGCCTCTACATGACACACTAGGCAATAGACATAGGTCATACTGTATTTTTCCATGTATAAGACTAGGTTTTTCACCTTAAAAATTAAGTACAGCTTAGGGAGTATGTTTAGCCTGGAGAAGAGAAGGTTAAGGGGTGATATGATAGCCATGTTCGAATATATGAAAGGATGTCATATGGAGGAGGGAGAAAGATTGTTTTCTGCTGCTCCAGAGAAGCGGACACGGAGCAATGGATTCAAACTACAAGAAAGAAGATTCCACCTAAACATTAGGAAGAACTTCCTGACAGTAAGAGCTGTTCGGCAGTGGAATTTGCTACCAAGGAGTGTGGTGGAGTCTCCTTCTTTGGAGGTCTTTAAGCAGAGGCTTGACAGCCATATGTCAAGAATGCTTTGATGGTGTTTCCTGCTTGGCAGGGGGTTGGACTGGATGGCCCTTGTGGTCTCTTCCAACTCTATGATTCTATGATTCTAAGTAAAAAATTAGGTGGCATCTTATACACAGTTACATCCCCCCCCCATTTTCTTATATCTTAGTCCCCAAAAATAGGGGGCGTCTTATAGACAGAAAAATACGGTGATATAGAATTTAACCTCTGGGGAAAACTCTGGAGGAGAGATCTAAAGTTTACAGCATGTTATTCCTTGAAGGAGATCTACTGTACTTGAAAATGAGTTATAGATGGTATTTAACTCCGAGTAGACTTGCTAAGATGTATAAGACTGAATCAGATAAGTGCTGGAGAAGCAAAGAGGTGGAGGGCACCTTCTTGCATATATGGTGGACCTGTAAAATGGTAAAAGAGTATTGGGAAATAATTTTAAAAGAATTGGAAAAAAATGTTTAAAAGTACTTTTCTTAAAAAAGCAGATGGGGATAGTTCAGTTGGAAAGGTGTCAAAAAATGTTATTTATGTATGCCACTACGGCGGCCCGTGTTTTGTTCGTACAAAAATGGAAAACGAGTGACGTCCCAACCAAAAAAGAATGGCAACTTAAACTGATGGAATATGTGCAGCTTGCAGACCTAACATATAGAATAAGAGAACATGAAGAACATTTGTTTAAAGAAGACTGGAAAATGTTTATTGAATATAGGGGGGGGGGTTGTGTCACTGGCAAATGACAGCATTAAGATAAATTCAACACCGGAAATAAGTTTTGATGGAAGTAATAATGGGACGGTTTACACAACAGAACAGTGGCATAGCGTTGTGGGGGCGACAGGAACGCAAAATTGTTACGAGGCACAAAATTTCAGTCCTGGGTGCTGCCTCAAGTGCAGCTGTGTGTTTCCGTCGCTGGGCTCCCTTGAAAACGGCTTCTCCATGCGAACCTCATGGCACCAGGCGGACACCTTCCCTGCACTCTTTTTGGCACCTGCTAAAAACATTACTGTTTAGACAAGCCTGTCCAGAGGTTTGGAAATCTGGTGTGAATCTTAATCTGTGTTTAGTCTCTTGCCATTTCAACTTTTGGAATTGTCGATTTGATTGCTTTATCTTTTGTGTAAACCACTTTGAGCTTTTTTAAACTATCCCTAGTGGTGTACAAATTCGAAAATAAGCCCGCTGTGGGCTGTTGCAAACCTAACAGCAGACGATTTTAATGCCTTCTGACGTAAAACTTTAACCCTCCAGTGTTTGCCATCTTCCGCCTTGCGGCAGCCACTCCTCATTCCCAACTAATCCTGCTTTGGCCTGGGTCTCTTTGTCTCTGCCCTGCTTCACTTCTTCTCGGCTCTCAACGAGGCCCTCTCCTCCCACGTCACAAATCTTTTCCACCGAAATTCAGATTTAAAAACTTCCCGCTTCCTCTTTCTGACAAAACCTATCGCACAATGCTGTGCTTTGTCGAGCAGAATTGGCCCGCGCTAGCCAGAGAGGGGCTACCTTTGAGCTGAGGTTTAACTTGCAGGCTGTGCCTCAGTACCAAAGTATGTGAGGTAAACACTGAGAATTGCATCTGGGAGGAGTGCTACTCCCTCTCTGCTTCACACACAGCCAAGGCAAAGAGGAAGAGCTTTGCTTCCTTCTCAAGACAAGAAACAAAGGTGAGCATAATCCCCCTTTGGCCACCTAGGGAAACTGAGGCACACAACCCCTACTTCACCTCCAGATGGGTGCTGGGGCTCAGCAGCCTCCCTGCCCCCCAATCTCAGTGGGAGACTCTTCCTGGCGACTTGTGTTGGTGCAGGGCAGAAGGCACTCTGTGCATGGTCTCGGGAACAGTGTGTGAACACTCTGCTTTTCTTAAAGCACATTTCTCTCCCCCGCCAAAGAGTTCTGGGTGCTGGTAGTTTGTTAGGGGCTGCTGTGGGAATTGCCATGGGGGAAAGCACAGGGCCTGGGATTATTTGAAGAGAGAAAGAATACACCTTAAATGCACTGTGAGTACACAGCCTTATTACACATCCTTGGGGTTGTGTCCAATCAACGAGAGGGTTGGGCTAGATGACCCTCTGGCTCCCATCCGAGTCTGCAATTCTACGATTCTGTAAGTAAGGAAGCAACAAAGGCTTCTCTTCTTAAACAAGCCTGAACAGGTGTTTTCCCAGCCTAGAAATTCCTCGTTGCCACTTCCGACCTTTGCGCATGGGCTGAATCCCTCCGGCTGCCTTAAGACTCCCAGAGAAACTCCGCATTAAATCGCCACATTCAGCTGCTCCTGAGCTTCACCCAATGCTGCCCAGTCAGGAAAAGGGCCCCCTCCCTGGCTCCGAAAGGGGGAGGGCAAGCAGCCTTTGCCTATTCCTTATTTCCCCTGAGCTCTCAAAGCAAGACAAAGCCACATTCGCCTCCCTGCCCCAAAGGCCTTTGCAAAGATGCTCAGACAAACCTGGAGGAGCAACTTGGGGGCACCAAAGACACCCACAAACCATTGGTGGTGCTGTGATTATTTTGTACATTTTTATTTCCCTGACTCTTGAGTGAGGTGGGAGTCAGAGCGTCCCAGCTGAAGACCAAAAGGTCTCCCTCCACCCTGGGCTAACAGGTGATGTGCAAAGTGGTGTAGCCCACTCAAGACCACCCCCCTCATTTTTGCATCGGGTGCTGATCAAGCCTCCTCCTCTCCCTCTTGTTGGTGGGATCCAGACAAGCCAGTTTCACATCTTAAAGGGGGCATTGACCACCTGCGCTAGGGAGCCCCCAGTGGACCAGCACCCCCAGATCTGGAGCTGCAGAACTCTGCTTATTACACGCCTCACCTGTGAATGTGGCCGGAGTCACAGCGCCACATGGAGGCAAAGTCTTCAGGCACATTGCAGGGGGTTGGATTGGATGACCCTTTGAGTCATGGGCGTACCCAGGATCAAAACTAGGGGGGGGGGCAAGGGGAGGGGCCAAGGCACGGAAGGGGAGGGGCCACAAAGTGGGCGGGAAGAGCGAACTCGCGCTCCGCCGGGCTGTGCCCCTCCCTAGAAGCAGGGCTGGTGGGCGGAGGTGGAGCCCAGCCCAGCGGAGCGCGAGTTCGGCGTTCCCGCCCACCGCGCCGCGCTCCCTGGTTCCCCGCCGCGCTTGGCCTTGCCTGAGGGCGCGCCGGGGAGCTGGAGGGAGGGTGCGGCGCGGTGCGGCGGGAATGGCGAACTCGCGCTCCGCCGGGCTGTGCTCCGCCTCTGCCCACCAGCTCTGCTTCTAGAGTAGGGCAGCTGCCCTAACTTGCCGCATGGTGGGTACGCCCTTGCTTTGAGTCCCTTCCAACTCTACAATCTGCGATTCTATAATAATGGGAAGAGGAGGAGGCAGCCTTGGATGTGTACACGTGAATGTTTTAAAGCACATGCAAAGCGCGCACACACCAAAGAATTCTGGGCATGGTAGTTTGCTAACAGTTCACAGCTGGTTGGACTAGATGACCCTATTGGGTCCCCCTTCCAACTCTACAATTCAATGATTTGAAGAGTTGCCGAGGATTGTAACCCTGTGGGGCGTGCTTCAAAGGCATCGGGTGAACTCAGCTTTAGAGTCACCTCCTTCTCTGCTCCGACCGAAAAGAGGGTCTGCTCGTGTGGACGCTGCCGGCGCCGGGGGGGGGGCGACGCGCTGCTGCCACCTGCTGGCCGTCGGAGGTACTGTTCAGTCCCCTGGGACGTGTGAACTGGCTGGATGGTGGGGGTGGGGGAGAGACGTGGGGGTTGTTTACGCGCGTGCATGTGCCAGCCGCGCGAGCCCGCTTTGCAAGCCCCGCGCCTCCCCGTAACCGGATCTTTCTCCCTTCCCTCCCTCCTGCCGGATTCCAGGCATCGCTGGCCAAAAATACCCCCGGGGTCCATCTCTGCCGCCTTCCGGCCCTTTGTGGGGCCCCGCTCGGCACCCACAGCCAGCAGCGCTTCCCTCCCGGCGTCGTCGTGAAGGGGATCCCGGCCAGGCCGAGTCCAGGCCAGGCTTCCGATGGGGGAGGGGGAGTGACGTCAGCGCAGCGCTGTCCACCCGGCGGAGGTGCTGGAGAGGGAGAGCCGGAACTCCTGGGTTCTTTCCTGATGGGGCGGGGGGGCGGAGATAGAATCATAGAATGAAAGAATCATAGAGTTGGAAGAGACCACTAGGGCCATCCAGTCAAACCCCCTCCCAAACAGGAAACACCATCAAAACATTCTTGACATATGCCTGTAAGCCTCTGCTTAAAGACCTCCAAAGAAGGAGACTCCACCACACTCCTTGGTAGCAAATTCCACTGCCGAACAGCTCTTACTGTCAGGAAGTTCTTCCTAATGTTTAGGTGGAATCTTCTTTCTTGTAGTTTGAATCCATTGCTCCATGTCCGCTTCTCTGGAGCAGCAGAAAACAATCTTTCTCCCTCCTCCATATGGCATCCTTTCATATATTTGAACATGGCTATCATATCATCTCTTAACCTTCTCTTCTCCAGACTAAACATACCCAGCTCCCTAAGCCGTTCATCATAAGGCATCGTTTCCAGGACTTTGACCATTTTGGTTGCCCTCCTCTGGACACGTTCTAGCTTTGATGCTCCGAAGGAGAGGGGGCGGGGGCTGCAGGCTGGTGGCCGGAAGGCACTTTGCACGCGCTCAGGGGCACGCTCTTCCTCCTCCCCTGGAGCTGGCGCGAGGAAGGCCTTGCCGAGGGAGGGGGCCGAGGGGGTATATGAGGTCAGAAGGAGAATTGGGGTGCGTGGATGGGCGGAATTTGGAGTGCCCGGACTGTCGGGGATAAAAATCGGGCCTCATCCCTGCGAGGAACCGGCAGCCCCCTCCCCGCTGGACCGGATCCTCGAGGGTTGTGGTGCCGCCACCCCCAAATCTTCGCTTGGCGGGCGGCTGCTGAGCACTCCTGGAATTCGCATCCCAAAGAGGCCGACGATTCCCGGGTTCTCGGGGTTTGCCGTCGGGGTCCCGGGGGTTCACACGTGCTGTCTTTGTAAAACAATACAAAACCATCGCGAGGCATCCTTTGCAATACGCCCCGGGAACTTTTACCGGGGTGGGAGAAGGTCGGTGATTCCCCTCCAAGGAACCCAAGGCTAAATGGGTGGTCCCAATTCTGAGATCTTCAGAAGAAGGGGATTTGGAGGGGGGGGTCCTCGGACGAAGCTTCAGAAGGCTGGCGTTGCGCACAAGTTCTTCAACCAGACGCACCTTTAGGGGGCTGGCCGGGGGTCTCCCGTCGGAAGCGGCGCCTGAGAGTCCCAGCACCCCGATCCCCGACGGGGAGAACCCGCAACTTGCTCGACACGTGCCAAGCGGGGACAGGCTTGAAGACCAGCCCAGGCCCGTCTGCTTTGCTGGAGGGGGCGGGAGGAAAATAGACGGGGCGCCTCGGAGGGGCCCCTGGATTTTTGCCCCTTCCCCAGTGTGGGAACGCCCCGGCTTAGCCGCTGCCCCCACCTCCTCCACGGGGAGCCCAGGGCTGGCGGGGGGGGGGAGGTGAGGCTCGCGAGATCTGCTGCCTCTGGCCGCCGCCCGGCGGGGTGGGGAGGCTGGGCCAGCCAGGCGGGGCTGGGGGGGCGCCTCTGCTGCTGCTGCTGCTCCTCTCGCCCCCGCCGCCGCCAGCGCGGAGTCGGCAGAGGCAGCGGAGACAGAAACAGCGGCGCCCTCGTCCTCCTCCTCCTCCTCCTCGGCCCAGGTAAGGGGCAGCTGCTCCCCGCGCCGGTAGGTGGAGGCTCCCCGGACACCCCGAAAGGGCTCCCTCCTCGGCCCATCAGCCTGGGCGCCTCTGACGCAGACGCCCCAGCATCCCTTCTCCACCCACAAATCGTGTTTCCCCAAATCTGATCATCTCTCTCTTCCGCAAAAAAGGCTCCCTTATCTCTGGCCGGGCTGGAAATGGGGAGGGGGGGCAGGTCTGAGAAATTACCGCACCCCTCTCCCCCCATATGGATGGAGGTCGGAGGCGCCCGTGACAGGCTGGCACGTGCCGGGGAGGGGAGGGGAGGGGAGCTTCTGACGCTCCCTCCCTGGCCGCTGTTTTCCAAAGTCTCTCCCCCCCCCCCGCGCGCCGCCCTCGAACGCGCAGCTCCCTCCGGCTCCAGCCCCATCTTTCCCGAGTCATCTTCTACCCCCACCCCGCCACCAGTTTCCTATTCCTTGTCTGCGCCCCCCAGCGCCCCCACCATTCTCTATCCCTCTTTCTCCATCGCCCCTTGCCTGCTCCCCTTCCTCAGCACTTGGCTTGTGTTTGTGGGGGCTAGTATCGAGGATGTCCTGCCTGGGGGTTTTCCCAACCGGGGAGGCGGGTGGCTGAGCAAGGCCAGAATGTTTCGGGCGGGGGGGGGCTCATGCTTGGAGCAAACACCTCCGAGAGTGTGTAGAGTGCACCCCCACCCGCACTCCCCTGCAAAGATGTAGAGCGTGGAGCTGGACATGCAGGGGAGGGCCATGTTCTGATGGAAAATCATTAGCTGGGGGGGGATCCTGGCTTCTCCCAGGTGGGGTGAGGCTGTCGGGAGATCCGGCGGGGGGGGGGGCTGGGAACCTCCGTTGGTGCAAAGAGAGGCAGCAAAGGGAGTCCTCTGCCTGTGCGCCTGCGCACCCACGGGGCGGGGGCGCTGTGAGGAGCAGCGGGTGGGTCGCAATCCAGCCAGGCGCTCATCCGGACCCAGATGCGGCCCTTAATGCGCTCAGCTGCACTTGGCTGCTTCGGAGGTGAGGGGGTCCGGCCGGGCGCATCCCCCCCCCAGGTCACATCAAGGCTGTCTCTATGGCCACCTCCCCCTTGTTTGCAAACAGAGCAGCTGCAGGAATCAAAGAGAGGAAGGAGGGGGAGGGGAGAGCTATTAAAAGCTTGGCCAGGGTGGATTGGGGGGGGTGCGCTGGGTGTCCCAGAAGCATCCAGGCTAAATCTGCCCCTCTCCCAAATGCTTGGAAGGAACCACAGTGGTGGGGAGGGGAAGGCATGTGCTCCCCCACCCAGGAGCATCTAAACACACCAGACTTGCCACCCCCAACCAGACATGCAGACACCGTCTCCAGCCCCCTCCCACCCCCTCCAACATTTCACCATGAAAATAGGGAAATCCTATTCCACATCCGGAAGCTTCTCCTACGTTTGATCTCATTGCACACATAGATGTCATTCACACTCAGACATCGGTCACCTTGAGCCAAGTGCAACCTCTGCACCTCACCCACCTTGCAGGATCGTTGTAAAGAAAAAATGTGTGAGGGGAAGGGATTGTGTGCAACACTTTCCACAGATGAACGGAAAGAAATACAAAATGTTAGCGTTAAGCTGCCTTGAGTTCCTGTCAGGGAAAAAGGTGAAATAATAATAATAATAATAATAATAATAATAATAATAATAATAATAATAATAATAAGGTGGTACTGGACAATTTTTTTAGTAATAGTAATAAACATTGTTGTTTAGTCGTGTCCGACTCTTCGTGACCCCATGGACCAGAGCAGGCCAGGCACTCCTTTCTTCCACTGCCTCCCGCAGTTTGGTCAAACTCATGTTCGTAGCTTCGCAGACACTGTCCAATCATCTCGCCCTCTGTCGTCCCCTTCTCCTAGTGCCCTCCATCTTTCCCAACATCAGAGTCTTTTCCAGGGAGTCTTCTCTTCTCATGAGGTGGCCAAAGTATTGGAGCCTCAGCTTCAGGATCTGTCCTTCCAGTGAGCACTCAGGGCTGATTTCCTTCAGAATGGATAGATTTGATCTTCTTGCAGTCCATGGGACTCTCAAGAGTCTCCCCCAGCATCATAATTCAAAAGCATCAATTCTTCGGCAATCAGCCTTCTTTATGGTCCAGCTCTCACTTCCATCCATCACTACTGGGAAAACCATAGCTTTAACTATACGGACCTTTGTCGGCAAGGTGATGTCCAAGCTTTTTAAGATGCTGTCTAGGTTTGTCATCGCTTTTCTCCCAGTGATAAACATAAAAATGGAAAGGACCCCTGACAGTTAAGTCCAGTCGCGAACGACGGGGGTTGTGGCCAAGGGAGCCAGTGTTTGTCCACAGACAGTTTTTCGGGTCATGTGGCCAGCATGACTAAGCCGTTTCTGGTGAAACCAGAGCACTACATGGAAATGCCATTTACCTTCCCGCTGGAGTGGTACCTATTTCTCTACTTGCACTTTGATGTGCTTTCGAACTGCTAGGTTGGCAGGAGCTGGGACCGAGCAACAGGGGATTCGAACCACCAACCTTCTGATTGGCAAGCCCTAGGCTCAGTGGTTTAGACCACAGCGCCACCCGTGTAATAAACATACCAGAGAGTAAATCCTAATGAACTAAGAAGGACTTACGGTTGTTGTTGTTGTTTAGTCGTTTAGTCGTGTCCGACTCTTCGTGACCCCATGGACCACAGCACGCCAGGCACTCCTGTCTTGCACTGCCTCCCGCAGTTTGGTCAAACTCATGTTCGTAGCTTCGAGAACACTGTCCAACCATCTTGTCCTCTGTCGTCCCCTTCTCCTAGTGCCCTCCATCTTTCCCAACATCAGGGTCTTTTTCAGGGAGTCTTCTCTTCTCATGAGGTGGCCAAAGTATTGGAGTCTCAGCTTCACGATCTGTCCTTCCAGGGAGCACTCAGGGCTGATTTCCTTCAGAATGGAGAGGTTTGATCTTCTAGCAGTCCATGGGACTCTCAAGAGTCTCCTCCAGCACCATAATTCAAAAGCATCAATTCTTCGGCGATCAGCCTTCTTTATGGTCCAGCTCTCACTTCCATACATCACTACTGGGAAAACCATAGCTTTAACTATACGGACCTTTGTCGGCAAGGTGATGTCTCTGCTTTTTAAGATGCTGTCTAGGTTTGTCATTGCTTTTCTCCCAAGAAGCAGGCATCTTTTAATTTCGTGACTGCTGTCACCATCTGCAGTGATCAAGGAGCCCAAGAAAGTAAAATCCCTCACTGCCTCCATTTCTTCCCCTTCTATTTGCCAGGAGGTGATGGGACCAGTGGCCATGATCTTGGTTTTTTTGATGTTGAGCTTCAGACCATATTTTGCGCTCTCCTCTTTCACCCTCATTAAAAGGTTCTTTAATTCCTCCTCGCTTTCTGCCATCAAGGTTGTGTCATCTGCATATCTGAGGTTGTTGATATTTCTTCCAGCAATCTTAATTCCGGCTTGGGATTCATCTAGTCCAGCCTTTCGCATGATGAATTCTGCATATAAGTTAAATATGCAGGGAGACAATATACAACCTTGTCGTACTCCTTTCCCAATTTTGAACCAATCAGTTGTTCCATATCCAGTTCTAACTGTAGCTTCTTGTCCCACATAGAGATTTCTCAGGAGACAGATGAGGTGATCAGGCACTCCCATTTCTTTAAGAACTTGCCATAGTTTGCTGTGGTCGACACAGTCAAAGGCTTTTGCATAGTCAATGAAGCAGAAGTAGACGTTTTTCTGGAACTCTCTAGCTTTCTCCATAATCCAGCGCATGTTTGCTATTTGGTCTCTGGTTCCTCTTCCCTTTCGGAATCCAGCTTGCACTTCTGGGAGTTCTCGGTCCACATACTGCCTAAGCCTGCCTTGTAGAATTTTAAGCATAACCTTGCTAGCGTGTGAAATGAGCGCAATTGTGCGGTAGTTGCAGCATTCTTTGGCACTGCCCTTCTTTGGAATTGGGATGTAGACTGATCTTCTCCAATCCTCTGGCCATTGCTGAGTTTTCCAAACTTGCTGGCATATTGGGTGTAGCAATATGCCAGCAAGTTTGGACTTATGGTACTTCTGAGTAAAAATGCTGAGGATTGCAGCATCAGGCTCAATTTACAATAAAGGAATAAACACTGCCTGTGTTTCCTAAGAAGTAGCTAGTTGCTTTTTTCCTTATTTTAATACCATTTTATTAATTTTCAAAAAATAACAAAAATAAAAACAATACAAAAACAAAACACAACACGAAGAAAAAAGAAAAGAAAAAAGATCATATGCAAATTTTTAAAACCATATTCTTTTTAGCCAACTTCCCTCCCCTCCCCTTCTTGGTCCCATTTCATTAAGCTTATTTATGCACATGCATGGAACCTTATATTCTTAACAATCCAATTTTAAAACCTTCTTCATCTTATTACAAGTTACTTCTAAAAGTTATACTAATGTAAATGTCTAAACACAAGCTTAATAGATATTCTTTGAACATCTGCACCTTTTTTAAACTCAAAGTCCTTCTTTCTTTGGAGTCAGATTAACTAAGTTGTCCTGCAGAGTTCAAAAGTTTATTTTGCCAATCTTCTTTATCTTATTTGGCGGAGGCTTCTGCCTTAGGTAGGAACTGGCTGGTCTTGGCCTGGTATTCTCTCTCAAGTACAGGAACAAAGTCTTTTGCTCAATGAGTCCATTGAGTCCTGTACATCTCAATCCATCATTCAATTTTTTAAAAAAACAATTAATCATCTCCCACATACTCTTCAAATCTTTATATGTCTTTTCCCAGGCCTTTAAAATAATTATAGATTGCCACCACAAATAGTAACCTCTTATGCATTTTGCCCTCCCTTCCTGCTGCTTCTCTATCACGGTCAAAGCTCCCAAATCTTTTCACATACACCGTAATACCATTTTTGTCTTGTACTACTCTTACTTTCCCTTGTATTTTCCTCAAACCTCATCTCCCTACCATTTCCACCTTGGTGGTTTGTGTATTCGCCTCTTTTAATTCTCCCACACCCTCTGCAAGTAAGTTATTATTTTTACAAATTTGAGAAGCTGCCTTATTAACACCTTTTATCTGATCAAACAATTCTCTTTTTCATGTTTGAAAGAAAACCATACAATTCATCTCTTCTAAAAGAACATAAGAAGTGTCTGGCTGCTGAGGCATCACAATTAAAGAATTTAAGGCAGGTTGGCAACATTTTCCTTCAAAATTATAGGAAAGGCTTCATATGCCAGCTTCACTATTTTCTTCATTTGGTGCAGGAGTTTTATTTTTAGTTCAAACAGGACTGTGCTATTGCATCTACACACCACATCCAATTGTCCTCTGAGATGAGGAGGGGAGGGGGAAAGGGACATTCCAGGATCAAATCCGGGATGACTTCTGTCATTTTGGGACTCTTCCTGGAAAGTCGGGAAACTTGGAGGGTATGTGATCCTGTGCCTTGCGTAGGAAGTAAACACCTCCCACCCTTGAGCTTGACCCCTCTTGCAGCAGCACAACGTCCGCACCCCAGGGACAGGCAGAGTCTATTTCCTGTTTTCCCCCACCCCCTAAGAGAGAGGATTTCCCCGCTGTGTTTACAGAAAGCCCTTCCTCTTCCACTCTTAGCCAGGGCTGAGATGGAGTTGCTCCAGGGATTTGTTCCAGAATCTCAATGCCTGGGATATGTATAGCAGTGCCAGGCTGCCTCTGGGCATGTGCAGAGCGCTTTGCCCTCAAGGAACAGGAGTCAGCCCCCACTCCACGCTCTTCTCTAGGCTGTAGGCAGGTTTGGTTTCCAAAGCTAAACTCTGTAGGAGTTCATTGGCTGGAGTGAGCGAATAATATAAGGGGATCCACCTGGTTAGGCTCATCTCTGGAAGACAAGCGGGTGGGTGGCTTTCTGTAAATCTCAAAGTAACTGAAACACTGCCTTGGTTGTAAGAAAGATCGTAAGCAGCGCTGGATCAGGCCAAAGGAGGCCCACCTAGTCCTGTTCTCACACAGGAACATAAGAAGAGACTCTTGGATCAGACCAAAAGGGACCCATCAAGTCCAGTATTCTGTCCTCACAGTGGGAGAAGGAGATGCCCCAAGACAACGCAGGAACCATCTTTGGCTGGGGCCCCATAGCGAGTGACATTTGGGGCATGGTGCCCCCAATACGGGAGGCAGTACATAGTCATGGTGGCTAATAGCTACCTATAGCCCTTCCCTCCATGAATTTCCTCCATCTACTCTTAAACTGACAGACAACACTATATTAGGAAGAACTTTCCGATAGCAAGAGCAATTTGATGGCGGAACAGACTCCTTGGGAAGGTGCTGGACTTTCTCCTTTATCAGAAGTTCTTAAGCAAAGGTCAGATAGTCGTTGATCGGAAATGGTTTAGCTGCATTGCAGGGGGTTGGGCTAGATGACCCTCGGGGTCCCTTCCAACCCTGCAGTCCTCTGATCTTCTGGAGTTCCATCATTTTCATGACATGCTGCAGAGAGAAGGCCCTTCCTTTGATCTGTCCTCCATCCCCCAGATTCTGCTCAACCCACACATGAAAGGGCCTCTTTCACGCACCCAATTCTAAAAATTCCAGCCTTGTCAGGAATGCCAGCAAACACTTTTGAAACTAAAGGAATGAGGGAAAGGCAAGCCTTGAGCATTCACATCCCAGCTCCCTTCCCACATTTCACAAACACACATCCATGTTCCAAAGTCGGATCATTTTTCCCCTATTGCCTTTTGATGCTGGGACTTTGGTGAAGTCCCAGTGAGGGAGGAGCTGCAGACATGCGAGACAGCTCCCAGGAAGGCCTCATCCTGCACACCGGGTGTCCTTAATGTGGCACAGAGGTGGCGTGTGGCCAAAATGGAACCCATCAGAGAACGGCCACGAGAGACAAGAAGGCGTTGTGCAAATCAAATGAAAGCAACACACTCTGGAACCTGCCTTGGGGCCAGGCGGCTTGGAAGAGCCTGTCTACGAATCTGCTCTGGGTGCTAAGACCCTCAGGGAACACCTTCTGTCGGTCCCACCAACATCAGAGTCACGGCCGGTGGTGGAAGGAGACAGGGAGTTTTTCTGGCAGCTCCCAGATTGTGGCATTCCCTCCCAAGAAACACCAGACTGGCTCCCTCCTTCATTTCCTTTGGAAACTAAGGTGCACTGCACTGTTATCAGCGTTAATTGCTGGTTCTAAATGTCTGGCGTGCTAGGGTCCATGGCGTGCAATGGTCCATGGGGTTACGAAGAGTCGGACACGACTAAACAACAACAAATGTGCTTTGGTGTATTTCAATTCCTATTTTTAACTACCTTGTTTTCACAACTTTGATCCTCCATTTAAAGAAGAAAAAATTGGCAATACAGTCAAACCTCGGCTCCGGAACACCTCTCCTGAACGCTGAAAACCCAGAAGTAACTGCTCCGGTGTCAGGGGGACTACTTACAGGGAGCCTCTCCCCCCTCCCCCATCATCGGAGGAGGGAATGAGGAATGGAGCGGTTTGGAGAGAGGGCTAAGTGAGGTGTCTGAGCCCTGGCACTGCTCTGGTCGAAGGTTAGCGGATGAGGGACTCAGCGAGACGTCAGAGCCCAGGCGCCACCCCAGCGCCCGAATTGAGGTGCGCGCCCACACATAAGGCAAAGGGGCAGCGTTTTGGGGTGCCCGGGCTTTTATGCTGGCCGAAAAGCAGAAGGCAGCCATTGCCATACCTGCCAAGTCCCGGACTGCAGAATCTGGGACCGGCAGCCGCGCGACACCGGAAGTTGCGTGGACGCAACTTCTGGTGTCGCTTTGCCCATATATGGGCACCAAAAATGGCCGCTGCCGACACCGGAAATCATGTCTACGCATGTCCAGAAGTGCATAGACGCAACTTCCGGTGTCGCTCTGCCCATCTATGGGCACCGAAAATGGCCGTCGCCAACACCGGAAGTTGCGTCTACACACTTCCGGACATGCATAGACGCGACCTTCGACGCCGGCAGTGGCCATTTTCGGTGCCCATAGATGGGCAAAGCATGGGGGGGGAGGCCACTGGCAGGAGAATTTTAGAGAGAAAAACGGGAGACGAAGAGATACGGGGGACCGCTGGGAAACAGTACGTAAAAATGGGAGTTTCCTGGGGAAAACGGGGTACTTGGCAGCTATGGCCATTGCCGGGTTCTGAATCGGACTAGGCAGTCATGTTTTCTGTTATCTCTGCACTGTAGTATGCACAATAAAATCCTTAAAGACAGTGCAGATTGGAGCGTCTTTACTCGAGAGTAGCTGCAACAACCCCCTGACATCCGGTTTTCGAACAATTTTCGAAAGCCAAACAGCTTCTGGGGAGTCCCCCCCCTTTTCTCTCTCTATTGACTTTGCCAACCGCCCTTTGATCCTTGGTTGTCAAACGTTTCAGAAGTCGAACGGTCTTCCAGAATGGATTACATTTGACAACCGAGGTTGACTGTATCAGGATCACAGACCCAGTTTCTTTCAAACACACACACCCATTGTGGTCCTTTAACCCCATACAAACCAATTATCAAGAGTCTCTCGAAAACCCTCCAAAACTACTTTAAAGACAATGACATAGACAATATAACAACCCTCCTCCTCTGGGATGCCATGAAAGCAGTCACCAAAGGAGCTTGTATAAAAGAAAAGGCGTTCCTTAAAAAAACAATCCTCAAAAAGTAATGATGTAAGCCACCTTGAATCCCACCTTGTAAGAAAAGCTGGATACAAATACATGAAATCATAGAATTGCTGATAGCAAACAGTTGACTCTCTTTCCGCTGGAGGCCCCCAACATGCGACCATGTCTCACAGTGGGGAGCGCATCAGCGAGCACCATGTGCCTGGAGTTGTGCCAAGACCAGCTTCTGGCCCTTATTTCTGAAGGTGCCACGAGGATTGTCTTCCCCTGCTGCTCCTGATCTCATCCTGTCCTCCCTGGAGTTTGCAGTCCCTCCTGCTTTCGTATCATCTGCAGGCCTGTATCATCATGTGTAGGCCAGAAGCAGACTTGCAGGCTCCAAATTCTGAACCACGAAAAACCAGATTCCATAATTGAGTGCATCATGTCCTTGCTCAGCTTTTGCTAGCCAGGGAAGTCGAGAGGGGCTCCTTTGCAAAGACTCGGAGAGCTCTGCATGCAGGAAAATGCTCTCTCTGAGCCCAGCCAAGGATAAGCCTCTAGTAAAGGCTTCCAAGAGCAAGCCACAAATATAAGCTCTTTGGCTCGCTTCCTTTTGGTGGCCAGAGCTGGATAAGGTACAGGAAGGGAGTTGTGGGGGTATCGAGAGGGAGCAGCGACCCTAAAACATGACATTTTAAAGCCATGACTATTGGGAGGTGAGAATGACACGTTTCAGAAGCAGCTCCTCTAGTCCCTGGAAGCATTTTATTATATTCTTAGCAAAGGCTCAGGGGAAGCCAGCTGAGACCCGTGCAAGTGGCAGCTGGTGGATCTTGCAGAGTTGCACAGCGCCTGCTCTAAGGACCACCCGCCTGTCTCTCTGCCACCCCATCCCTGCAGGCTACACGTGGCATTGGGCTGAAGGGTGCATGGAGCCCACAAGATGTAGGTTCCCCAGCCCAGGATTACAGAACTATGGAAATGCACCAACTTCTGCATGCCCCACATCCTTGGTATGCAGCCTCCAAGCACAGGTTCCTGGGAGGCAGTGGGCCTCCTACCCCCTGGCCCAGCCAGCTCCAGGGATTGCACCGGAGACCTTCAGCCTGCAAGGCATGTGCTGTTGCCACTCTGTGAGGAGGCCCTTCTTCTCTTTTTTGGCAAGGGGCCAAAGGCCTGGGTGATAATCTTGGGGGAGGGGGCCTCCCCCACTTCTGCTGTTTATTTACTTATCAAGTCTGCAGATGACACAAAACAGGGAGGGGCTGCATGTACTTCTGGAGGACGGGATTAGCAGGCAACGTGATGAGAGTAGCAAGAAAGGAGGGCAGGACAGTGAGGTGTGTGACTCTGTGACAATGAGGTTCCGGGAAGACAAACAGAAGCAGCAGAGCCAGGAGAGACAAGGCAGGTGAGAGGGGCAGGAGACGGGTGAGAGGAAGGGAGCTGACTTCTGCCAAATCCCTTTTGGGGTGCCTCATCAACAGGTGGCTGGTGGGGGGGCTGCAACTCCCACTATCCCTGGCTGCTGGCTGTGCCAGCCTGGGGACACTTCGGTTGTCATAATCCATAGCACCTTGGAGGGCTTGAGGGTGGCAGAGGTCAAGGCTGCAGTCCTCAAGAAAGTGTTATGGGCAGGGGGCAAGGCGCAGCACCACCACCCCCCTACTCAAAAGAGGCAGGGAAATGGGGAGGAGCGGAGGAAGAGAAAGACGGACGCAGGGGGTTGGTCTAGATGACCCTTGGGGTCTCTTTCAATGCTGCCATTCAATTATTCAACGAGGAGGGCACAGACTGGCAGCCGAGAGAGGAGGCGGGGAGATCTCTCTGGGGCACAGGCAGGGTGAGGGGCCTCCAACTGCCCCTGATTCCAGCTCCTGTTTTGACTTTGGGGTGGGAGCCACAGGAGGGGAGGGAGAGACAGCGACAGCGACGTGTCTCTTTCCCTGCTGAACTGCAGGAGCGAGGGGGGGGTTGCTGCCAGCGTGAGCCCTGGCACTCGGATGGCGGGGTTTGGTTTCCACTTGCTAATCCTTGGGCAGGGAGGGGAAGCATTAGTTCCGGCCAGAGGGTTTCCTGACAGGCACATGACGAGTGATGCAGATGGCATCCCCCCCCCCCCCCCCGGTCAAAAGCAGAGACATTCTGCTGCAGCAGATCAACACCCAAATGCAAAAAAGTCTTATCATTGCAAGCAGGAATACAGGGGCATTTTGCTCTGTGTGTCCCCTCCCCCACTCCAGATTGAAACCCCCCCCCCCCGCATGGCCCTGCTAGGAGAAGGGGGAACAAGTGTTTATTTTATGTGCAATGCCCCCCCCCAAAAGAAACCTCTAGGAACCAGACCAACATTGTCTCCCCAGCAGCCACAGGAGGGCTGATTCTGCCCTCTGCAAAAGGGGACACACATATGCCCTCGCCCCACCTGCCCCCCTTTTGTGCCAGCGCATCAGGGTACCTAATGGGTCGCAGCAAATGATTCCAACTCTCCCCCCCCCCCCGGTCTCCCCTTTTCACACACAGCCAGCTGGTTTATTTTTGACCCGGGTTCTTTTAATAGGCGAGCAGCTGCTGGGAGGAGATCCCAGAATAGGAACTGGGCATCCGAATCCCACCCCACACAATGCATGCTTGGGGTCTCCATTACACTCCTTCTCTGGCCCCACACGGAACGGTGACCCCACCTCTAAGGTCCACAGGGGAGAATTTGGATGGTAATTTATTTCTTTGGAAAACCCTCTTTTGATCCACAAGGAAGCACAGGGACTTCCAGTGAGTTCACAGAGCTGCAGAGCTGGAAGGGGACCCTGAGGGTCATCCAGCCCAACCCCCTGCAATGCAAGCTCTGCTTGAGGACCCTCAAGGAAGGAGAGTCCACCACCTCCTAAGGGAGCCCATTTCACTGTCAAGCAGCTCTTGCCACCAGAAAGATCTTCCTGAAGTTGAGTCGGAATCTCCTTTCTTGTAACTTGAAGTTGTGGGTTCGAGTCCTCACACAGATTTGCATTAACATTACGATATCAGCAGTTTTATTTCCAACTCATTTCCTAATGATCCCAAGCATGGAATTTGCCTTCAACATCTTCGTTGAGGGGAAAGGGGCTTGGCTCAGTGGTTAGAGCACTTGCTCTCCAGGTAGGCCTGGGAGCGACCCACTGCCTGAGGGATCCATGGTCTGACTCTGTACAATGCAGCTACCTACGAGAAATCCCCTCACATTCCTGGGCTGTCCTTCTTTGGCGATCACTCGATTTCTCCCTTTCGTCCTGAGTTCGAGTGTCTTCAAAGCCCATGGCACCTTTGGCAAAGGCTGCTCTCCATTAAGATTTGCCTTGAGACAGTCTTTAAACCTCTTTTGTTGACCACCAGGGGGGAAAGCGGGCTACACAATAAATATATAACAATAATAATAATCAAAATGATAATACTAATACGCCAAGGGGCTGCTCAGAGATTCCCTCCAGGATCGTCCATCCAAGGGGCTTGAGGCATCTGGGGAAGAGTAAATCAAAGGAACACCAGGACTGAAAGTTGAGGGAATCTTAATCTATTTCAGGCATTTCAACTTTTGTATGTTTCGAAGGACACCTGTGAATCTCTCTCAGTTTTACTGCTTTCTCCTTTGTAAACTGCTTTGAGGGTTCTTGTTCTTTTGCAATCAAGCGGCGTATAGGTATAAATAAAGAAAATAAATAAATGGGTTGTTCCTGAGGAGATGTTTTTCCTCCTCAGAAATGAGACACTTTCCTCAGAAAGGGGGCCCTTTTTCTCCTCAGAAGAGGCTGGGATATGAAGGCCTCCCTCTGCCTGAGGCGTTTTCCCGCCTTTTTCTTCCCCTTAGAAAGTGCTAGAAGAGCTGCCCCTCCCCCTCTCTCCTCGGGCAATGGAGGGGACCATCGCTTGCTCCCTCAGGAGGCTTTTCTTTCTTTAATGAGGATTCAAAAGGTTCTTTCTTGTCCTCTTCCTCAGGGGCAACTTATTTATTTCATAACATTTTGGGGGAAAGAAGGCTAGGCCCTCATATCCGGAGGCCTCCTAAACAGCCACTGTTTGAAATCCATAATTCATGTACCGTATTTTTCTGTTTATAAGACACCCCCTACTTTTGGAGACCCCAAATTTAGAAAATAGGCATATGCACTACTCGTATATAAGACACCCCCAGATTTTAAACTTTATTTTAAAGTAACAAAAACCTAGTCTTATAAACGGAAAAGTACAGTAATTCCCTCAGGTGCCCGTGAGGAGTTTTTAGGGGGTCCCTGGCCAGAGGATGCCTTGGGGTTCCCCTCCGGCCTCAAACAGAAGGATCAGGGCCTTGTTCTGGTTTTCCTGGTCTCGCGAGGCTTCTCCCTCAGCTTGGAAAATGTTACATTTGCCTCTCTGTTCCCTCAGTTTCCCAATTCATTGGCCGAAGGAGCCCCTTAGAGTTTAATTTTCTGTACAATCTCATGTAACCAGAGTTGGAAGTGTTAGGGAGATGCCCCCCAGGGTCATCTAGCCCAACCCCCTGCAGTACAGGGATCGCAGCTAAAGCAGACATGGCAGGTGGCCATCCTCTTCTTCTTCTTTGGTGATCCCTCATAGTAAGATTGTCTTCCATAAACATGGTTTTAACAATGAGTCCATAGGTGACTGTGGAGGCCAATTCTGGATCCATATATCCTTCCACAGTGGGGACATTGGTTTCCTGACGGGAGTTGGTCACGGTGAGGGTTTGCCAAGTGTGCCTTCCTCTTAGCACATTTCTCCCTTATGTCCTGAGTTTGACCTTCTTCAAAGCCCATGACACCTTTGGTAAAGGCTGTTCTCCAACTGCAGCACTCGCAGGCCAGGGTTTCCCAGTTGTCGGTGTTTACTATTTTTACTATTTGCCTTGAGACAGTCTTTAAACCTCTTTTGTTGACCACCAGCATCATGCTTTCCATTTTTAACTTCGGAATAAGAGTACAATGGTTCCTCGGCTTAAGAACTTAATTTGTTCTGGAGGTCCGTTCTTAACCTGAAACTGTTCTTAACCTGAGACACCACTTTAGCTAATGGGACCTCCCACTGTTGACATGCCGCCACCGCACGATTTCTGTTCTCATCCTGAAGCAAAGTTCTTAACCCGAGGTACTATTTCTGGGTTAGCGGAGTCTGTAACCTGAAGCGTCTGTAACCCGAGGTACCACTGTAGTTGCTTTGGAAGACGATCATCAGGCATCCGCACAACATGACCAGTCCAACGAAGTTGATGTTGAAGAATCCTTGCTTCAACACTGGTGATCTTTGCTTCTTCCAGTACACTGACATTAGTTTCCCTGTCTTCCCAAGTGATGTGTAACATTTTTCGGAGACACCGTTGATGGAATCTTTTGGGGAGTTGGAGATGGCGTTTATAAGTGGTCCATGATTCACAAGCATATAGTAAGGTTGGCAGTACAATAGCTTTGTAAACAAGCATTTTGGTTTTCCTGAGAATGTCCCGGTCCTCAAACACTCTGCACTTCAATCGGGAGAAAGCCGCACTCGCAGAGCTCAGGCGATGCTGGATTTTGGCACCAGTGTTGGCCCTTGTGGAAAGGTAACTGCCTAGGTAGGAGAAGTGATCGACATTTCCCAACGTTACACCACTGAGTTGGATTTGTGGCGATGCAGAGGGGTTATTTTCTACTTATTGGTGCAGCACTTTGGTTTTTTGGATGTTGAGCGACAGGCCAAGCTTTTCGTAAGCTTCTGTGAAGATATTTAGGATGGTTTGGAGGTCATCCTCTGACTGTGCGCACACTACGTTGTCATCAGCATACTGAAGCTCTAGGACGGAAGTTGCAGTAACCTTCCTCTTCACTTTCAGCCTGCTCAGATTGAAGAGCTTTCCATCTCTGTTTGATATATGATTTCTACCCCAGTGGGGAGTTTCCTTTCGACAAAGTGTAGGATCATGGCAATGAAAATAATGAATAGAGTTGGGGCGATAACACATCCCTGTTTAATACCCAATCCCACTGTAAATTTTCACTTTGAGAGCCATTGTTATCCATGATTGTTGCTGTCATATTATCATGGAGGAGCCGAATGATGTTCACAAATTTATCTGGGCAGCCAATTTTTAAAAGGACAGTTCACAGAGCAGTACGATTTACAGTGTCAAAGGCCTTAGTCAGGTCAATAAATGCCATATACAGGGGTTGGTTTTGCTCTCTGCATTTTTCTTGAAGCTGTTGAACAGTGAAAATCACATTCACTGTCCCCCCAGAAGGTTGAAAGCCATTTTGGGATTCAGGAAAGGTGTCCTCAGATATAGTTAGGAAACAGTTTGCTAAGATCCTTGCAAGAATTTTGCCAGCAGTAGAGAATAAAGAGATGCCTCGATAGTTTCCGCAATCCGTTCAATCACCTTGTCAAAGATATTGATAATTTTGGCATCACTAAATCTTCTCTTTCCCAGATTTTTTTGATGAGCTTGTGAAGTTGTTGTGTAAGTTCAATTCAGCCCACTTTGAAGACTTCGGCAGGTAATCCCATCAGGTCCGCTGACTTTGTTGTTTTTCATTTGGTTAATAGCTGTACACAACTCTCCCAGATTTGAAGATACTGCAAGCTCATCTCTAATTTGTTAAACCACTTGCTCTCCAGGTAGGCCTGGATGGATCCCACTGCCTGATGGATCCATGGTCTGACTCTGTACAATGCAATCTTTTGCATTGCCTACGAGCAATCCCCTCTCATTCCTGACCCCGGGAGCATATATATGGAATATATTTTTGCCGTGATCTGCATCACCTCACGCTTGCTTACATTGAGTTGCATTTGCCATCTTGCCCCCCATTAATCGAGAGTTCCTTAAGCAATTTGGTATCAGCAGCAAACCTGGCGGCTTCGCTCTCTATGTGGCTTATGAGCAAACACCCAACGGAGGATTTTAAGCAGAGAGTTGGATGGCCATCTGTTGAGGTTAGCTAAGATTCCTGCCTTCCAGGGGACGGGACTAGATGACCGCTGAGGGATATCAATTCCTGGGGGACTCCACGCTCTGTGTAGAAATGCCCCATTTATTCCTGTTTTCTGCTTCCTGTTTCTTAACCAGTCACTGATCCGTAGCAGGGCCTCTCTTTCCTCCCATGACTGCTAACCTTTCTCAGCAGCCTTTGGAGAAGCACTTAAGCAAAGAAAGCTTTCTGAATGTCTAAATACACAAAGGCTTGAGGGTGTCAACAGAGGACTCTGAAAGGCTAGCGAGAGAGGGGGGGGACTCCCCATGCCAGAAACCTATTATGTTTGCAAGAACAGGGTAGGACCACAAAAGCACACCCAGGCATGTGCCACCCCCTCCTCTGTGGCTTCAGTGCCCTCACCCACCCCAGGTGGCACTGAGGGTCTGGATTCCTTCCTCCACCCCTAGAAAGACCTTGAGTTAAACACTCACCCACCGCCTCCCAGGAGACTTGGGGAGGGCTGAAGGAGGGGGAGAGTTCCTCTCAGATGGGGGGGCACTGAGGCACCTGAGAGTGGGGGCTTCTGGCTTCTTTTAGTGCAGAAGCGAGTCTTTTGACTCCCACGCTGGCATACCCTTCAAGTGTCCTGGTTTCTGATTTGGTCCCAGAATGTCCCACTTTTCCTTTTTTCCAACTCTCCTTATTTCTGGAGAACAATTAAAAATGGTGTTGGTGGGAAAGTCCTGTTTGAGTCCTGTTTGAACTGACAATAAAATCCCTGCATCAAATGAAGGAAATAGTGAAGCTGGCATGCGAAACCCTTCCTATGATTTTGAAGGAAAAGGTCACCAATTTGCTTTAAATTCTTTCATTGCAAGGCTTCCACAGCCAGCCATTTCTTAGGAAACATGTGGAGTGTTCATTCCCTTATTGTAAATGGAGCCTTACACTGTCTACTCAGAAGTAAGTCCCACTGTATTCAGTGGAGCTCACTCCCAGGTAACTGGGTCCAGATTGGGCAGCCTTCCACTGCAATCCAATTCCACTGAGTTAAATAGGATTTATTCTCTGGTATGTTATTGATCATTCCCATGTTTCTGTTTCTGTTGTTGTTGTTGTTGTTGTTGTTGTTGTTGTTGTTGTTGTTGATTTCATTCCATTTATCTGTGGAAGGTGTTGTATTTGATCCCTTCCTTCACACATTTGTTCTTTACAACAATCCTGCAAGGTAGGAAAGATGCAGCTGTCCCCTATGAGGATTGAACCTGCAACCTTGGCCTTATCAAGGCCACGCTCTAACCAACTGAGCTATCCACACAGTTGATGGGCACAGCTGAGTGTCAGGCTTCCTACCTGAGCTGGAGGCTCTGGGCCCGCTCCTCCAGTTGAACCTAAGGGCCTCACCCTTCTCCTTCAGCCCCTGAATCGGAGGCAGAGATGGAGCCTGCTCCTCTCCCCGCTTCCTCCCCATGGCCTGGCCTGCGCTGATAATAGCCTGCGCTCCTTTTATCAGACAGCAGAAGAAGGACTGAGCAGGCCGGGCCCTGACTCTGTGGCAACTGCAGGCGGCTAGGCAGAGGCCTCTTCTAACCCTCTCCCCTTTCTCCCACAGGTGCCCCCCAGGCAGACTGGCACGATGCCCGCCTCACGGCTGCAGCCCCTCTTCCCCCTCCTCCTGGCCTTCCTCGTTGGCTTGGCCCAGGCGGATGAGCTGCTGGTGGCCACCCAGACAGGGCGGGTGCGTGGCATTCGTGTGAGGGTGCTGGATGGTCGCGTCTCAGCCTTCCTAGGCATCCCCTTTGCAGAGCCCCCCGTGGGCCCACGCCGCTTCCTGCGCCCGGAGCCGGTCAAGCCCTGGAGCCATGAGCTGGACGCCTCGTCCTACCGGCATGCCTGCTACCAGGTAGTGGACAACACTTACCCTGGCTTCCACGGGACGGAGATGTGGAACCCCAACCACAACATGAGTGAGGACTGCCTCTACCTCAATGTCTGGGTGCCCTCTCCCCGCCCCAAAAATGCCACCGTCCTGGTCTGGATCTACGGAGGCGGCTTCTACAGTGGCTCGTCCTCACTGGACGTCTACGATGGCCGCTTCCTCACCTACACTCAGAACGTGGTCCTGGTCTCCATCACTTACCGGGTGGGTGCCTTCGGCTTCCTGGCCCTGCTGGGCAGCCAGGAGGCCCCAGGCAACATGGGCTTGCTGGACCAGCGCCTGGCACTGCAGTGGATTCAGAACAACATCCAGTTCTTTGGGGGCAACCCCAAGGCTGTCACCATCTTTGGCGAGAGTGCCGGTGGTGCCTCGGTCAGCATGCACCTCCTCTCGGCCCAGAGCCGGCCCCTTTTCCAGCGGGCCATCCTGCAAAGCGGGACGGTCAATGCTCCATGGGCCACCATCACACCGGCAGAGAGCCGCCGGCGTGCCACGCTGCTGGGCAAGCGGGTAGGCTGCCACTTCACCAATGACTCTGAGCTGGTGAGCTGCCTGCGCACAAAGCACCCGCAAGAGCTGGTCGACGAGGAGTGGTCGGTGCTGCCCTACAAGAGCATCTTCCGCTTCTCCTTTGTGCCCGTCATCGACGGGGACTTCTTCCCGGACACACCCGAGGCGATGCTCAGCACGGGCAACTTCAAGGAGACACAGGTGCTGCTGGGCGTGGTGAAGGATGAGGGCACCTACTTCCTCATCTACGGGGCGCCCGGCTTCAGCAAGGACAATGAGAGCCTCATCAGCCGAGAGGACTTCCTGGACGGCGTGCGCATCGGGGTGCCACACGCCAACGACATTGCCGCCGAGGCTGTGGTGCTGCAGTACACCGACTGGGAGGACGAGGACAACCGCGAGAAGAACCGGGAGGCCATGGACGACATTGTGGGCGATCACAACGTCATCTGCCCCACCATGCACTTTGCCCGGCGCTACGCCGAGCACGGCAACAAGGTCTACGCCTACTTCTTCGACCACCGTGCCTCCAACCTCATGTGGCCGCTCTGGATGGGCGTCCCGCACGGCTACGAGATCGAGTTCATCTTCGGGCTGCCGCTCAACGACAGCCTCAACTACACCCCTGAGGAGAAGGAGCTCAGCCGCAGGATGATGCGCTACTGGGCCAACTTTGCCCGCACGGGGTAACGAGGCTGGCAAAGGGGGCAGGTGGGGGCAGGGAAGGGAGGAGGCTGCCCTGCAAGGTAGGGAGGAAAGGGGGCAAACATTCCTCCCCACTCGGGGGGTGGAGGGATGCAGGGGAGGGCCTTCTCTGTGGGGGCCCCTGAGCTGCAGGGCTCCCTCCCCACAGAGGTGTGCCTGGCCCCTTCATTGCACAGCTTCCGGAGAATGCTGGGGATGCTCCTCTTTGCCCTGCCTTTTGGCACTTGAAGTGCATGGCTTTAGGCCCCACCTTATTTTATAGTTGCTTTCTTGAACTGTTTTTAATCTTGTGTTGTAATGCTGAAATCTGCCCTGCGACCAGGGCGGGTATTTAATTAACTAGTTAATTAATTGTTTGAAGAAGCTGCCAATGGGGTCGCAAACAGGGCCTTGGGCATAGGTCAATTGGGGAAACAAATTTTAGAGGATTCTCAGGATTCAGGTTTATTGCAGGACTTGAATAGATTTATTTATACCCCCTGCACACACAACTAGAAAGATGAAAAAATGTTCCTGGTTATGGATGGTGTTTGATTGTCTGGCTGGTCTTAAGTGAGAATTCCTGATTTGGGGCAATTGGGAATTAGCAGTATTTTCTTAGTTTTGCTTTATACGTAACAACCAGGCTATTCTGTCGCTCAAAAAACATATGAATTTCAAAAGGTTGACCCTTGACCATGATAAGAAAAACCTGGGTTTGAATTTTAAAATATACAGACCCAGCACTTTTGATTTCTGCTCAGGTGTGTCTTGAGTCTGTGTGAGTTTGTCTGGGCAAATAGCAGGAAGAGAAGGGATGAATACAAATCAGTCTCAGAGCGGAAAGGGACTCCAGCCGCTTCCCCAGGGCTCCGTTTCCTTGGAATGAGGGGCAGCAGAGACTGTGGTGTCTTCAGGATATTTGACTTTATTTATACCTACATGCAACCCAAGTGTAGGATGGAGGGGCTCACAGTATTAAGACCTCAACGGATCTTGCTTCTCAGTTAGTCGCAGCTCTGCATCCAGCACAGAGCAAGCAGGTCTCTGTGTCTCAAGATGCTGGGCTGCTTCCAGCTCAGATCACACACACGTTCTCTGGCTCCCCCTAGGTGAGGGGGCTAGAGGAAAGGCCCACCCATAAGCCTGGAGGGCCCCCTCACTTAGTTGCACCTCTTGCAGCCTGGCCTGTTCTTTTGGGATGTTGAGGAGGACACTTAAGTGGCCAGTTGAGGTCATTGTCCTACAAAGAAACTTTTCTGAACCATTCAGCAACAGAATCTGCCATAAAATTGTAACCCTCCCTGGGTCCTGGACCCCAAGGCTTGGAAGGGACTCAAGGCATCATCCAGACACACACACACACCCCATACACCTCAAACCCATAGCAGGGGAAAGGAGGAGAGCCACTTAAAAGGACAATGAAGCACTAAGCCAGAATACTGGGCTAGTCCTGGCCCTGTACTACTACTGTTTTTTGTTGTTGTTGTTGTTGTTGTTGTTGTCGTTGTTGTTGTTGTTGTCGTTGTTAAAATTTGTGTATCTCTCTCTATCCATGGATCTCAGGGCAGTTAACGGCATAAAAATACAAGATAAAAACACCCAAAATGCAGCATCTGTTGCCAGGTTGACCCAAGCACAGAGGCTGGTGCAAGAATTCCTGGGGGGGGGGCTGGTCGAGAAACTAACTGTTCACTCTCTCCCCCCCCCCCACGCAGGAACCCCACGGACCCCTCAGACAAGGAGGAGTCCTGGCCCGTCTACAACCTGTCCGATCAGCAGTACGTCAAGCTCAACACGCAGCCGCTCAGCACCGACCGCAGTCTCCGGGCCCAGATCTGCGCCTTCTGGAACCAGTTCCTCCCCAAGCTCCTCAACGTGACCGGTGGGTCAGGGCCCCTGGCGGGGGGGAGCCTCCTGAGAGTGGGCAGGGACATGGGTGTGTGTGGGGGAGAAACAGACACAACACAACCCAGCCCAGGAATTGGGCCGCTCCGTCGAAACAGATGCGGAAAATCCAGCCCCCTCCCCAGGTCTTCTTCAGCCTTGACCGCCCCCCACCCGCCAAGTCTCCCCAAATCTGATATTTTACTTCCCACCCCTTTCCACCAAGAATGACCTGCTTCTCCAACCTCCTCTCTATCTCTCTCTCTGTCTTGACCCAACTGACCTCTCACTACCACAGCAGAAGGTGATGCGTTTGTGAGCAGCCCATGGCTGCCTCCGCCCTCCCTGCCGCCATTGCAATCTGGGGGAATGGCAACTTTTTCAATGAGTGTGGAGACGGGCCTCGCACCCCACACACCCCTCTCTCCCCTTTGCCCAGGGGTTTAACTCCTCATTCTCTTCTCCCTTGTAGAGTCTTCCAGGCATTGTGCTGAGTCCAGCTGGGGGCCCGGGGGGCCCTCCGCCCCACTGGTGGTCCTCTTCCTCCTCCTCCTCTTCCCCCCATGGCACCTCCTGTCCTGAGCACCCCACGGATCACACTGAAAGAAGGAGCAGGTGGTAGCCACTGCTGCCTACCGCACTGCCGCAGACTGGCAGAGGGCTGGGCCTTGGCTGAGTGGGGAGGGGGGCTCAGCCCAGCTGCTACCGCTGTTGCCGCTGCTGCTCTGCATGGACCGGGAGCTCAAGTGGGGCCTATCCCCAAGGGCGTCGTGGGAGCAAAAGGGCAGAGGGGTGGGCAGAAGGCAGGGACTCACTGGGCACGCAGCCCCACAGGAGCCTGCAGGCAACAAAGGCAGGCTGTCCTTTTGACTTTGGGAGACAAAGACCCATGAGCGATCCAGCATGGATTCTGTGGCGTGCTGCAAACTGGAATGAGCCATCTAGGCAACTGAGCCCCGCAGTTCTTCCGTGACAATCCTGCCTGTCCCAGAACCAGCATCTGGACCCCTGAGAGCCCAGCAGTGATTGGTGTAGAACAATTGGATTTCGGGAGCAGGACGCATGAACACAAATTCAGATTTTGGCAGCTGAGTGGAGGGTTTCCACCCAGGCAGAAGAGTTGCAGCAGGATGGAGTGGAGGGCAAAGCAGGTAGACGGGGAGATACTGAGCCCCTTCCCACCTTTTCCTGGTCCACCCCCCTCTCAGCACCAGTGCCTGCCTTTGAGAAAAGCTGGGCGGGGAGAGAGTGGCAGGGAGATGAGGCATTGTGGGAGGGGGCTCAGCACCCCCCTGCCCATGCGCCCCAAACCAGACCTCCCGCCCGCCCACCTTGCAGCAAATGTCTGGTTCAGGCACAGTGTCAGGGTCTCCCTGTGTGTTTCTGTATACCTCGTTTTCAATGGTTTTAGGGTTCTGCTCCTGTCTGGTGTTTTGTTGTTCTCGTTTCACGTTCACATGCTTGAAACTTTGTAGGTTGTGTGTTCCTGAGGTCCCTGTTTGGGAGAATTGCAATAAGAATCAATAATTTCAAGCACACACAGTCTTTGGCGCTTTGCATTTTGGGGGGAGGCGAGGCACAGAGCAGGTGGGAGATCCTCTCTTTCCTTCTGCTTTCCAACTGCATGACCAGAGGGAAAAAACAGAGGTGGGGGATTTGGGGCTGGGGGGTGAAGAGGCGGGTGCATGGGGGTGTGCATAATGAGTCTGCAAAGGGGGGGGGGTTCAGGGAAGGCCTTTTTGGGTCAAGGGAGAGGCTGCAGGAGGAAGCTCCATGTTCTGCTGGACTTATAGGCACACATTCCAAGGTGGGTGATCCCTTTCTCAGCCTGGCTGTGGCCCCAGATCCCTTTTCACAGGGGCTTCCTGGGGGCCACCTGAATGCCAATTGCCGTTTGCAGAGATAGCTGCAGCCTTGGTTGTGGGGAGTGTGTTAGATGTGAAGTTTGGGGTCACCCTTTGTTTGGCCAAGGAGTCAGGCCCGTTTAATGGGGTTCAGAGGCAAGGCACATAGATGGATATAGATGATTTTGAGAGAGGGAGGGAGAGACATGTCCATCCGCAGATCATGCTCTTAACTGCAATGCTGCCGCAGCTGTCTTTAGCTTGCTAATGCTAACCACCTCTTTCTTACGCACGGGTGTCCTCAGTGCATCTCCCCCACTCTTAATCAATCTTCTGCTTGGTCCACCCAAAGACTCCCCTCCCAACCTGCCCCCCTCAAAATCAAACTGCCCCCCCCTTTCAGATCCTTCTGGGAAGCCATCCCAAGGGGCTTCCCACCCAGTGGCAGTGCATTCCACAGGCTAGTAGCAGGTGCATGATGGAAGGGAAGCTGCCTCCTGCCAGTGAGAGAGGTATAGTGGTTAGAGCGATGGATTATTATTTTTTATTTTATTTTATTTATTAAATTTGTATAGCGCCCCTTCATGGACTCTCCTTCATTGGAGGCTTTTAAGCAGAGATTGGGTAGCCTTCTCTTGGGAATTCTGCAGCTGTGATTCCTGCCTTGCAGGAGGTTGGGCTGGATGACCCTTGGGGTACCTTCCAACTCTACAATTCTAGGATTCATTGGAGCTTTGTAAGGAGAGCGGGAGGCTGCGGGAGGCAGTGGGAGACAGGAGTGCCTGGCGTGCTATGGTCCATGGGGTCACAAAGAGTCGGACACGACTAAACGACTAAACAACAACAACAAGGAGAACTTGGATGGCCATCAGGGACCCTTGAGTCGGGGGTCCTGCATTGCATTCCCAGCCATGAAGCCCACCAGGGAGACCTTGGGGCAGTTACTACGTCTCAGGCCAAGCTCCCTCACAGGGTTTTTGTGAGGATAGAATTGGGGGCGGACAGAGTCATGCAGGCTGCTTTGGAGAAAAGTTTAAAAGTGGAGTTAAAAGGTGAACTTCACAGTGAAATCTCTGCCAGAGGAACCCACTTTCCCCTGTCCAATTTGTACACCGAGACTCCGGGTTTCCTGGAATTGTAGAGCTGGAAGGGACCCAAAGGGTCATTTAGACCAACCCCCTGAAAAAGCTACATTCATCACAGGAAATCCATGTTTGAGGGGAAAAGGTCCCTGAGGCGGAGGTGCTTTGAGCCAGGCCACCTCTTCCATTGCAGCGGGAGAGACACAAATGTCACCTCCTCTCCAGGGCAAAGGACGAAGGAAGGAGGAAAAAGAGGTCAGCATCCCTAAGAGGTATCAGCCTAGTATTGAAGGGAAAGTCATGGCGAGAGGATGAGGTCAGGAGAGAAGCTGGGTGCCTCCATCTACCCTTGGCCACGCCAGTGAAAGCCAAATTGCATCCTTAAAACTCCCCAAAGATAGAGGGACAGGCAGCTGACAAGAGAGACGAAGGAACATCTCTCCATCTAATACCAGGTGTGGAGTCCAGGGTCCTGCAATGGGGAGGGGGCTTTGGAGCCTGGTGAGTCTGCATTCCCCCCCCCCCCCCGCCCTGCCAATGCGCTTTGGCCTCTTGGCAGCTCTTCCTGCCGCTTAACTCTGTTTCCTTTCTCCTCCTCCTTTGTCTCTCCTTCCATTCTGCCCCTTCTCGCTTTCCCTCCGCGCCTGCTCCACCCCAGATAACATCGAGGAGGCTGAGCGGCAGTGGAAGCTGGAGTTCCACCTCTGGAGCGCCTACATGATGCACTGGAAGAGCCAGTTCGACCACTACAGCAAACAGGACCGGTGCTCAGAGCTGTGACACAGAGGGGGGGGGGAGAAGAGGGAATGGCCCCTCAACCCCAACTCCATTCAGTCAAGCACGCCAAGCAGCTCAAGGAAACCCCCTCCCATCAGCCCCCAGCCCCTCTGGTGACGCTCGCCAAAACTCTCCCACCACCCCAACCCAATCCCAGCCGATCTGAGCGTCCCTAATGGACCCCCCCCATCCAACTTCCCTCCCCCCCCCCGTCCAGCCACCCAAAGCCAAGAGTTGCGCCCATCAATCCAAGCAGCCCCTCTGTGGCCCTCATCCAGTTGGCCCAGCCTGCCAACCCCCCACCCCACCCACATCTCCACCACCCCCAGAAACAGGAACCGGGCAGCAAGTTGATCTACTGCTTCAGGACTGGGGTGGGGGACACAGCACCCGGCCTTCCCGAGGCCCCTCCGTGGTCCCCGTGGTCCCCAGTTTACAGACTCCCACCACCAACTGCCCCCCCATTGTAGCACCCTGAACTCGTTGAACCCTTCACCCCCTGTGGTTCCTCCCCTTTGCTGTTTGGGAACGCCCCCCCAAAAACTACTGACTCTTTGCTGTGATTTGTATATAATGTTTATTTAAAGGGGAGAATGTGATAGATAGATAAATAAATACACACACACATATATATAAAACTATAAATATAAATATATATCTATATTTGGACTGTATAGCAACCGGAGCTACAGGCAACACTCCCTGCCCCCCACATGCATCTGCCCCCCACAATCATTCACTCTGATTCCCCCACACATCACGAGGCACCCCAAGGGAATCCATCCCCCAAGCCATCCTCACAGCCCACCCCAAATACTTATCATGGTAGAGCCTTGGTCAGCTCCAGGCCCTAACCCCCCACCCCTCAAAGCAACTGCTCTCCCAAATCAACACCCCAAAAGCCCAACTGACCTGCTGTCCCTTTTATCAGCTCCGACCTCCGGACAAGCCCCGTGACTCAGGGGCCCCTTCGGAAACAGAGAGAGAGAAAGACCCACTTGCAGGCCCCTGGAGAGCTGGGTCGTTCCCCCCCCCCAAGTCAGGTTGCCCCCCCCTTCCCTGCCCCCAGCCTCCCACCTCTTCCGCCTGCATGGCCAGCACCTGTGGAACTCCAACCTGTGTGTGAACTCCTGCAAAACCCAATAAAAAGAGTTAACCTGGTGCGGTGTCTGTGTGTGTCTGTGATGGGCCTGGAGGGCAAAGTGGGCTGGACCCAGGGAGGGGGGCCCTGGGTGGGCAGGCAATAGGAGGCAGCAATGCTCAGCCAGCGAGTCGTTGGACAGCAGGACGGACTCCCTCGGGAGGTGGGGTCTCTCCTTCATTGGAAGCTTTTAAGCAGAGGTTGGGGGGCCGTCTGACTGTCTGGGGTTCTTGAGCTGGGATTCCTGCATTGCAGGGGGTTGGGCTGGATGACCCTTGGGGACTCCCTTCCAACTCTACAAATCTATGATACTATGGGAATGTGAAGAGGCACCCAGTGGGTTCAGCCTAGGGCTGGGCGATACCTTGTTTTCAGCATCACAATCTTATCACCAGCTAAACATTGCGATATACAATACCAATATATCGTGATGCCTGAAATATGGATGGAGCTATGCAGAGGCTGAGCAGACAGATTGCAGGATTCCATGGGGTTCATACCTGGCCTTTTAAAATACCTCTGGGTAGCCTATGCCCAAGGCGAAATTATGACTACAGCAGGAGAGGCTCAAACGCAGCCAAAATGCCCACCAGACGAATCTCAGGACGAACCACAGTGGAATCACAACACCCTCGTTGCAGGAATTTGTGACTAGCAAGCTCAACACAATCACTCCTGCAAATGTTCCCACAAAACACTTCATCCGTTTTTCCCCTATCTCTGTTCAAAGGGCCTCTGCTGCACATTACCAAATGTAACAATTCACTGATAAATGTATCTACGGACTGACTCACTGGGAAAACGTTGTTGTTGTTGTTTAGTCAGCAGCTAAATATTGTGATAGGACGAAACATCGCAACGTTGAGAAGGAAGAAGCATCATTCAGCCCCGGCCCCACGAGGTGCCAGGGTGAAGCCAAACCAGCTCTGCTCCCACTGCCACCAGCGCCCAGTGTAGGGAGGAAGGAGGCAGCCAGAGAAGGTCAGGAAAGGCAAAAGGCAGCAGGGAAGGCCCCCCCCCCCTACAAGGTGCTCTGGCACAGGAGGCGATGCAAAGCAGGGGGGAGGGCACCCTGTTGGCAATGCCTGGCATGAAGCCATCCTAATCTCGCAGGATCAATGGACGCTGACGCCACAGGACCCTCTCGCTCACCTGCTCCGAATGGCAGTGGCAAATATCAGGTTTCCAGGTGGGGCCTTTTCTGGGCAGGGAACTGGGCACAGGATTCCAGGTGTGTCTGACCTAGGCAGAAGGGAGCGGTCCTATTCCTTCCCTCGATCTGGAAACTAGGCTTCTGTTGGAGCATCCCAGAACAGCCTGGGCCTTCTTCGCTGCTGCATCAGCCTGTTCTCATGTCTGTAAGCTGACTCTGGGCCTGCAAGGGGTCTGCCTCCTTCCAAAATCCGTTCTCCATCTCTCCAGTCCTCAGCCTGTAGCCCCCCTGAGGAGGTCCTCCCCATTGCCCCCCACCTCCTTTGCCAGCAGCTCAGAGAAAACCTCTCCCATCCATGCCCAGTCCTCCAAACTGGGAGGCCACCTCAGCCCTCCTCCTGGTGGTGAAGGTCAACAGCTTAACTCTGCGCTGTGTGAAGAAGACCGTCCTTCCGTCTTTCTCAGGCCTGAATCCCCCCAGCTCTCAGCATCACTGTTCAACAATCAACGCTCCATTGCAGGGGGCTGGACTAGATGACTTTGGGTCCCCTCCCAGCTCGACAAACCTAAGACTTGCAAACCCCTTTGGCTCCGAGGGTTCTGAGAGAAACTTATTTTTATCCACTTTATCTAAATCAGGCCTAGTTTTATACATCTCCAACTCTTTCTTTCTTTCTTTCTTTCTTCCTCTCTCTCTCTTTCTTTTTTCTTTCTATTTCTTACTACCATAAAAGGCCCAAATTTTGCAACCTTTCCTCCTCGCAAGATTGCTCCATTCCCTCCATTGCCTTTGTCATTTGTTCCTGAAGCTTTTCCAACTCTACAGTATCCATTTTATTCACTTTTTAAAAGTTGTATATTGCTGTGCCATTATATATGTGGGGGGGAAGGGGTGTCGCTGTTTATAATAATAAATGCAAACAATAAATACCATATAAAAAGTTAGAATCAGAAATCAGCTTACCGTTGTGGAGCAGCGTCTTGCCTGCCTGGGCCTGTCGGAATAGAAACCTTATCAGCAGGTGTTTGGAAGGGGAAATGAAGGCTCCCGCTGAATCTCCAGTGGCAGGGAGTTCCACAGGGGTGGGCAGATGGCACTAAAGGCTCGATTTGTCCCCGTTGCCAAATGAGACTGGTTTGGTGAACTGCCAAGGGCGCCACTGCAGCTCTCCTTGCAAGGGACCCCCAGGGTCATCTAGCCCAACCCCCTGCAACGCAGGAACGGCGACGTTTGGGGGATGCCTCCCAAGGGGGTCTCGCCTCATGCTCCGCCCCCCCCAACGGAGGGTTGGGGGTCGCACGCTGGGGGGCTCTCCACAACACTCACTGGGAGGCGCGGTTTCTCTTTGCTGAGGGGCCTTTTTCACGCGCGCCAGCAGGGGGCGCCCGAACCCCGCCCTGCCCGCTCCGTGGGAAAGGGGCTGCTTTTCACGTGCAGGTGTGCATGCATGCGCGCGTGTATTTTGGGGGTGAGGGTGGAAAGGAGAAACCCCCTCCTCCTCCACGTGCACTTCCCTCCCGCCACCACTGGGGGAGGGGGAGGAGTCTTCTCGGGGGCGGGGTTCCCATAGGGGCGGCTCCCCCTCCCTGCCTGCTTTCCCCCCCCCTGCTAGGAAGTATTTGCACTAAAAAGAAAAGGAGGGGAGGCCGAAAGAAGAGGAGGAGCCGCGAGAAAGAGCCCCCCCCCTCGCTCGTCGCCTCCTCCTCCAGGCCCGTGACGGGGGGCGGGGGGCTGGGATGCGACCAGTCGGGCTGGGGGGCCCCCCATGGAGCGCATGGAAGTGGAGCCCAGCGGAGCGGGGGGCGCCCTGCGGAGGTCCAACAGCGCCCCCCTCCTGCCGGGGCCCTGCGGGTAGGAGAGGGGGACCCGCGGCGGGGAGGGGGGAGCAGGAGGGAGGGGGTCCCGGTGCAGCCCGTGACGCAACTCACCCCCCACGCATTTCCTTCCTTGCAGGTCCCCCCCGCGGAAGGAGGAGCCGGCTGGGCCCCCCCGGAGCCGCCGCAGCAGCGTCTGTCTGGACAGTGGGCTGGGGGTGAGCGACCCCCCCCCATAGCCGCATTCCAAGAGGGGGGCTCTGCATGTGGGTCCCCCCCCCCCTCAAAAAAAGAAAAGTCCCCGGTTGCAAACGCTCATTGCACTGTTCCTTTCCTTTTTCTCTTGCAAGGTTGAGGCGATGAGCGAGACGCTCCCCAGAGTTTGGGGGGCCTCCAGCAGCAGGTGAGGTTTTTATTTTAGGGGGGTACAGAATGGGGGGCATCTGGCCCCGCAGCTTCAGCTTCAGCTTGTCCTGCTTTTGCAGGGCGCCCCCCGGCGGCCTCCACGTCAGCAGCCCAGGCCCGGGGACCAGCTATGGGGTGAGTGTGGGGCGCAGGGGAGACCCAGGGGGAGGGGGTTCGCAGGGGTGGGATAGGCAGGCCCCCTCCTAATTGTTTCCCTCTCTCTCTCTCTCTCTCCTCCCCAGTTTTCCAGTCCCCCCAGTGCTGTGACCCCCCACTCCTGGCATCTCCAGAGGTGGGTTGGAGGGGGGGAGGAGAGGAGCAGTTTTCATCTCTCTCCTGCATTGCAGGGGTTGGTCTGGATGACCCTTGAGGGTCCCATCTCTGCCATACAAGGCTTCTCTAGGTGAACTTACATGACCTTTGCCCCCCCCCCATCTGCTCCCCTCTTCCAGGCTCCCCACCTCCCCAAGCACAAGGACCCCCTCCACGCTGGAAACCCTCAAGAGGAAAGGTAGAAAAAGAAATGAAAAGGGGTGGGGGGTGTACTTATTTGCATGGCTGGTGGGAGGGGCCAACCTCATTGGTGGGGGAGCTCCAAGAGCATGAGCGAAATTGGGGGGTACCTGGGAGGGGGCAGTTACCGGGGGGGGCAAAATGCTGATTCTCTCTCTGCTTCTTGTTGCAGGAGGACTGGACATCGACTCCCCCCCGAAAAAGCTGTTTGTGGCGGGGGTCCCCATCACGCCCCCAGCCCCATAGCTGACCCCCCCCCCAGCGACGGCAAAGGGCACTCTAGCTCCATTCCCCAATTCCATCCCTTGTGTTGGGGGGTTCGCATCAGGCTGCGCTCGGAGCTGGTCTTCGTTCGTGGGGGGGGGGGATACCCTCCAGCAGGAAATAAGGGTGGGGGGCCAGGAAAGAGGTGCAGCGGATCCTTTAATAATTAAAAAAGGCACCCAAGGATTTGGGGGGGGGGGAGGTAGAGGTTTCATTTAGTGGCTTAATGTGAGGGTCAAGTTTGGAGGAGCCCCCCACCACCATCTCAAAGGCAGTCTTCTGCTTTAAATTTCCCCCTCCAACATCCCCACACAAAGTGGGGGGGGGAGCCCTTGGAGTTTCTCAGGTGGGGGAGCCCAGGAGTGACTTTGCGTCAGGGAGGGGGCATAAGGGTTATTTCCTGACCTCACTGGGACAAGGATGCCCCCCCCCAGCAAGAATTGTGTACCAAAATGGACTGAAAGGGGTCTCTTATCCCAACCCCGGCCTTCCGCTACCGTATCATGTACTGTATAAACCATGGTTTGGGGGGGGGGGCATTTGCAGGATTATTTTTCTATTCTATGTATATATATAATTTGTACATATCTTCTATAAATATATAATATATATTTTTCTGTTAGGAAATCGGGGAAGGGGTTGCCCTGGGGGTCGGAGGGGGGGCATTGCTTGCAACGGGCATATCCCCCCATCCTTGCCACTGCCGGTGGATCTGCTGTGCATTTTGCAATTCTGTAATAAAAGGACCTTGAAGCAAGGACCCCCACTGGCTCCTTATTTGCTTTGCTTTTGGGGGGGGGGAGTTTTAAAATGCCTGCAGGCAAGAAAAATGTGCCCCACAAGGTGGTTGGGGGGGGGCGAATTACAGGAAATGAAACCCCAGTGGAAGAAGAGGAAGAGGCCCTGCCAGCTTCATGGGGGGGGGGGAGTGTCCGCCTGCTTCCTTCCATACCATCCTCCACAGAACATGCAGCACAGTCTGGGGGGGGGGGCTTGAAGCCCAGAACATCTGGAGCTGAAGAGTGTCGTCGTCCCCCTTCTGTTGCACAGCTTTTTCTGACAAAGGTGGGAGATCATCTCTAAAAACCTACCCAGGCCTGGAAAGGAATCTCATTTCCCAACATATACAGCTGCCCCCTCCCCCCCAAAAAAAGCCACTGCTGCCCTAGCAACCCACCAGCTGTCGTCCCCCTCCCCACCACAAAAAAATCATATGTGATTGGTGGGCCAGGATCCACAAGCAAAAGGGGGTTGGACTAGATGGCCCTTGGGGTCACCACTCTACAATTGCATGGAATTCTAGGACCCCCAGCTCCCCTCCAGCGATCAACTCCTACGACTATTGGGGGCTCCCCAGCTCCCTGTGTCGGAGGAAACACTTTGCACGTGCACAGAGGCCCCCTGCTGCCCAGGCCGCAGCCCTTTGACCTTTCCAGCCCGCAGATTGACTGACACTTCCTCCCTGGAAGCTGCTGCCCCTCCCCCTGCCCTTGGCCAGGGCTGGTTTCTGCAGAGGTCAAACAGAGGTCGTTGCCCTTTGACCTCTCCTGCTAGGGGCGGCCAAGCAGTTTTTAGGGGGGACGCTCTAAGAGGAAGGCGGGGAGGGGGCTGGTTGCAGGTGGGGAGGGGGCCTGGAGGAGGGAGGGGGCGTCTGGGGTGCCCCCACAGCCCCTGCCTGGGCAGGGCCGCATGCCATTGTGCCAGGGGAGGCCTTCTTTCCTTGGCAAGGCCCCGTTTTTGCAGGGTGGGGGGCAGAGGTGGCTGCTTTGGCGAGGCCCGGTAAAGCTGGCTGTCGTTTTGCATCGGCAGATTCGAAGCTGGAGCCTCGGTGGCAGGCAAGCGAGAGGCACACACACACACACACACACAAACACGCCGCACACGGCCTGGCCTGTGAAGAAAAGCACACTCACACGGGGGCTCGGGGCGGGGGGCGTTGGGGGGGATCAGGGGGGGCTGCAAGGCCGAAGCCTGGCCCCGTGCCGTGGGGCGCCCTCCGTCCAGGGAGGTGGGGGGGGCGGGGAGGGAGCCAGAGTGGCCGTTTGAAAAGCTGAGCTGCTGCCAAGCCAGCCTTGCAAGTTGGCACCGTGTCAAAGTCAGCTGGGGACGTTGAAGCTGGCGGGAGACGGAGCCGCTCAAAAGCTATTTTTTCCCTGGGGAGCGCCTGCCCAGATCCGCCCCAAACTCCACACGCCACCAGTGGGGCACCAGGGCTCCCCCCTGAATTTTTTTCAGATTTTTCCAAGCACCCCAAAGGGGCTTTTTCAAGTGTAGAAACTTGCGTAGGGGGAAAAAGGACCAGGCTTTTCTCGGTTCACCCCCTGCTCTTTTTTCTCTCTCTCCCTCTCTCGTTGCCTCCACAATCGCACGGAAAAGGGCTGGCAGCTCTTGGGGGGGCTGCTTTGGGAGGGGGCCCCTCTTATTTTCTTTTATTTCCTTTCCCCCCCCCCACCCTCCGAATCTGGATTCCCTGGAAAAATCTAAGAGTGGGGCGAACTGGAAGAGGGTCCCCCGATTCTGGGACCTGAACAAAAAGCGGGGGACCAATTTTTCCTCCCTTTTGCAGGAGGGGGGGGGCCCACGCGCACACAACCCCCACATGGATCCAGAACGGGCAGCGTGCCAGGACTGGGTGGCAAAGACACCAGCCACAGGGCTCCCTCTTGCTATCTCTCCGTGGGTGTAAAAGTGCTTTTTAAGGGCTTCTGGAAAACCCGCCCCCCCCCCAGCGCCCGGATGGGGCAATGGGGCAGCAGAGGAGGTAAGTTGGAGGTGCCCAGGGAGGTGGCGTGGGGTTCGGGGCTGACTCAGGACTGTCCTTGCCCCGGGAGGGGCTGGGTGTGTTCTTCTCCACAGTTGCAAGCAGGGCAGTGTGGTGCAGGCAGCTCAGAGGCCTGGCAGGCCCCAGACAGGATCCAGAAAATCCAGGGGGGGGCAACCCCCAGAGGACACCCCAAAATTGGCTCCCTAGGCCAAAAAAAGGGGGTGGGGGTCCGATCCTGAAACAGAGGAGGGTGAAACCTCACCTCACCCAAACAGCCCAAAAGCACACCCTGTGAGGTTGGAAAACAGCAAAAAGAGGCTCCCAGGACAACAAAACCTCGGATCTTGGGGGGGGAGCCGCCAGGAACCCCAGAATTGGACCGCAAGACACCCCACAATTAAATGAGAGGAGCCTGGCCCCCCTCGGCCCCCAATGCGGACCCCCTCCTTTAAAAAGAAACCTGTCATTTGCAGAATACACTACATCCTCCCCTCAAATGCATCAGCCTCTTCCTCCCAGAGGAAGGATCAGGCCCCGGACACCTCTTGGGTGTCTCACTGCAAAACAAAGGGGTGGGGTGTTTTTTTCAGTGGTGGGGAGGTTACGCCACCCCCCCCAACCCGAGAATTCTGAAATTTAAGGGCACCCACCAAAAAAAAAAAAACAGAAGCTGGACACCTCTGAAGCAAAACAGGTTCCTTTTTACTCTCCCTCCACAATAAAATAAATCAAGCCCCCCCCAAAAAAATATTTTGATCCCCCAGCCCACAAAGTAAGTATCTAAGCTTTCAGAGCCTCCAACCCCGAAAACAGGGAAATATTGAGAATAAGGCTTGGGGCCCATAGATGATTTGACTGCCATTCGCCCCACTGCCAGTCCCTGTAGCCCAAGAACAGGATTTTGTGGGTGTCCTTTCAACTCATCGCCCACAAATGAGCATCCCCCCTCCAAAAAAACCCCACAAAACCCCCCACACTCAGCCCTCCAGAGACGCCCCCTCTCCAATTCCTCTTATTTCCCAGGTTTTTGTTTTGAGCAAATCACACCCTTCTGCTTTAGAGGAGGAGGCCGGCCACGCCTTGCCACCAGGCGCCTCGAAACTTCTCTTCGGCCATTTGCAACGTTTGAGAGGCTCTCCAAAAATAGGTGGGGGGGTGGAGAGACAGAAGATGGACGCGGCGAATTCACTCGCCCACTTAAAGAGAGTTTGGGGGTCACTTTTTTGAGGGGATGGGAGAATTAGATACCCCCCAGGGGGGGAATGGAATAAAAGGAAACACTTCCTTTACAGTTAAAATGGAACGTGGCGAAACGGGGGGGGGGGGGGAGTTAATTTATTTATTTATTTATTTATTTATTTATTTATTATTATTATTATTATTATTATTATTATTATTATTTATTCATACCATGGCCATCTGGCTGGGTTTCCCCTGCCACTCTGGGCGGCTCCCAACAGAATATTAAAAACACAATGCAATACATCAAACGTTAAAAACTTCCCAGGGCTGCCCAGGGCTGCCCAGCATGTTGGTGGGGGGGGCAGTTTTACAGGACAAAAATGCTATTTTCTTCGTAACTGAAATAAGGTCTGCAAGAGAGATTTCGGGAATGCTGGGGAAGGGGGAGGGCTTTGTCCCAGCTACACACAGACCCACCGTCTCCACAAAGGGGGGGGGGATCCCAAGTTCTTGGGCGTTGGCCTGCCCCACCTATGAAAGATGTTAGCTACCCCCCCTGATAGGGAGGGACGGGCTCTTTTGGGGAGGACAAATGCCCTCCCCCGGACCCATGGCCTTTTGAGGGTGCAGCTGGATGTGTGCACAATTGCATGCCCCCCCCCTGCCACCCTGTCCCTTGGCGTGAATTGCTTGTGTGCAAATTGTGGCCGTTGTGTGGGGGGGGGATGCCCCTTGTGCAGCCATGGAAGGGGGTGCTGGGCCTTGCCCTCCGCCTGGTCCATTTTCTCCTTGGGGGGCTGCAAGGCCTCCTCCTTGGTGGGGGGGCACCCCGGCCGCTCCATGTTCCTCATGCGGTGGGGGTGGCGAGCCCACCAGATACTTCGGGGAGGAGTTTGGGGTGGGGGCACAGAGGGATGTGTTTCCCAAAATGCACACATTCCACAGAACTGCAGAGCCAGACAGGGTCCTGGGGGTCACCTAGTCCAACCCTCCGCAATGCAGGGACGGGTTCAAGAGTGGCCAGGTGGGAGGGGTATAAATAATTTTAAAAATTATTCATCGTTATGGTGAAGACGGAGGGTCCCCCTGCCAACAAACACACACACTGTGATACACTGGTAAGTGAAAAGAGAAAGAAAGTCCAACCTCCCCACCCATTTTACCCCAGTTTCACAAGCTCCTTGCTAACCCCCCCAAAAGATACAGGCCCCCCTCTTCCCATCCCTCTTCTCTCCACTAGTGAAACGGAAGATGCTCAGGTCGGCAGAACTGAACTTGCAAGGTGAGCGTGTTTGGGGGGGGGGCAGAACAAGCAATGCCCCAGAGGCCCCAGCATTGACTCCCCCCCCACCGCCCCAGCAGCGCAACAATTTTGGACTGGAGCCTGCACCCGCCCAAGCAGCACAACATGGTTTGTTTGGTGGTCTGGGAATCGACAAACCGTCTTGTGGTGTTGACGCGAGCGCAGGCAGGACTTCGAGGGTGGAAGAGAGCGGGGGGGCCCTCTCCACCCCCCCTGCCCCCTCACATGATGGAAAGCAGATGCCCCCGCCGGACCGCCCCCCCCTCACACACACACCAAGGCTTGTCCTGCTGTAGCAGCACAGAAATATTGGCACTGCCTTGTCCGGCCAGTATTGCTTGCGCTGCTCCAGTGGGCCTGGCGCGCACAGCAGGGGGCATGAAATGTGTGGTGGGTGCTGGGGAGATGGGGGGGGGAGCACGTAAAAAAGAGGCTGGGGAGAGGAAATGGCGAGGAGGGGCGAACGGAGGCGTCCTGCTCTGCTCACCTCCTCCCACCAAAGGACTCTCCCTCCGCACCTGCCAGGCCACCCCCTCTCAGCCCCTGGGTTCCAAATTGCCTGGGGGGGGTCTGTGTGTCATCAATGCCCCCCCAATCCCTGGTGCTGCTGTCTCGAGAGGCCCCGGGCGCAAGATGGGATACTCAAAGAGACAGGAGACCGAGGAGAAAGGGAGGACACTTTTATTGCTACCATCATCATCATCAGACAAAAGGACAAAACAGCTCTTGGGGGGGGGGAATGGGGTGAAGCTAAGGAGGGCACACACACCCCCTTTGCAGAGGAGTCCTGCCCCATGGGGCACAGCGAGGGAGTCAAGGGGGCCTCCCTGGTTCAGCAGGGACTGAGAGCAGCCGCATCCATCATTGCAGGGCAGGTGAGGAGTGGGGCGTGAGCAGCCCAGCTAGGGAAGGAGGGGACACCCCCCCACACAACTCCTCAACCTCTCCTTTCCCCACCGGGGGGGGGGGGGGCAAAAATCCAGGAGGAGGGTGAGCAGTTGAGATGGACGAACCCCCTTCCCGGAGGCAGGACCAGAGGAGGAGGAACAGTCCTTGGCATGGGGTGGCAGTGCTTGGATGGGGGGGCCATGAGATCAGGGGGGAGCCCCCCCCACGGAGGGCAGGGGCAAGCGGTCCATCAGCGGGAGAGGAGGGGCAAGTCTGTGCCAGGGGTCATGAGGAGTCCAGAGTCCAGATTCAGGCTGTCTAGAAAGAGAGAGAGAAAGGACCAGGGAGCTGGAGGGAGGGGGGAAGGGGGGGCGCCACACTCCACTCCACCCATAAGGCCCCTGCCCCCCCACCCAGCAGGGGGAGCCCAGCCCCCGGAACCCGGGGACATTTCGCACCCGGCACCTCTCAGAAGGTGCCCCAGCCCACCAACTAGCAACTAAACCCCAGAAAGGGGGTGGGAGGAGGCAATTCCCCATGGGGAGGGGAGAGAAAGAGAGGAAAGGGCCCCCCAGCACCCACTTGGGACCACCGAGTCTTTACCCTGGTCGAAGTTCAGCTTCTTGGCAGGGGGGGCGTCTCCCAAGCCTTCAATGTCCACCAGGTCGCTGTGGGCGTCAGAGTCATTCAAAGCGCTGAGGGTCACGTCTGTCGGAAGGAGGGGAGACCCTGGTTTAAGGGGGGGTGAGCACGCAGACCCCTGCTCCTGGTACAGAGACCCCCCCCAAGACATAGAGAGAGAGAAAGCCCCCCCCAGGGTCCCACTCACCAGATGCCTTCTGCTTCTTCGCAGGGGGAGCCAAAGGGTCAGGATGCCCGCCCACCCCCTGGGTGGAGGGGGGGCCTTGTGGCTGCCCCTTGCGAGCCCCCTTCTTGGGGGACTCAGAGGGGAGGGGCAGCCCGCTGTCCTCGTAGACCTTCCGCTTGGCCGCCCCTTTCAGCTGGGCCCTGGGAGTTGGGGGGAGAGGAGGGAGAAGAGGTCAGATTCCCTCAACAGGAGTGTGGTGCAGTGGTTGGAGAGCCAGACGTCCCGGTTCAAGAGCCTGGGCTTCTGGGCCTAGCCTACCTCGCAGGGCTGCTGGGAGGAGAGCAGGAGACGGGCAGGATGCAAAAAGGAAATAAACAAACTTGGTATGTCCAGCACCTGCTTCCTAGGCTGCCCTGCGGAACGGCCTCTCTAGAGTGGTGCAAGGACCCCTCCACCCACCCCCCAGCTGCCCCCCAACAGCCCTTACACAGTCCGGTCTTTGATGAGAGCACTGATGCGGTTTAGGTCGTCTCCAAAGCGCTGGACGGAGGCCCGGAGCAGGGAGATCTCCGCATCGGTCCATTTGGCCCTGGGGGGGGGGGGGACAGTGGGGAGTGGGGGGTCAGGATTCTCGCACCGCTGCTACCTGCTCCTCCTCCTCCTCCCACCCCTTCTGCTGCCAGGGATGCCCTTCAAGCAACATTCCCCACCCCACCCCCAAAATGCAAAAAAGGGCATGCAACCTCTTGGGCCATGTAGTTATCTGCATGTTCTTAATACAATATATTATTTATATATATATTTAATACTGTTCTATACTGTACACACCTAGATATATCTCCAGAGCCCTTTATATGGCAACTTGCAATTTATACATATAGTATAGATAGAACCACAGGCCTGTGCAGTGGCACGTCAGTTGGGCGCCTGGAAAACGGTCGCCCCCAGTTTAGTGCTCGGGGGGGGGGGACACACACCTAGGGGTTGGTGCAAAAACCACAGCTCTCCGCTGTGGCTCGGAGTGGCTAGGAACCCACCAGCTCACCTGCCCCCTATTAGGAGCATTGTTCACTGGCAGAGCACAGAAGTTGACAAAATGCAGCCCTTTTGAGTTTCCGGTCCATGGTGAGGGCACATTTGCTTGCCAAGGTGCAAGGGAGCCTGGGGACACCTCTGGATGCAGCCCGTGGAGCATGGATCCCACCTTGCCCACACCCCTTGGGAGAGATGTGTAGCCCCCTGAGATCACAGAAGCATAGAAGCCAGCCTCCCTCCCTCCCTCCCTCCCTTCTGTGGGGCTCACCCGGCTGGTGAGGAGTCGGCCACGGGGTGCAGCTGCATGGTGAGCTCGCCCAGCTTGGTGAAAGCGGCGCCAGCGGCAGAGAAGATCTCGCCCACCTGTGGAGGGGAGAGAAGTTTGTTGCAGCAGGCAGGGGGGAGAAAGGGTAAGCAGGGGGGGGGGTGGACAGCTGCAAAGCCCCCTTGCTAAGGGGAAAGGAAAGGAGCCCCCTTGCCCTTCATCCTCCACAAAAGGTATTTTCGCTTGTGGAAATACGGGTGTGGGGGAGGGAGGGAGGGAGGGACGCAGAACACACACACCCCACGCACCCCTACAACTCGCCACACCTGCCAGGAGTGTTTCTCTGGGTGCCTCTGAGCATGCATAGAGTATGTTATTTATTCATTCGTTCATTTATTAAATTTGTACAGTGCCCTTCGTCTATAGATCGCAGGGCGGTTCGGAACATTAAAACACAAGATAAAAGCACAAAATAAATAGCTTAAGGGAAAACAAAAGAATAACCAAGGACTTTTTTCTGGCTGGAGCTCAGCTCTGGGCACCTCTCAAGTGGGCACCATTGTCATGCTAAGAGAACAAGGGAGAAGCTTGTGGTGAGCTCTGGTGCCTCTTTTTCTAGAAAAACTGCAGATAACCCCAAACCATTTTACAAGGCCAAAGGCCTGTGAGAAGAGGAATGCTTTCTGCCTGGTGCTGAAAGGTATATAAAGCAGGCAACAGGCAAGTCTTCCACCAACAGGGAGCCACTGCAGAAAAGGCCCCGTTCTCGCGTTGCCACTCTCTGGCTCTCTCATGGGAGAGGAACGCGAAGAAGGGCCTCAAGCGAGGAGGATCTCAGGGTCCAGGGAGGGAGAGAGGTGGCCCTTGAGGGTCCTGACCTGTTTAAGGCTTTATAGCTCAAAACCAGCCCTTTGAATGAGGAGCCAGTGCAGAAGAGCCAGGGTGGGTGTCCTAGGCTCAGACCCTCTTGCAACCCGGTCCCTGAATTCTGCCCCAGATGAAGTTCCCGAAACGCATTGAACGCGTTGCCCTCCTCTCTGCTTCCAAGAGATGCGTGGGATCCCCAGGGGTCATCCAGCCCAACCCGCTGCAGTGCGCGAAGTGGGGCTCGTGGGAAACGCAGAGAGGAAGGTGCAGGGAACGTGGCCCCCCTCGTCTCCCCCAGGGAGGTGGCCCTCTTCTTCCTCCCCCCCCCACGTCTCTCTTGGAGTCTCGGGCGGGACCCTCGGAAAGGCTCCCCGTTGGGACACAGGGGGAGGCGGAAGCGGCCCCAAACCGAAGAAGGGCGAACCAGCCCCGGGAGGGAGCGAGCTCTGCCCGCCTCCTTCCCCGCCGCCCCTTCTTCGTCCTCCCGATGCGCGGCACTCGGCCCATGCTCAGAGGCACCCTTCCCCCCTCCTCCCAGAATCCTTGGCGGCGGCGGCGGCGGCGGCGGCGGCGGCGCTTCCCCCTCCGCCTCCCCGGGTACCTTGGTGGAGGCGGACGTCATGGCGACCCCGCCGCCGCCTCCTCCTCCTCCTCCTCCTCCGCTGCTCCGGGAAGGAGACCCGGCCGCTCTACTGCCTCCCCTCGCCGACACTCTATGGTCCCGCCCTCGCCCGCCCGCCCAGCGCCCGTCTCCATGGCGACCGCGCTTCCTCTCCTCCCTTCTAGCCCTCGCGCTCCTCTATGCCGCGGAAGCTCCTTTTTCCCCCTCCTGGCGCTGCCAATGAGGAGCAAGGCCTCGGAGGAAGGGGCGGGACATCGGCATCGTTCGGACGGGGAAAACAGGCCCCTCTAGCCTGAGGAGGACCCAAGGCTCTATGGGCGCTGCTGCCCAGCCTCTCCATGTTCATTGAGGCACGTGACACCCGCTCCACTAGAACCTTAAGAAAAGTCATTATAACTCTCTTTCTCCACCCTCCGCGTGTGGAACTCCCTGCCCCAAGACATGACTTCAGATTGGGGTGGGGTCGCCTTGGCTCTGCCGAACCTCCAGGCCCAGAACAGTCTACCTGCGAGGTCCATCCCCGAGAAGCGAAAAGGCGCATAGTTGGGAGGGATCCCCAAGGGCCTTCTAGACAAACCCCCTGCAATGAAGGAATTTTTTTTGCCCCACTCGGGGTTGGAACCTACAAGCCTGAGATCGAGTGTCTTGTGTTTTATGTGTCTCTTCTTTTGATGTCCCCTACGCTGGGCTGGTGAGGAAGGCGATGGGTGGCTGATGGACCCTTCGCAGCAGGAGGCAGGGAAGGGAACATCTTCCAGGCTGGGAGAATCATAGAATCATAGAATCATAGAGTTGGAAGAGACCACAAGGGCCATCCAGTCCAACCCCCTGCCAAGCAGGAAACACCATCAAAGCATTCCTGACAGATGGCTGTCAAGCTTCTGCTTAAAGACCTCCAAAGAAGGAGACTCCACCACACTCCTTGGCAGCAAATTCCACTGCCGAACAGCTCTTACTGTCAGGAAGTTCTTCCTAATGTTTAGGTGGAATCTTCTTTCTTGTAGTTTGAATCCGTTGCTCCGTGTCCGCTTCTCTGGAGCAGCAGAAAACAACCTTTCTCCCTCCTTTATATGACATCCTTTTATATATTTGAACATGGTTATCATATCACCCCTTAACCTTCTCTTCTCCAGGCTAAACATACCCAGCTCCCTAAGCCGTTCCTCATAAGGCATCGTTTCCAGGCCTTTGACCATTTTGGTTGCCCTCTTCTGGACACGTTCCAGCTTATCAGTATCCTTCTTGAACTGTGGTGCCCAGAACTGGACACAATACTCCAGGTGAGGTCTGACCAGAGCAGAATACAGTGGTACTATTACTTCCCTTGATCTAGATGCTATACTCCTATTGATGCAGCCCAGAATTGCATTGGCTTTTTTAGCTGCTGCATCACACTGCTGACTCATGTCAAGTTTGTGGTCAACCAAAACTCCTAGATCCTTTTCACATGTACTGCTCTCAAGCCAGGTGTCTCCCATCCTGTATTTGTGCCTTTCATTTTTTTTGCCCAAATGTAGTACTTTACATTTCTCCTTGTTAAAATTCATCTTGTTTGCTTCGGCCCAGTTGTCTAATCTGTTAAGGTCATTCTGAAGTGTGATCCTGTCCTCTGGGGTGTTAGCCACCCCTCCCAACTTGGTGTCATCTGCAAACTTGCTCAGGATTCCCTCAAGCCCATCATCCAAGTCATTGATAAAGATGTTGAACAAGACTGGGCCCAAGACAGAACCCTGTGGCAGAAGGGGGGGGGGAGCTCCCCAGTGAGAGCTGCGAGGGTGCAGCCCCCTTTGTGCGAGAGAGGGGTGAAGATCTAGAGCAGGCATCCCCAAACTTCGGCCCTCCAGATGTTTTGGACTACAATTCCAATCTTCCCCAACCACTGGTCCTGTTAGCTCATGGGAGTTGTAGGCCAAAACATCTGGAGGGCAGCAGCTTGGAGATGCCTGATCTAGAGGGTTAAGGCCTCTGTAGTTTCTTCTTCTTCTCTCTTCCCACTTTCTCTTTTTTTTTCCCCTCTATGTTTTGTTTATATTAGATTTGTTTTTATTGTATCGTATGTTGAAAAGTTTCAATAAAAAATTATGTCTATATCCAAATGAGTCTCATGCTCTACTGACTTAGCGATCCTATATCATGATAGGAAGGGAAAATACAGGCTGCACAAGTGTGCCAAAAGGCAGGGCTTCCACCCCAAAGGCCCACTCCTCTATCGCAGCAACATTTGCAGGTGGGCAGCAACAATGGAGACTGGAGACTTTGAGGTGTGTGGTGGGCACAAACACTCCCCCCCCCAATGACTCAGTGGTCCAAAGAGCTTCCTGCCCCGTCTGCATTTGAGTCTTAGCATCCTCCTGTCTTGCTTGGACGTAGAGAGAGCCCCCCGTGAATGTTTATGTTTAAATTGGGATTGATGGGTTATTGTATTTTTGACAGATTCAGCTTATTAACTGGAGCCTCCTGTGAGCCTTTCCTGCCCCAGCATTTCGTTAGATTCGCAACAAAGCACAAACTTGCTTCTGCATGGAAGCGACCGGCAACTTCAAACAAATTGAGGGAGAAGGTGGCAATACATGGCTAACAGCCACGATAGCCATGTTCTGGCTCCACTATCGGGGCAGTAAATGCCTCTGAGTCTTTAGTTCCCGGGAAAGGTGTGGGGTGAGTTGCCTCCCCATGGGCTTATTCCCTCTGGGGCACCTGGTTGGCCACTGTGAGGACAGGATGCTGGACCAGATGGGCCCCCTTCAGCCTCATCCGGGAGCCAGGATCTTCTGGTGTCCTTATGGAACCTCCAGGTCCAGAGCCAGTCTATCTCGATTCCTAAGATCTTTGGGGTATTTGGCCACTGTGAGGTCAATAGGTCCCCATTGGCCTGATCCAGCTTTTTATAGCATCACAGGCTTCCCTCTCTCCCTGAAAGCCAAGTACAGAGAATGGTAGGACTAGCTGTCTTGGCCAATGCCTGCCCTCCCTCCCCAAAATGGGAGGGGGGGCGCCGAGGAAGAGGAACAGAAAAACAAAGCAGCCCACACGGATCAAATGCTGTTTATTGCACAGGTGATCAAATGAAGAGAGGGGAGGGCAACTTTCAACACGTTAGTCCCCTGGGTGCACAACCAGACCCCCCCACTGCACCCCCAAACCCAGAGCCCCTCCCTCCCACCACCACATCCTGATCGAGGGGCGAAGAAGTTGCTCGGGGGGACACCTCAACATATAGCATACAAACACCCAACTCTCAAATCTGTGGGTCTGAGCAGCCTCTTCCAGGCCAACCCCCCCCCCCCGAGTCAAGGGAAAGGGGCAACTGAGGCTGTACCCCAGGCACCAGTTGGGGGGGGCTGTTGGCAACAGGGGGCAGAGACTAGGGCAAGTTGCCTGGCCGCCCCTTGGTCCTACAACAAGAAAGCTCAAGAAGAGAGTCAACGTCTGCACAACGAACACGGGGGAAGAAACACTCAAGTTCTAGGATCGAGACACAAAAAGGCCTGGGACTGGAGTGGGCCGGATCTTTCGAGCGCTGTGCTAACCTCCCCGGTCATCCCACAAAGAGACAGCAGAGACTTGGAAACGAAGAGATGGGGGCTGTTTTCACTGTACACATACTGCGGGGGGGGGGGTGCCTTGTGCTATTTACACAACAACCCTGGCACCGAGGTTCTGCCAGCCGAAACCAGCCCTTGCTGGTCTTTGATGGCGAGGAGAGGCCATCGCAGGGAGGGCGATGGCAGGCAGAATTGGGCCAGGTGATGCACCGGGGGGGGGGGGGGGAGAAGGTGCAGCAGCCAAGAGCAGCCCTGGATATGTCCCTTTCGTAAACTAGGTGCTCCAGACCAAGTTGGGAAACTGCCCTTTACCCGCACAAACACACACGGACATATATATGTGATTTAAAAGGAAATATTCCCCCCTGTCTCCCCACCCACCAGCCCCCTTCCCCAGCCGCCAGACCCTGGACTTGGGGTGACCAGAGGATCCATTGTGTGGAGAGCGATGGCTGAAGAACCCCAAAGCAGAGCCCCAATGTCCAAAGAGGGAATAAATATCAGACGCAGAAGGAGAGGGTCGGCCGTCCCCATTGGCAGGAGGCAAGAGCCTGGGGGCTGGGTGTGTGGGGGCGCCATTAGCGGACCATGTACTCCTTCCGTTTGTTGAGGCGCACTTGGCAGAAGGAGAAGCCCCCCAGCAGGACGTACAGGCCGGCCGCGATGAAGCAGTTGTAGCTGACCTGTTCATACAGGGCGTAAATCTTGTCTGGACCACCTCTGGGGGGGCAGAGAGAGAGAGAGAGGGTGGTCAGGTTCCAAGCTCTCACAGGACACACACACACACACCCCAGGCCCTGCCCCACCATTCCTCCAGAATCCCACTTCACGGCCAAGCTAGTGCTGTGCCCACATGACTCCCCCCCCTTTCCCTCCTGGAGCCATAGCTAACCCAAGGCAGTTGGGGGGGTTGTGTGTGCTGGGCACCCATCAGGTGTGGGTAGGTGGGTGGGGGTGGGAACAAGTTCTCCTTCCCTCCTTCCAGGCTGATCCTCCCCCACCCTCTGCCCCACACGTCAGCCCCAAGGCTGCTGCTGCCGCTGCTTACCACCCCACAGGAAAACAGGGACCGCACCCCGCCCCACTCACGTGAAGTCTTCTTCGTTGGCGGGGACGTCCTCGATGAGGACCGCAGAGTGGACGTTGAAGAAGATGCCCAGCAGCACCTAAAGAAGCAGAGGAGAAACAGTGGTGGTCTCTCCAGGGAGTGGAGGGCAGGGGGAGCCACAGTGGGAGTGGAGGGTAGGGGGAGCCAAAGTAGTTGTAGTAGTAGTAGTAATTATTATTACATTTATTTATTTATTTATTTATTTATTTATTTATTTATACATACATACATACATACATACATACATACATACATACATACATACCCCACCCATCTGGCTGGGTTTCCCCAGACACTCTGGGCAGCTCCAAACAGAATATTAAAAACACGATAAAACATCAAACATTAAAAAATTCCCTAAACAAGGCAGCCTTCGGATGTCTTCTAAAAGTCAGGTAGTTGTTTATTTCCTTGACATCTGATGGGAGGGCGTTCCACAGGGCGGGTGCCACTACCGAGAAGGCCCTCTGCCTGGTTCCCTGTAACCTCGCTTCTCGCAGGGAGGGAATCACCAGAAGGCTCTTGGAGCTGGACCTCAGTGTCCAGGCTGAATGATGGGGGTGGAGACGCTCCTTCAGGTTTACTGGACCGAGGCCGTTTAGGGCTTTAAAGGTCAGCACCAACACTTTGAACTGTGCTTGGAAACGTACTGGGAGCCAATGTAGGTCTTTCAAGACCAGTGTTATGTGGTCTCGGTGGCCATTCCCAGTCACCAATCCAGTTGCCACATTCTGGATTAGTTGTAGCTTCTGGGTCACCTTCAAAGGCAGCCCCACGTAGAGCGCATTGCAGTAGTCCAAGCGGGAGATAACCAGAGCATGTACCACTCTGGCCAGACCGTCCACGGGCAGGGAGGGTCTCAGCCTGCGTACCAGATGGAGCTGGTAGACAGCTGCCCTGGACACAGAGTGGACCTGCGCCTCCATGGACAGCTGTGAGTCCAAAATGACTCCCAGGCAGGGGCACAGTTACCCCATTCAGGACGAGGGAGCCCCCCTAGACCCACGTCCCCCAAAGGGGGACAAAGAGCAAGCCACATAATTGAGAGGAGAAACCAGCCCAGAGCTCATTTTGCAGTAAGCACAATCTAGGCCTGAGGCACCCAGCCCCCTCTGCAGTGGGTGGCAAGCCCCCTCCAAAACCAGACCCCAAACTACATGCCAGCTGCTTGCTCAGGTCTCCTTCGCCACCTGCTACCCGCCCCCGTCCCCCCAATAAAAGATTGCTCAGTTCTTCCAGCTTGCACATGAGGGAAACCCTGAACACCCAGAACAAACCCTACCTGAGAGGAGTCCCAGCCCACCCCTAAAAAACCACTCAGGTAACTCTGGCCAGAGTTACCTGCTGCTCTCTGCACATGCTCCATCACCCCCACCTCCTCCTCTGCTGTTTACCCAACATGCCTCAATTTAGACAGGCCTGATTTCCCCCCCCCCCGGCTGTGTGTGTGTGTTGGGGGCAGGGAAGATTCGCCCTGGTGGCCCCCCCCTCGCCCAGTGACTGACACCCGCCTGAGCCACAGTCACCCTTTCCAAGCCTCTAAGGAGGAAGCTAGAGGAGGAAGTGGAGGGGAAAGACCGTCAGTGGCCAAGGGGCAGGGAGGGAGGGAGGGGAAGAGAGACACCCCCGCCCGAAAATGTTTAATTACTAAATTCGTGGGAGGAGGCACATCTCCCCATCACTTCCCCCCACATTCTGCCCTTGCGCCCAAAGATTTGCCCCCCATACCCCCCAAATCCATCTTCCCTTCATTGCACCCTCCCCGCAAAACAAGGTTCCTTGTAGTTCTGGTTGCACGTCTGAATCAGCCGCTCTGGGTGCAGCAGCCCCGGATCAAGAGGTGGAGGCCAAACTCGGATGGGTTAATGGAGGGGGGAGGAGAAGACGCACCAAGGGCTGTCAGGACGCCCCCCCCCGCCCCGACACGCATCTGGGCGTTCGCACACACACGCTTCGCTCCTCACCAGCATGATGACTCCCCAGGCGCTGAGCACGATCCCGCAAGCGGCCATCTTCGGCCCGCAGCAGAGGAGGGAGACCATGGCTCCCGTGAAAAGCTCCGGCGGAGGGACGGAGAGCGAGCAAGCGAGCGAGCGAGCTAACCCCCTTCTTCGAGCTGCTGCCTGGCCGAGCCGACGCAGCAGACTGAGCCCGCCCCTCCCGACGCCCTTGGCAGGTCAGCTGCTGGACGCCACCAATCGCACGAGGGAGGAGGGTTTTGTTGTCGTCTCCCCTCTCCCGCTTAACGAGTGGAAGAGGCCGGGAGGCGGGGCCGACGCTCGGAGCAGGCGCTTCTTTGGCTCGGCTTGGCGCGTCCCATTGCGAGAGCTTGGGGGGGGGGATTCTGGACGCAGCCAAGAACAGGAGGACACTTTCGACCAAGCAAAAGCTTTCTATAATGAAATAAAAATAGAAGCAGCTCTTTTGGACGGAGGCTGATTGTCTGCTTGAGCTGCTTGGAGGCTACAGGTCCTTGCATTGCAGGGGGCTGGGCTATATGACCCTTGGGAATCCCTTCCAATTCTACAATTCTGCCTAGGGAGACAATGGGAGAGGGCACATTTGGGGGTGAAATGAAGTCAAACCCTTAGAGAGTTGCAGTGCCTGCTGTGGCTGCAGAGACTTGTTACGGGAGAGACATGTTTTGTTGCAACCGGGGCAGAGGAAGGTGTCCAGTTGAATAGAATAGAATAATTTATTGGCCAAGTATCAACCATACTTGGAATTTTGTTTTGACTACATTGCAATGTAAAGAAAAACGTACCTCATACAAACACTATTCCCCTCACAATATAACAGCACAGTGAAAAGACCTCATGCCACCAACTGGCCTCCCTTTTGCCCACAACTACAGATTCAACAATTTGATGGCACAAGGAAAAAAAGCTATTCCTGTGCCTAGACATTTTTGTATACAGAGTCCTGTACTGATGTCTGGATGGGAGTAAATCAAACAGGTGATGATCAGGATGCGAAGGGTCTACAGCAATTCTCTCTGCTCTCTTCCTGACTCGAGCAGCAATAATAATAATAATAATAATTTTTATTTATACCCCACCCTCCCCAGTGAGAACCGGGCTCAGGGAGGCTGACATCAATAAAATTACAATAAAATGTAAAAGAAAGAAAAACAATTGATTAAAATGCGGATTAAAATAAAATTTAGATTAATTTTTTTAATGCAGCCTCATTTTAAAATGGCCCAAATAAAAACCATAAGGGAGGAAAAAACATAGTGGTCAGACTAAGTCCAGCCCAAAGGCCAGGCGGAACAGCTCCGCCTTGCAGGCCCTGCGGAAAGATGTCAAATCCCACAGGGTACTAGTCTCCTGTGAGAGAGAGTTCCACCAACTGAAAAGGCCCTGGCCCTAGTTGAGGCTGTTCTAAGCAAAAATCTGCTCTTATTCCCTTATGGGGTACACAAGAGCCTTATTGGGTTCTCCATCGGTCGGAGAATATATAACAGAGGCCAACCAGAGAAGTTTGAGAAGGAAAGCCTTTATTTGCTGTTGCAACAGGGTCCTTCCCCTCAAGCAGGAGAACAAGGAAGGAACCCAGAACAAAAGAGAACCTCCACTTTTATCAGTTTTCCCATCACCAAGAAACGCCCCCAATACATCATTCCTACATCACAGCTATGTAATCAATACCTCACAAAAAAGGAGGGTTTAAGGTAGAAATCTGAGCACTTTTGACACCTCTCCTAGTCCTCCTATCACCCCTCCCAGGTGTGAATTCCTAAACACAAAGAGAAATTAACATTTTCATAAGAGTTGATCACTGTCTTTTGTTCAGAGGAGTCTTCCATTGTGAATGAGATACCATTGACAGGGAATTATGGCTCCCAAGTTGCTACCGGTAGTCATGTGGAAATGTGTGCATATGCTGATCCTTAAGCCTTCCTTAAGGCAGGGTTGAGTCCAAGCGGGAGGGGTGTGGGTCTCTGGAGTGGAGCAGAGGCGAAGAAGGTGGTGTTGCGAGGGATTCTGGGTAACTGCAGCTGTCAGGTTCAGTCACCCCTCTCTGTTCATTAGTAATGGTGTCCTGCAACCCCCCCAAATATGATTTTATAACAAGGCCAATCTAGCCACCTTATGGCTCGGGATCTCCAAAATATTGTTATTTGTGGACCTTAAGGTCCGGGACATACCAGGAGAGGCGGTCCCATAGGTACAAGGGTCCTAAGCCGCATAGGGCTTCAAAGGTCAAGACCAGCACCTTGAATTTGATCCTGTACTCCACTGGGAGCCAGTGCAGTTGGTAAAGCACTGGATGAATGTGGTCCTGCAGCAGTGACCCCGTAAGGACCCTCGCCACGGCATTCTGCACCCGCTGGAGTTTCTGGGGCAGCTTCAGGGACAGCCCTGCGTGTCTCTATTGGAGGCAAACTAACACCAATTACCCTCTCTGCAGTTCTTACTGCTCGTTGGAGCCTCTTTTATCCAGCTTAGAGGCTGTACCATACCAGACAGTAATGGAATTACAGAGAAGATTTGGGTGATGTCTTCCTAGAGCAGACTATCAGAGATTCAAAAAGGAGAGAGTCATGGGAGACTTTGACTACCCCAATATCTGTTGGGAATCCCAACTCTGCTAAGAGTGCATGGTCCAAAAATTCCCCAGTTGCTCGCTGACCATTTCATTTCCCAAAAGGTGAAGAAGCAACAAGGGGACCATCTTTCTTGGACCTGATCCACACCAACTGATTGATAAAGTGGAAGTACCAGGAAACTTGGCAGAAAGTGATCATGTTCTGGGTTTGAGGATAGAGGCAAGGGAAACCTGAGTGAAGTCGGACATGGATTCTGGACTTTAAGGCAGCCAATTTCAAAAAAACTGAAGGAGCTACTGGGTAAGATCTCAAGGGCTTGTTGTTGTTCAATGTCTTTATAAATGACTTGCATGAAGAAATTGAGGGGATGCTCATCCAATGTGCAGGTGATATCAAAGTGGGAGGGCAGCTAATGCCACAGAAAACAGAATCGGGATTCAAGTTGACCTTAACAGATTGGAGAACTGGGTCAAAACTTACAATATGAATTTCAAAAAGGGCAAATGAAAGGCATGTCAGGAGTTTCCTGACATTCATAAGGCATGAATAACCAAATAAAAGATGCACAAATATTAGATGAAGAGCACCTGGCTTGTCAGTAGAACATGGGGAAAGGATCTTAGTAGATCACAAGCATAATATGAGTCAACCGTGTGATGCTATTCTAGGCTGCATCAACAGAAATATAATTTCCAGATAGAAGTAGTCGGACCACACCTGAAGTACTGTCTCCAGTTCTGGGCTCCACAATTTAAGAAGAATATTGACAAGCTGGAATGTATTCAGAGGAGGGTGACCAAGATGATCAAGGGTCTAGAAACCAAGCCTGATGAAGAACAGTTGAAGGAGCTGAGTATGTTTAGCCTGGGAAAGAGGAGACTGAGAGGAGGTAGGATAGCCATCTTCAAATATCTCAAGGGCTGTCCCATGGAAACTTGTTTTCTTCTGCTCCAGAGGCTAGGACCCAAACTCATGGCTTCACGTTACAAGAAGGGCGATTCCTCAAACCAAAATATTACGAGTTCATTTTCATGCAAGAAGTCTGCAGTTTCCAATATTTAGTAAATACTGACAATGACTTTTCTCTGATTAAACATGTCAAATTCAACGTCTCAGCTAAATCCAGTAATTTTAACAACTATTCCTCCATTGTAGGTAATGATGAGTCTTTCCATCTTTTTGCATATAAAAGTCTCACAGCTGTAATCGTATAGTGAAATAAAGTTACATAGTCTTTTCCTAATTGTATATCCCTAACTTCACCATGGGTTAAACCACAGAGCCTAGGGCTTGCCGATCAGAAGGTTGGCGGTTCGAATCCCCGCGACGGGGTGAGCTCCTGTTACTCGGTCCCAGCTCCTGCCAACCTAGCAGTTCAAAAGCACGTCAAAATGCAAGTACTGTAGATAAATAGGTACCGCTACAGCAAGAAGGTAAACACCATTTCCGTGTGGTGCTCTGGTTCGCCAGAAGCGGCTTTGTCATGCTGGCCACATGACCTGGAAGCTGTACGCCGGCTCCCTCGGCCAATAACGCGAGATGAGCGCCGCAACCCCAGAGTTGGTCACGACTGGACCTAATGGTCAGGGGTCCCTTTACCTTTACTAACTTCCAACAGGAACAATTCTGGTTTCAGTTGAAAATATATCTTCAAAATTCTCTGAATCAGTGTATCCAATACTTTAAAGCTTTTTATACACGTCCACCAAGCATGATGAAATGTCCCTTCATGTTCTTTACACCTGCCAGAAGTATTTGGAACATTTTTATACATTTTAAATAACTTCAGAGGAGTTTAATGCCAAGGACACATAATTTTGTACACATTCTCTTTTAAATCATAACACAATGTATATTTTAATTCTTTGGTCCATATATGTTCCCACTGTGCCCTCTGTATATAACCCAATTTTTACCACAAATGTAATCATGTATTCTTTAAGATTCAGGTAAGTAGCCCTGTTGGTCTGGCGCAGTTGAAATAATAATAATAATAAATTGTCCAGTAGCACCTTAGAGACCAACTAAGTTTGTTCTGGGTATAAGCTTTCGTGTGCATGCACACTTCTTCAGATACACTGAAACAGAAGTCACCAGACCCTTATATATAGTGGGAGGGTGGGGTGGGGTTTTTCACAGAAGGGTAGTAGGAGATGGGTGATTGACTCAATGGGTATAGTAAACTGCAATTAGTCCTACAGGAAAAAGCATGGGATAGTATGCAGATGACCAAAAATAGCTTTAGCATGTATAATGAGACAAGAATACAATACTGTATATCTATTCTGAGAAAAACCCTTGTTCCCTTGTTTTAATTTTACAGTCTCCTTGACTCATTAGAGTTGAGTTATTCAACTCTTGATAAGTTAACCATTTCTCTTTGCCTCTTGCCTTTTTTTCTATGAACTCTTCTTGCATTGAAATCCATAAAGGTATCTTCACGTATAACTTAGGTTTACAGTACATCTATTGCAAATTCTCAATATGGTATGTCTCAATAAATGGTTTTTGAAATCCACATTAATTTTGACCTTATCATACCACAAATATCCATGCTTTTAAATCATGACCTTCTAATTCCTGAAGTCTCTTATTTCTCAATGTTACTCTCTTCTTCATCCACACTAAATAACAGTCTGCGAAGGACAATTTCATATCAGCTAAACCCAATCCTCCCCTTTCATTCTCATCTTGCAATATTTTCATTTTGACTCGTGGTTTTTCCCCCCTTGACATAAAAACTTTGATAAATCTCTTTACCAATGTTTAACCGATAAGTCATTAGTTAAATATAGGTATTGTAGAATAAAAACATTATTCTACGCAAAACGTTCATCTTTCTCATTGAAATTCTACCAAACAGTGACTATTTTAACTTCTCCCATCTTGCAATAATTTTTTTAACTTCAGCCCATGTCTTAACATACCATAGTTGTTTTGGAACAATGCACAATTCATATTTGTCATAGTAATACCCAAGTATTTAACTTTTCATTCATTTTGAAACCCTGCTTTCCCCATCAAAACTTTCTATATGATTTTTTTGATAGGAAGTGAAACTTTTCTTCCAGGTAATTTCTTTCCACGTTCGAAGAACTGATACGGTTTCTTCCTTGTATGAATCATCTGATGGGAAGTGAGATGACGGCTACCACTGAATTCCTTTCCACATCTGATGCACAGATATGGTTTCTACCCTGCATGAATTTTTTGATGGGAAGTGAAACTTTTCTTCCAAGTGAAGCTCTTTCCACATTCAATGCACTGATATGGTTTCTTCCCTGTATGAATTATTTGATGGGAAGTGAGACTTTCCTGCTGAGTAAAGCGCTTTCCACATTCAGAACACTGGAATGGTTTCTTCCCTGTATGAACTCTTTGATGGGAAGTGAGACTTTCCTTGTGGGTGAATTTCTTTCCACAATCCAAGCACTGATATGGTTTCTCCCCTGTATGAATTCTTTGATGGGAAGTGAGATTACTCTTCCAAGTGAAGCTCTTTCCACAATCCAAGCACTGATACGGTTTCTCTCCTGTATGAATTCTTTGATGGGAATTGAGATGGCCCCTCGTATTGAAGCTCTTTCCACATTCAAAGCACTGATATGGTTTCTTTCCCGTATGAATTCTTTGATGGGAATTGAGAGAGGAGATTTGACTGAAGCTCTTTCTACATTCCAAACACTGATAAGGTTTCTTCCCTGTGTGAATTCTTTGATGGGAAGTAAGACTTTCCTTGTAAGTGAAGCCCTCTCCACATTCCAAGCACTGATATGGTTTCTCCCCTGTATGAATTCTTTGATGGGAAGTGAGACCTCCCTTCTGAGTGAAACTCTTTCCACATTCCAAGCACTGATAAGGTTTCTCCCCTGTATGAATTCTTTGATGTAAAGTGAGACTTCCCTTCTGAGTGAACCTTTTTCCACATTCCAAGCATTGATATGGTTTCTCCCCAATATGAATTCTTAGGTGTAAGGTGAGACTTTGCTTCTCAGTGAAGCTCTTTCCACATTCCAAGCACTGATTTACTTTCTCCCCTGTATGAATTCTTTGATGGGAAGTGAAACTTTTCTTCTGAGTGAAGCTCTTTCCACATTCAGAGCACTGATATGGTTTCTTCCCTGTATGAATTATTTGATGGGAAGTGAGACTTTCCTTCCGACTGAACTTCTTTCCACATTCCAAGCACTTATATGGGTTCTCTCCCGTATGAATTCTTTGATGGGCCATGAGATTAGTCCTTGCACTGAACCTCTTTCCACATTCTAAGCACTGATATGGTTTCTCTCCTGTATGAATTCTCTGATGAGCTATGAGATTGGCCCCCACACTGAAGCTCTTTCCACATTCGGAGCACTGATATGGTTTCTCTCCTGTATGAGTTCTTTGATGGTAAGTGAAATTTTTCTTCCAGATGAAACTCTTTCCACATTCAGAGCACTGATAAGGTTTCTCTCCTGTATGAATTCTTTGATGGGCAACAAAATTGGTCCTCCCACTAAAGCTTTTTCCACATTCTGAGCACTGATATGGTTTCTCCCCTGTATGAATTATTTGATGGGCTGTGAGATTTACCTTCCAGGTGAACCTCTTTCCACATTCCAAACACTGATATGGTTTCTCCCCTGTATGAATTCTTTGATGGGCAGTGAGATGGGCTCTCTGACTGAAGCTCTTTCTACATTCCAAGCATTTATATGGTTCTTCCCCTGTATGAATTCTTTGATGGGAAGTGAGACTATCCTTCCGGCTGAACCTCTGTCCACATTCCGAGCACTGATAGGGTTTCTCCCCTGTGTGAATTCTTCGATGGGAAGTGAGCTTGGCCCTCTGACTGAAACTCTTTGCACATTCCAAGCATTGATATGGTTTCTTTCCCACTGGGTTTCTTTTATGGGAAGTGGAATGGGAGCTCTCAGCCCACTCCAAATATGGATGTGGCATTTCCACTTTCTGGATTTTGGCGTTGTATCCTTTGTTCTTAATCTCCAAATTATCACCACCTGCAGCAAAGATAGAAACAGATTAGATTCTCAAGAAGAGATAGAATCCCAAATTATAAAACAATTATAAAACAAATTTTGTTTGGCCCAATCATGGAATTCACTCCATCTCCAATTTCAGTCATCTGTTTGGTCAACCAAAAACGGAGAGAAGCAAACTTACAATTCTGTGATTCTATGAAATAAAAATACCTGACAGAAGCTACTGCAGTTTCCCTAACAACCCTGAAGCCTTACATTTAAAAGGCCTGACCAGTTCAGACCAGCCTGATCCTTGTTTAAAAAGGCAGAATTGGAGGAAGAGTATTCACAGACAAAACAGTTGATAGCTCCCCATTCAAGGTGTGCTGTAGGGGTGTAAGAATCCCAGATGTACCGGTAGTAGGTGGTACTAGTGAACATCAAAATATTGGAGGTTCATCACATAGAGAATTTCAAAACATAAATTATGAGCCAACAGCAAGCCTTACCAACAGAATCTATGATCCCACAATTCTCCGCCATGACTTCCTTATGCAGAGCTCTCTGGTCAGGATCCAGCAATGCCCACTCCTCCTCCGTGAAACAAACAGCTACATCTTCAAAGCACAATGAACTCTAAAAGAAAGAGATTCTCTACTTAGATAGCACAAAGATTATCTACTTCACATTGCTCCTTTGTTTCCTTCCTGTTAATTGCCCTGTTGTTTTTATGGTACTGTTTTCCCACATATTTTAAGTATAGATGGTCCTTTTAATATCTTAATGGAATTGTTTTATTGTGTATTTTATTGTGTGCATTGTTCGGGGGGGCGGCCCTCCCAATGCCCGAAGGCCAACTTCAAGGGGTGCATAGGGGTACAAAGAGGAGAGGGTGGAGAAAGCCCTATTTTGCAACAGATTGGGGCTGGTAAAGGTTAATCCTGGTTCCTGTTCTTTACGGTTTGTGAACTAGTGAGAAGTGTATTTTAGTATTTCACAAAAAAATAGACAACTAAAACTGCAACAACTGATAAATAACGCTAGCAACATTCAGAAGGAAAGTTAAGGTGAGGTGGCTGTTCACTGGTTTCAGCAGATAAACCTTCTCAAATGGCATTTTCGGACTTTTTAAAGGGCAGTTGTGACAGAAGCAAAGAGGAGAGAGATTCGTTTGGGTCCAGAGGCACCCTGACTGCCCCACCTCTCAGCCTCTTTGTCCAAAAGGCTCTTTCCTCCTACGTACCTGATCTGGCTCCACAGCCACTACTTGCACTTTGCCACCATGGAAAGAAGGATGAGGATATCTTGCTGGCATCCTTCTGTCACCTGCAAGAGACAAAGGTAAGTGGGAAGCCAGGAGTGCATGATGTTTCTCTCAGAGGTGAAACAGTGCATCTCTAACCACAGGTGGGCCTTAGAAAAGTCTCCCCTGCTGAGTGCATTTTAGCGTTTCTATCCAATTCATATTTTAGTAGTGCAAGAATACATCTCCCCTCCTCTGGGGTCTTGGCCTCAGATATCTTTCTGGAAAAGATGAAAAGAACCCGCAGATTAGTTTCAAAATCCACAGAATGTGAACAAACCGAGAAAAAACTCCTTTATCGCTTGGAAGGTGGTGGACTCTCCATTCTCGGAGGTTTTCGACAGAGGGTTTTAATTGGTTGTGGGTACTTTAGTTGAGAACGATGGCATTGCAGATGGTTGGACTAGGTGTCCCTTGGGGTCACTCTTCCAACTCTACAATTTTAGGGTTCTATGAATGTATTGGCAGCTGAGTCCGCTTCAATGTCCCAACCTATTTCATATTCCAGTTGTGTAAAAAATACATCTCCCCTTCTCTGGGCCCCAAGTGTCTTCCGCTAAAAGTTGAAAAGATTCCACAGGTTAGATTCAAAATCCACAGAATGTAGCAAACAGAATCAAAACTCCTTCCTTACCCAGCGGCCACTTTGTGGTGACCAATGGAATCCTCTCTGCCTCAGATGAATCAGGACCCATTTCTGCAAACAGATCCTTTCCCTGAAAGAGCAACAAAGATTTCAAACAGAGAGTTTTGCAGAAGCAAAAACTTTAGGGGTAGCCGATCTTATTTCTTGTATGCTTTCCAAAAAAAGGATGGGATTTAGGGATCTTCTCCTTCCTGTTTGGAGCCCCTTGGGAGTATCCAGAGGAAAGTCTCTCTCACCTGCTTCCTCTCTTCTGCCTGACTCAGGAGGAACCCTTCGGCCAGAGCCACTGCCTGGGAACTGGTCTCTGCTCCACATTCCCTCACCCAGCTCTCCATCTCTGGTGGAAGGAGAGCCAGGAACTGCTCCAAAATCACTAGGTCCAGCATCTCAGCTTTCGTGTGCCTTTCTGGCTTCAGCCACTGAAGGTCAAGGCGGTAGAACCGGCTGCAAACCTCACGGGGTCCATTGGCCTCCTGGTAGGAGAACCACCTAAACTGCCGGCTCTGCACCTCTGAGTGGAGGGTGTCCTCCTCTCCCAGGATCTTCTGCATGGAGCTTTCCCAGAATCCCCCACTGCTCCCAGTGTCAATGTCATGGCCTCTTTCTGCTCTAGGGCCAGCTGAGTCTTGCTCATCCATCTGTGCTCTCAATAAGTCTCCAAAAGATCAGAAGGAATCCCTTGGTCCTCTGTCAAGTTCTGTCCATCCGAACGAGAGGTGCTGGCAAATCCTACAATGCAAATACATTATTCTGTTGTGAAATTGAAACACCAAGGAGATCCAGGTGGCATCCGTGGGTCTAGCCCTCCCCACCAAATCCCCACAAAAACTCTTGAGAACACATTTAATTTCTATTTCAAATCAGCTGCCTTGTTGGTCAGTTCATTTCTGGGCCCAAATCAAGAGTTTACTTAGACCTCCAAATATCTGAAGAACCGCTTCCTTCCCCACAGGCCCTCCTGGGTTCTCAGGTTAATGGTGGCGGAGGGAGCCCTCTTGCTAGTTTCACCATCCTCCATGTTTTGGGTGAAAAATGGCTCAAGAGGGGGCATCCTGTGGGCAGTTCCTTGGTTGGGGAATTCCCTCCCCACAGAGGCACCATTCAAAACTTGTTTTCAGGACCCACTCTATTCCTGTGACTGTCATTTGTTCTAACTCTTTTTAAGAATGAATTTTAAAATGGTTGTAACCCACCCTGGATAATAAATGTATTATCATTATTATTATTATTATTATTATTATTATTATTATTATTATTATTATCTTATTTTTTGTTTTTGTTTACCGCCCTTCATCTGAAGGTCATAGGGCAGTTCACAACATAAAAATACAGAATGAAAATGCAAAATACATAATAAAGGCCAAACAAAAGCAAAGCAAAGCAATAACCACCACCACCCGCCCTTTCCACTGACACATTTAAACAGCCATATAATGTTGATCAGCCAAATGCCTGGTGGAAAAGGTTTCCCCTGTTGCCTAAAGATTTGTAATGAAGGCGCCAGGCGAATCTCCTTGGGGAGAACATTCCATAAACAGGTAGCAGTAGTAAGAGCAATAAGACCTAACAACCAGAACAACAGTAACACAAAGCCTCAAGTCTGGGGGTGGAAAATTAAGCTTCAACATACTGTACATATGGAACCTCGAGAAAGTGGAGGGAGCATCTTCAAAGCAGGATCAGTCCACTTTAAAGAGCCATGGCTTCCTCCAAAGAATCCTGGGATGTGTAGTTTGTTAATGTTAATATTTGTTAATATTTTGGGCAGAAGGGGCTGGTGGGAGAGGGTCCCCCAAGCGCTCTCAGCACTTGGGGGTGGCCTATTTCACCCCTCCCCACACCATAGGTTTGTTTCCTTTCAGTAGAAATGGAGCATTGTGGAGTTGGATGGGACCCCAAGGATCATCTAGCTCAACCCCCTGCAATGCAAGAATCACAACTCAAGCACCCTTGACAGGTGGCCATCCAAGTTCTGTTTCAAAACCTCCAAGGCAGGAGAGTCCGCCTCTTTCTGAGGGAGTCCTTTCCTCTTTCCACAGGGACCTTTCCTGCCTTGGATGGTGAGGCCTCCTGTGTACCTCTCAGCAGGTGTAGCAGGCCCCACCGCTAACCCCCAATTATAATGTGGTGGACTCACCCCCAAGTAACCCCAATGAAATACAGTGGACCCACCTCACGGCACACCAATTACAGAAATTCCTACAATTTACCACAAGTTATCTTGTGGGGGGTCTTGCGTGAGGGAAAACTTAGTCTTAGGCAGAAGTGGAACAAACAAGTTTTATTTACAAAAATGAGGTTTGTGAAACAAAGTTGTGTTCTTTCTAGTAGATGTTAGCTTATTCAACTAAATATAAGACTATCACAGGCTTAAACACAGTAGCATATGCACAGCTTTTCTTAAACTCCAGTTGCTAGAATGAGCTGTTACACTTCAGGTAAATAGATGTTCCTGTTTCTCAGCTCGGTTTCTGCTCCTTCTCTCTCTCTCCTTCCCTTAGTTATAATACCAAAAAAGAGGCAACACGTCGCCCAATTCCTCTTTTTATGGTATTTTGACTCAAGTCTGCAACACAGGGGTTGTTTCATTAACCTTTCCTTAGTTCTGGCAGGTGGAGCAGTCCAATAATCCTTTGAACCCAGCCCAGGTTCCTTCCCAGCCTCCTCCTTTGGCTCCCTTTTCCTCCGTCTCCTGTGGTGTTTTATTTTGGGGAATGGATCCCCTCCCTCCGCCCCCTTGCCTGGCTGGGCATCCTTCTTTCTTTCTCTCCCCACAGACTCAGCCCCCCACTTCCCCTCCAGCCCCTCTTCCTCTCTATCTCAGCTCCCTGACAGGCTCCCCCTTCTCCTCAGGGCAGATCTTCCACCCAGACCAGAGTCACTTCTCCCTCAGACAAAGCCTCTCCTCCTCCTTTTCTCCCATCTCAAAACTCCCTCAGAAAAGGCTCCTCGCATTTTCCCTCCAAAAGGGCTGGCTCCGCCCCCTCGGGCTAGATAGCCAATCAGAGAGAGGATCCGACCCCCTGGTGGTGTATCTGAGGGACTGCAGCACCAGACTCTGCCCGGCCTCAGCTGTCCATCACAGCAGGGCTTTCTGTTCAGTCTCTAAAGATTATCCAAACACCTGAGCGGCTGCATGTCTGAATGGGCACACGAGTGTCGACCAGGAGTCCGGATAACACCCTTGTCTTTTTCATGGGTGGTGGTGGGGAAAGCTTTACTTCCAGGACAACTGAGCTCAGCATCAGAGCAGGAGATGAGCCCTCCAGGATTCCCCTCTCCTGTTCCCACTGGGGCCTCAATGGGAAGCCCCCCAGCAGGACTGGGGCGCAAGAGCCCCTCTCTTTCCCTGGGATTCATCAGCATCGCTGGGGAGACAAGAGCTCAGCCCTCCTGCCTGAAGCCAAGCAGAGCCCCTCCTCCTCCGTGCACGGGTCCCAGCCCTGCATCCTGGGGCAGGGAGTTCCATAGGCTTGACTCTGCACCGCAGGAAGAAGCGCTTTCTTTTCTCTGCCCTCCATCTTCCAGGTCAGGTTTTCCTTTTTATGTTCTGCTTATATTTTATGTAAAATTGTTTCCGTCCGTCTATAACCTCTGCTACTAAATGGGCCTGGTTGTCCCCACAGAGGAAAGACTAGAGTTGCAAGCCTGTGACTTCTCCCCCAGCTCGGTCTTTGCAGAGAGGAGGGTGGCAGGGATTTGGGGGTCTCCCCATGCAGGAGCTCAGCAGCCCCCCCCCCGCATCCTCGGGTCCCCTGCTTCTCCCCTTTGCAAGAAGAGAGAAGAGACTCACCGGAGCCCAGAAGGGGCAGAGCAGAGATACAACTGCCCCCTCCTCTTGCAGAAGCAGGAGCCCCCCAGGCAGCTTGTGCAAAGGAGACAAAAGCGCCCCCCTTCTTGCAGGAAGGACTGGGCAGCGAGGGAGGGGCTTTGGCTCTGGAGGACCTGGCTCTCTCTCTCCCCCCCCCCAATCTCTTCTTCCTTTTCTAGGAATGCAACTCAGTTCCTTTAACCCTTGGCAAGCCGAGCGCACCCAGCTGAGCCACAGGAGGGGCCTCAACTTAGCGTTGTGCACTCGCACCAGAGAGGATTTATTTGGGGGACCCTCTTGGCAGACATGCTCAGTCAGGTGCTCCTTCCCTTGGAAACAGAAGCAGGGAACCCCGTCGGAGAAGGAGAGTGGCAAGGGGAACCCCCAAGGGTCATTCAGTCCAGCCCCCTGCAAGGCGGGCATCGAAAGCATCCCTGGCAGACGGCCAGCCAAGCTCGGCTGGAAAAGCCCTCCCCCGCCATTGTTCCTTTCGCGAAACGGGGGGGGGGGTCCCGACGTCCTCCCCTCCCCCACCGAGAAAATGAGGGGCTCGCAGGGTCTGGGTGGTGGTGGCTCAAGGGCAACAACCGGGAGACCCTGGAGATGGGGGCGAAGAGGGTGGGGGCGGGGGCGCCCAGGGGCTCCAACTCCTCTCCCAGCCCAGAGGATGTTGCCTTCAGCCCTGCTCCTCCCCTCGGAGGAGTCACCCCAGCAGGGCAGGAGGGCCAAAGAGGCAGAGCTGGAACCAGACTCTGGGCCCCATTGATTGGGTTTGTGGCAAGTGCTGGTTGGTAAAATCAGAAAGGGATTCGGAGACCATTTGCGAGGGGACCCAGAGATTCCGACGGCCATGGGGCCTCCACAGGCTTTGATCTGGCTCTGGTCCCCAGGGGACAGAGGGCCCCTCTGCATGCCCACCCCCAGCAGGGCAAAGGGCCCCTGCTCCCTCGGATGGGGGACAGGAATAAGCTGGTGCCTCCTGCCAGGACAGACCCTGGGGGTCCCTCCAGCTGCTCCAGGTTCCCTGCCCTGACTGGCAGCCTTGACCCTCCAGGGTTCAAGACGGGGAATGTTCCCACTTGACCCCGAGATGCTGCCAGCGGGGATGGAGCCTGGGCCCTTCTGCATGCCAAACAGGTGTCCTGCTCCTGAGCTACAGTGGCCCTTCCCCTGACCCAAGCCGCTCCACGCTGTCTGCACCACCCTTGGCAAACCTCCAGGTGTGGCTGGACTACAACTCCCACCAGCCCCAGCTCACTTGGCCAATGGCGAAGGATGATGAGAGCTGCAGCCCAGCAATCTTGGGGAGCCCCCCCCCCAGTTTGGGCCAGACTCTTTGGCAGGAGGTCTCTTTGGGCAGGGGATGGTCTCAGCCCTTCTCGGAGATGCTGCCAGGGCAGAGACGGGGCCCTTCTGCATGCCAAGCAGGTACCCTCAGGCCCTGAGCTATGGGGGTCCTTCCCAGAGTATTCAAGGGGCAGAGCTGTGAGCTGGGTCTTGACTGGGTCTTCCACCAAACTGCCCCTTCATTCCAGCTGCCACCCCAGAGTATTTTTAAATTTTCCTTTATGATTTATGATTACCTTATTTTTCATTTATTAAATTCATATACGGCCTTCATTAGAAGATATCAGGGCAGTCCCCAGCATTAACATTCAAAATAAAAACGCCAATTACATACTAAAAACTAAAATGAAACACACCAATATTTCCCTCCCACAAAGAAACTTAAAAGGATAAAGTTTAATTAGCCAAAGGCCTGATAGATATGTTGATGTTGTAATTACTTAAACACCCTTCCAAACTCACAGCCAATCAACAGCCCCCTCCCCCCAGCTAACATTACCTTAAATCTATTATAATATTGAACATGACTTACTATTATGGCATTAATTATTTTGCTAGAGGAGCATACAGCTTTAAATACAAACACCAGAATATGGCACCCAAATTTTAAGCAGACACAAAGGCACGAACCATTTCTAAGAGTCTCACTGGAGAGCCAGTGTAGAGTATTCGACTACACCCTGGGAGACCTGGGTTCAAATCCCTACTTGGCCATGAATCTCACTGGGTGGCCTTGGGGAGCCTAACCTACCTCACAGTTATTCTCACAAAGAAGAGAAGAAGAAGAAGAAGAGTTTGGATTTGATATTCCCAGGTGGCGCTGTGGGTTAAACCACAGAGTCTAGGGCTTACTGATCAGAAGGTCGATGGTTTGAATCCCTGCAACGGAGTGAGCTCCCGCTGCTCAGTCCCAGCTCCTGCCCACCTAGCAGTTCGAAAGCACATCAAAAAAAGTGCAAGTAGATAAATAGGTATCGCTCCGACGGGACATTTCCGTGCGCTGCTCTGGTTCGCCAGAAGCAGCTTTGTCATGCTGGCCACATGATCCGGAAGCTGTCTCCGGACAAACACCGGCTCCATCGGCCTATACAGCAAGATGAGCGCCGCAACCCCAGAGTCGGACACAACTGGACCTGATGGTCAGGGGCCCCCTTTACCCCTTTACCTTTATCACTACCCGAAGGAGTCTCAAAGCGGCTAACTTTCCCCTCCTCCCCCACAACAGACACCCTGTGAGGTGGGTGGGGCTGAGAGACTTCAGAGAAGTGTGACTAGCCCAAGGTCACCCAGCAGCTGCATGTGGAGGAGCGGAGACGCGAACCCGGTTCCCCAGATTACGAGTCTACTGCTCTTAACCACTACACCACACTGGCTCTCCTTTTCACGACTGAAAAGGACTTCTGTTTCAGTGTATCTGAAGAAGTGTGCATGCACACGAAAGCTCATACCTATGACAAACTTAGTTGATCTCTAAGGTGCTACTGGAAGGAATTTTTTATTTTGTTTTGACTGAAAAGGAGGTGAAGAACCATGGAACCCCACAAGAACATAACAAGAATGGAGATTCTGACTAAACATCAAGAAGATGCATTGCAGTTGGTTAGACTAGACGACCCTAAAGATTCCCCCCAAGGCTACTGTTCTATAACTCCAGGATTTCCCCCACTGTGAGTTCCTTCATGGGAAGTGAGATTTCCTTCCAGCAGAAGCTCTTTCCACATTTCAAGCAGGTTTCTCAGTCATTGGAATTCTTTGGTGGGAAGTGAGAGTTTGTTTCAAGGTGAATCTCTTTCCGCACTCTTGGCATTGAAATGGTTTCTACCTGTGTGAATTCTCTGATGGGTAGTGAGACTATTCTTCCGACTGAAGCTCTTTCCACATTCCAAGCACTGATAGCGTTTGTAACTCCAAACGTGAAGCGTTTGTAACTCGAGGTACCAGTGTAATAGCTGAGGGGAAGGACTGCATGGGATATTTTGGTAGGCAGGATACACACACACACAGGCAAAAGTTATACGCTGGACGAAGTGGTTTCCAAATCTGTAGAAGAGGAGCAAGACTTCCTGGGAGTGTGAGAAATGACAATCTGTGGGGTGCACGGCCTCATGTGAAGAGGGTCGCAAGGCCTGAGCTGGAGACACAGCTATCCAGCATAGCTCCGGAAAAACCTCCTCCGTTGCGACTGAATCTCAGTTAATGGGGAGGAAGTAGAGTAGGGTCACCTGCTTGAGGAATATATGTGAGACACTATCAAAAATGTCCCACTGATCAAGACCTGGTGCTCTGTCCACCTGACATGGGAAAAGGGCGTCCATCCAAGCCGCCTTCCATGTTTCGGACGTGTGGAGATGAGAAGTAGAGTTGCCTGAAGCAAACAAACTGTTGCTCCCAACCACCTTTGAAGTACAATGGACACAGAACCCTCGTCTTCCTCGTGGATACAATTCTTTGCTCCTGGAATGCATTTGTTGTTTACTGGGAGTGATCCATATAGAGGACAGAAGCAAGGGAATCCTCAACTTAACCTTTTCACAGAAGAAAGCGTGGAACTTGTGGCTTTTCTGGCAGATGTCCAGTGTGTGCTCAGCAGATACAGGGAAGAGCTTTAAGCTGATACCACCACCATGCTGAACACGCTGAGAATGGCAGTAGCAACCAGGAGCACCACAAATTTGCAACCTAGAGGTTCTTGAAGTATGTGAAAAGCTAGACATCTTCAAAAGGAAAGCTCAGCATTGATGGTGACCTCCTCGGTGTTGCCTTAATACATCTGGCTGGGTTTCCCCAGGCACTCTGGGTGGCTTCCAACTGAATATTAAAAACAGTACAGCATCAAACATTAAAAACTTCCCTAAACAGGGCTGCCTTCAGTTGTCTTCTAAAAGTAAAATAATTGCTTATTGTCTTGACATCTGCTGGGAGGGCATTCCACAGGGCGGGTGCCACTACCAAGAAGGTCCTCTGTCTGGTTCACTTGTGACCCTCTCCCCTGACATGACGTGAAGAAAGTAATTCAACACCTTGGCCAATGACTTGCTTCTCATAGATCTGGGAACACTGAATGAAGAAATAGTGGGAATTGGGAGTGCACTCCATAGTTTTTAGAGGCATGGGCGACTTCTTTGCTGAGTTGCCGAGTGGCAAGAACATTGGTGCAATCCTCGCTCGTCTACATTAAATTCCTACACAGCCATTACTATTGTTTCAAGCTTGTATGAATTCTTTGATGGCGACTGAGATGGGAGCTACAATGGAAGCTCTTCCCACATTCCAAGCACTGATACGGTTTCTCCCCTGTATGAATTCTTTCATGGGAAGTGAGACATTTTTTCTGTGTGAAGCTCTTCCCACATTCCAAGCACTGATACGGTTTCTCCCCTGTATGAATTCTTTGATGGGAAGTGAGATTGGCCTTCTGATTGAAGCTCTTCCCACATTCCAAGCACTGATATGGTTTCTCCCCACTGTGAATTCTCTTATGTCGATCGAAGTCTATTCTTGAAGTAAAGCACTTCTCACATTCCAAGCACTGATATGGTTTCTCCCCTGTATGAATTCTTTGATGGGAAGTGAGACTGTCCTTCCTAGAGAAGCTCTTTCCACATTCCACGCACTGATAGGGTTTCTCTCCGCTGTGAATCTTCTGATGTCGATGGAAATCTCTTCCTGTAGTAAAGAACTTCTCACATTCCAGGCACTGATATGGTTTCTCCCCACTGTGAATTCTCTTATGTTGATGGAAGTCTGTTCTTGTAGTAAAGCACTTCTCACATTCTAAGCACTGATATGGTTTCTCCCCTGTATGAATTCTTTGATGGGAAGTGAGACTGTCCTTCCTAGAGAAGCTCTTTCCACATTCCACGCACTGATAGGGTTTCTCCCCACTGTGAATCTTCTGATGTCGAAGGAAGTCTCTTTCTGTAGTAAATAACTTCTCGCATTCCGAGCATGGATATAATTCCTCCCCTGTATGAATTCTTTGATGGGAAGTAAGATGGAAGCTATGACGAAAGCTCTTCCCACATTCCAAGCACTTATATGGTTTCTCCCCTGCATGAATTATTTGATGGGAAGTAAGACTATCCTTCCGACTGAAGTTCTTCCCACATTCCAAGCACTGATAAGGTTTCTCCCCACTGTGAATTCTCTTATGTCGATGGAAGTCTCTTCTTTTAGTAAAGAACTTCTCACATTCCAGGCACTGAAATGGTTTCTTCCCAGTAGGATTTCTTTGATGGGAAGTGGCATGGGAACTCTGACTGAAGTTCTCTCCACACTCCAAATTTTGATATGGCTTCTCCACTGTGTGGATTTTGTCGTGTTGTCCCTTGTTCTTAATTTCTAATTCATCACCACCTGCAATGAAAAGAGGAACAGATCAGAGCCTAAGAAAGAAATGGAGTTCCCAGTTTTTGAATAATGCTCATGAACAATTGTGATAAAGGAAGATCTGAAGGGAGTTAGATGGGACGTCTTACTGCAGAGTTCACTGCCTTTGCTGACTGACATTCACTCACATATTTATGGGAAATTCAGGTTCAAAAAGCCTGTTCTTTTCAGGGATGAAATTTCTTTGGAGGATACACGCGGGAAGGTGATGGAGAGAAGATGAAGGGCTGAGGAAAGGGAAAGAGGCTCCCAGGTGTGGAATAAGGATATAAAGAGCTTGGGCTTATTATACTCTAATTTTTCTTTTTCCTCTTCCTTTTTCTCTTTTCTGGTAAGTTTTCTTTCTTTTTCAGAATAGTTTGGCTTTTATTGTATTTCAAGTGGGAAACTTTCAATAAAAATCAATATTTAAAACTAAAAAGTCCCTTTGCTACACCAAAAAAATCCACAAAAACGAGATCCTGACAGCAGCGACTTCCACTTCCCTGAACACTCAGAAAGCCTGTCCACATCCTGATCCTTGTGCAAAAAGGCAGAAGCGGAGGAATAATATTCACAGACAAAACAGTCCCTAGCCCTCCATGCAAGGTGAGCTGTGGGGGTGTGAGAATCCCAGGTGATCTAGGGGGCAACGTTGGGACCCATCAAAATATGGGAAGTTTGTCCCAGAGAAATATCTATTGAATTCCAAAACAGATATGATGACCCAAAAGGGAACTTTACCAAGAGATATTATGGTAGATGAATCCCAAGCCGGAATTAAGATTGCCGGAAGAAATATCAACAACCTCAGATATGCAGATGACACAACCTTGATGGCAGAAAGTGAGGAGGAATTAAAGAACCTTTTAATGAGGGTGAAAGAGGAGAGCGCAAAATATGGTCTGAAGCTCAACATCAAAAAACCAAGATCATGGCCACTGGTCCCATCACCTCCTGGCAAATAGAAGGGGAAGAAATGGAGGCAGTGAGAGATTTTACTTTCTTGGGCTCCTTGATCACTGCAGATGGTGACAGCAGTCACGAAATTAAAAGACGCCTGCTTCTTGGGAGAAAAGCAATGACAAACCTAGACAGCATCTTAAAAAGCAGAGACATCACCTTGCCGACAAAGGTCCGTATAGTTAAAGCTATGGTTTTCCCAGTAGTGATGTATAGAAGTGAGAGCTGGACCATAAAGAAGGCTGATCGCCGAAGAATTGATGCTTTTGAATTATGGTGCTGGAGGAGACTCTTGAGAGTCCCATGGACTGCAAGAAGATCAAACCTATCCATTCTTAAGGAAATCAGCCCTGAGTGCTCCCTGGAAGGACAGATCGTGAAGCTGAGGCTCCAATACTTTGGCCACCTCATGAGAAGAGAAGAATCCTTGGAAAAGACCCTGATGTTGGGAAAGATTGAGGGCACTAGGAGAAGGGGACGACAGAGGACAAGATGGTTGGACAGTGTTCTCGAAGCTACGAACATGAGTTTGACCAAACTGCGGGAGGCAGTGCAAGACAGGAGTGCCTGGCGTGCTATGGTCCATGGGGTCACGAAGAGTCGGACACGACTAAACGACTAAACAACAACAACAACATTATGGTCCTACAAGTCTCCTCCATGACTTACTTATCCTTACTTACTTATACTTATTGGATCCTGACCTCTGGGCAGGATCCAGCAACGCCCACTCCTCAGCCGTGAAACAAACAGCGACATCTTCAAAAGAAACTGAAGCCTGAAATAAAAATAGCCTTCTCTTAGGCAGCATAAAGGTTTTTTCCTGCATGTTGCTTTTTTGCTTCCTGCCTGGGTTGTTTTAATGGGATTGGTCTGCTGCACATTTTGATTATTGATGCTTATTATAATTCTTTAATGGAGTTCTTTCATAGTGTATTTTAATGACGGGTTGCTTTTTTGCTTCCTGCCTGGGCTGTTTTAATCGGATTGGTCTGCTGCACAATTTGATCATTGATGCTTATTATAATGCTTTAATGGAATTCTGGGTGCGAGGCTTCTCAGCCACCCAGCTTGTCAGGCAAGAGCCCGCGGTCCATTGCGGAATAAAGGAAGGAGTCCAGCCACCAACGGGAGCAAAATAGCAAGGTTTATTGCGCAACAGGTTCAAGCCAAGACTGAACACTGAGAACAGGGTTACAAGAACTTTTAAAGCTTCCCACCAAAATCCCATAATGCATTTCAGAAGTGTTATTCCTACATCATAGTTACATAGCTAAACGTCAGAAAAGGGGAGGTACATACAATATTAACATACTGGTAAACAAGATTAACATAAGGGTAATGGTTCAGGGCAAAAGTAAATGTGTGATACCGTGAGTATTCACAGGAAAAGAACAATAAGGTCCTGATTTTGCATTGTCTGCCACCTGGGTGGGTCTGGTGATGGGGATTAGGCTTGGCCAACAAACTGCCTCTGGGCACTTCCTGGAGTCTCTTTTCAAGGGCAAAATAGCATTGGAATGGAGGAAACTGGAGTTGATTTTGTATGATTTTTAAAACTACCGGGTAGGTTAACTTACCTGAGCTGTCAAGTCGAAAGGATACGTTTATGCATAATATTTATAACATTTAACAACTTTAAAGATGTGCCCCCCATGATTTCAATAACAACACGAAAGCTCATACTAATGACAAACCTACGGTAGTTGGTCTCTAAGGTGCTATTGGAATGATTTTTTTTATTTTGTTTTGACTACGTCAGACCAACACGGCTACCTACCTGTAACTATTATTATTATCATTATTATCATCATCATTATTATACTACCGTGTTTCTCATATTATAAGACACGTCTTATATTTATTTTTTCCTCAAAAAAACACACTATGGCTTATTTTCAAGGGATGTCTTATTTTTTTCCTCCTCCTCCTGCCGTGGCCAGCATTGCTGCTGCTCCTATCACTATGTCTTATTTTCGGGGTATGGCTTATATTCCTTGAATGCTTAAAAATCCTGCTATGGCTTATTTTATGGGGATGCCTTAAAATATGAGAAACAGGGTATTTACACCCCACCCATCTAACTGGGTTCCCTCAGCCACTCTGGGAGCCTTCCAACATATAAATAAACATAAACATTTAAAAACTTCCCTATAGTGGGCTGTCTTGAGATGGCTCTGGGGTCAGAGAACTGTAGATTTGGAAGGGCCTTCTGAGGGTCATCCAGCCCACCCCCTGCAATGCAGGAATCTCAACTCAAGCAACCCTGAGAGAGTCTTTCCAAGGGATCCTGCTCCTTTTTCCAGCAGGGCCTCTCCTGCCTCAGTTTCCTTGGATGGGGAGACCTCCAGTGATGCTCAACGCTCAAAAGATCCTCTGCTGCATGTCTGAATGGGCACATGAGTGTCAGTCAGGAGTCTGGATAACACCCTTGTCTGATTCATGGGTGGTGGTGGGGAAAGATTTACTTCAGCTGAGGAGCTCAGCATCAGAGCAGGAGAGGAGCCCTGCAGGATCAGGCCAGTGGGGCCCCTCTGGATTCCCCCCTCCTGTTCCTACTGGGGCCTCAATGGGAAGCCCCCCAGCAGGACTGGGGCGCAAGAGCCCCTCTCTTTCCCTGGGATTCAGGAGCATCGCTGGGGAGACAAGAGCTCAGCCCTCCCGCCTGAAGCCAAGCAGAGCCCCTCCTCCTCCCTGCACGGGTCCCAGCCCTGCATCCTGGGGCAGGGAGTTCCATAGGCTTGACTCTGCACCGCAGGAAGAAGCGCTTTCCATCTTCCAACAGACTTTCTTTATTGCATAGGTCAGGCTTTCCTTTTTATTTTTTGCGTATATTTTAAGTCCAAATGTTCCTGTTCGGCCCCTCCCTTGCTGGTGATCAATGCTTTGAACTGGGTTTCTTTGCAGGGCCTCCTCCCTCCCCTCCCCAAAGGGCCAAAGGGAGGAAAGAGTTGCAGGCGCCCTGGGACCTCGCCCCCTCCCGGGCTTTGCAGAGAGGAAGCGGGCAGGAGCCTCCTTGCTCCCCGGACTTGGGGGGGGGGTCCCCTGCTGCATGATCTGAGCATCCCTCCCCCTGCCCCCCTTCTCCCCATTGCACCCTTTGCAAGAAGAGAGAAGAGACTCACCGGAGCCCAGAAGGGGCAGAGCAGAGAGACAACTGCCCCTCTCCTCTTGCAGAAGCAGGAGCCCCCCGGGCAGCTTTTGCAGAGGAGACAAAAGCCCCCCCCCTTGCAGGAAGGACTGGGCAGCGAGGGAGGGGCTTTGGCTCTGGAGGACCTGGCACTCTCTCCCCCCATCTCTTCTTCCCTCTCTAGGAATGCAACTCTGTTCCTTTAAATGCGAGGAGCCTTTTCTGAGGGAGTTTTGAGGCTGGGTCTGAGATGGGAGAAAGGGAGGAGGAGGAGGAGAGGCTTTGTCTGAGGGAGAAGTGGCTCTGGTCTGGGGCTGGAGGGGAAGTGGGGGGCTGAGTCTGTGGGGAGAGAAAGAAAGAAGGATCCCCAGCCAGGCAAGGGGGCGGAGGGAGGGGATCCAGTCCCTAAAAGAAAACACCTCAGGAGACGGAGGGAAAAGGAGCCAAAGGAGGAGGCTGTGAAGGAACCTGGGCTGGGTCCAAAAGATTGCACTGCTCCACCTGCCATAACTAAGAGGAGCAGAAACCTAGCTGAGAATCAGGAAACATCTCTTTACCAAAGGGGACCGGCTCATTTTAGCAACTGGAGTTTATGAAAAGCTGTGCATATGATCCTGGTCTACCTTACAGGAATGGTATAAGAGTGTTGTTGTTTCTTATGAAGCACTTTGAAAAACGCTTCCGAATATACCATGCGGAGGTTGTTGATCTCCCCATGTTGTGCCCGCACCCTCCTGCACCGCCTTCCCACTGCATTCAAGGGGCAGAGCTGTGAACTGGCCTTTCACCAAACACCCCCTTATTCCATAGCTGCCAAGTTATCCCTTTTTTAAAGGGATTTTCCCTTATGCTGAATAGGCTTCCTCGCGAGAAAAGGGAAAACTTGGCAGCTATGCCTTATTCCCACTGCCACCCCAGAACTCTTACCTGAACACTGCACCCCCAACGTAGAAAAGAATGAGGTGTGACGTGGAGTACAACTGATTTATTTAAAAACAAACGAGAAGTTCAAGGTAACAGTGAACACAGCTGTATGGTTTCAAATCTTCAGTTTTCTTTTCTTTTGTCACTTTATTTCTGATGTAACAATGGGTATTGGAAGGCTATTCAACCTCCGACTGTTTACTGAAGAGGCCAGAGGCCATCTTGGCTGTGAGTCCTGCAAGACCTGCTTTGCAGGCCTTTTCCCATGTGGCCTAGGAGAGTCCAGACTGTCTCCAGCTACAAAAGCTGAGGCTGCTGAAGAATCCAGGGACTATAATGACTGGAAAACCAGAAAGTCCAGAAGGTACTAACTTTGAATATGACTATTTGAGTTCTGTTTGTTTGTTTGTTAATTATATTTTATACCACCTTTCATCCAACGATCTCAGGGTGACTCATGGCATAAAAACACAAAATAGAAATACAAAATGCATAATAAAAATTGGAACAAGAACAAAGCAAACCAATAACTCCCTTGCTAAAACAATTTACAATCACATATATTGTTGATGGGTAGCCGATGAGCCGATGGTAGTACGGCTACCCACCTGTAATTAGAACTATATATTGTTGAGTTACTCCAACCCGTTTCCAACTCTCAGCCAATCAACACTCACCTCTCTTCCGCTCCCTAGCTAACATTACCTTAAATCTATGATTATACTATCCTCGTCATGGATTATACTATCCTTGGTACATGTGCATACAAGACCAGAATATTGCACTTAATGTTAAGCAGAGGCACATGCATGCACACTTTCTGAGAGTTTCATTACGGAGCTAGTGTGATATAGTGGTAATTTGCCATACTATGACCTGCGAGACCTGTGTTCAAATCACCACTCAGCCATGAAGCTAACTGGGTGACCTTGGAGGGCAGGCGCTGCTTCAAATCCTAGTCTACTTCACAGGGCTATTGTCAGCATTAAATGAAAATGTGGGGAACCATGTAACACCACCTTGGAGGAAAATGTGGTATAATAATTATTGTCAGCGTTAGATGAGGAGGGGAAGAACCGTGTAACACCATCTTCGAGGAAAGGGTAGTATATGAATGCAATAAATGAATTACAATAAGGACAAATGACAGGATGTGCATTTAGGCTGGCCCAACCAGCTGCACAAATATAAGATGAGGGACAACTGGCTAGACAGCAGTACTGTATACATAAAAAGGACCGAGGGCTCTTAGTAGACCACAAGCTTATCATGTCAACAGTGTGAAGCACCAACAATGAAAGGCTAATGCTATTCTTCCATGGGGTCACGAAGAGTCGGTCACGACTAAACGACTAAACAACAACAATGCTATTCTAAGCTGCATCAAGACAGGATAATAGAATCATAGAATTGTAGAGTTGGAAGGAGCACAGAGGGTCCTTTAGTCAAACCCCTTGAAATGCAGGAAAGTTATGTTGCATACATGGCGGGAAAGGTTTCAGCTTCCTCTCAGTAACAGAGTTTATGCACTTCATTACGGATGATGCATTTTGGATTACCTCCATCCTTCTGCCAGCAGCTTCCTTTGTATCTCCACAATGGCTCTGATGTCTCTGGGGCCAAACCTTTTGTGCCAGATTCTGAACCAGATTCATCCCTGATAAGCTGCAATGTGTGCAGAGGAGGGAGACCAAGGTGACCAAGGGTCTGGAAACCCTTGGGATGTTTATCATGGAGAAGAGAAGATTGAGAGGGAGATGTGATAGCCCTTGGGCCAATATCTAAAGAGCTGTGCCATGGAAGAGGGAGCAAGCTTGCTTTTTTCCTGTTCTGGTGGAAGGACCAAAACCAATGAATTGAAGAAAGGAGATTCTGAGTATACATCAGGCAGAACTTTCTGACAGTAAGAACTGTTTGACTGTGGAACAAACTAGTTCAGGTGCTGGTGGCCTCTTCTTGAATTGAAGGATTTTAAGCAAAGGTTGGATAGCCATCTGTCATGAATGCTTTTGTTGAATATCCTACGTTTCAGGGGGTTGGAGAAGATGACTCTCACCATCCAGTCCAATGCAACAATTCAATGATTCTGGGAGACTGTGATTCTCCCCGCTATGAGTTCTTTGATGAGAAGTGAGATAGGAATACTGACTAAAATTCTTTCCACATTCCAAGCATTTATATGGTCTTGCTCCTGTATGAATTATTTGATGAGAAATGAGATAAGAGTCCTGGCTAAAACTCCTTCCACATTCCAAGCATTTATAAGGGCTCTCCCAGGAATGAGTTCTTTCATGGGAAGTGAGACATTCCTTACGAGCAAAGCGCTTGCCACATTCCTCACACTGAAATGGTTTCTCCCCCGTATGAATTCTTTGATGGGAAGTGAGATCACCCTTCTTACCGAAGCTTTTTCCACATTCCTCACACTGAAATGGTTTCTCCCCTGTATGAATTCTTTGATGGGAAGTGAGAGAGTTGCTCCAAGTGAATCTCTTCCCACATTCTGAGCACTGAAATGGTTTCTCCCCTGTATGAATTCTTTCATGGGAAGTGAGACATTTTTTCTGAGTGAATCTCTTTCCACATTCAACACATTTATAAGGTTTCTCCCCTGTATGATTTCTTTGATGGAAAGTGAGACTGGCTCTTACATTGAAACTCTTTCCGCACTCCAAGCAGTGAAATGATTTTTCTTTAGTATGAATTCTTTGATGGGAAATGAGATTGGACTTCTCACTGAAGCTCTTTCCGCATTCCAAGCACCGAAAAGGCTTTTCCCCTGTATGAATTCTTTGATGGGAAATGAAAGAGTCGCTCCGAGTGAAGCTCTTTCCACATTCGAAGCATGGAAAAGGTTTCTCCCCTGTATGAATTCGTTGATGGGAAGTAAGGCTGGACCTATGACTGAAGCTTTTTCCACATTCCACACATTGAAATGGTTTCTCCCCTGTATGAATTCTTTCATGGATAATGAGATGACCCCTCCGACTGAAGTTCTTTCCACATTCCCAGCACTTATAGGTCTTCTTTCCAGTTGGATTTCTTTGCTGGGAAGATGAATGGGAGATCTGACTATAGCTCTTCCCACATTCCAAATATTCATTTGGTTTCTCCTCTGTGTGAATTTCATCATGGTCTCCCTTGTTCTTCATTTCCAATTCATCACCACCTGCAGAGAAAAGAGAAATGGATTAGAGCCTCAACAAGAAATGGAGCCCCCAATTTATTGAACACTGCTCCTTAATGCTTGTGAGATATCATATAAGAATCTCTACTGGCAAGGATATCTTTAGGGGAAGCTGAGATTACAAAAGCCTAGCTCTTTTCTGGAATGGATTTTGTCTGGCCCAATCATAGAATCTGCTCCATCTCTAATGGCAGTCATCTTTTTGGTCAAGCAAAATGGACAGAAGCGGTGACTTCCAGGGTGGGGGAGGCTGGCTAGTTCTTGGCTGTTGCCGCTCTTCCAGCAGAGATTCTTATAGGATGATTTATTATAGCCAGGGCAAAGATGCCAGTATCACGTTCTCCCTTTGAAGATAGGGATATGAATTGCGGTGAACCTCACATGCTCTGAAGGAGCCGCTTTGCATACGGAGATAAGAAGTTTGGTTTCAGGCGTTTTAATATCAATTTTTTGCTAAACATTTTCAATTTCAGATACAATGAAAGCCAAACTGAATAAAAATGAAACACAAAGGATAAATAGAAAAAGAAAGTAAATGATAATGATGAAGAAGCAAAAGAAAAGGAAAATATAAAGCCCTGTGTCAAGGTTACCAAGAGAGGCCATGATCCCACGATTCTCCTCTATGACTTCCGTTCTCTCTTCAGGATCCAGCAATGCCCACTGCTCACCCGTGAAACGAACAGCGAAGTCTTCAGAGGACAGTGAACTCTTTAAAAAAAAGAGAGAGAAAGAAAGGTCCTCCTCTTAGCCAGTACTGTATAACAATTATCTACTATGAATTGTTTTTTTGTTTCCTGCGTTGTCTTCCTGGGATTGTTTTGCCGCACAACTTAAGTATGGATGCTTCTTTTAACATCTTAATGGAATTATTATTTTTTATGCGTGTTTTGCTGTGTGCATTAAGAAAACTCCAAGGACACATGGAGGCACAAGGTAGGGAGGGTGGGAAAATCCCATTCTGCAACAGAGAGCGCTGGTTAGGTGAATCATGGCTACTGCTCTTTATGGTTTGTAAAATGATGAGAGGCAGTGGAAGACAGGAGTGCCTGTTGTGCTCTGGTCCATGAGGTCACTAAGAGTTGGACACGACTAAACGACTAAACAACAACAATAAAACTGATGAGAAGTGTGTTTTAGTATTTATGATAAATATACAAATAAAATGCAACTACAGAAGGAGAATTAAGGAGGTGGATGTTCCTTATTCTCAGCACATAAGCCTTCTTCAATAACACTGTCAGTCTTAATTGCTCATCTTCTAACATTGTGTATGCCATCAAATGCCAACAGTGCCCTTCAGCTCTCTATATTGGACAAACAGGCCAAACCCTACGCCAAAGGATAAATGGACATAAATCTGACATCAGGAACCATAAGACAAAGAAACCAGTAGGAGAACACTTCAATCTCCCAGGACATTCTATACAAGATCTCAAAGCAGCTGTTTTATTACAGAGAAATTTCAGGAACAGACTGGAAAGAGAAGTTGCTGAATTGGAACTCATTACCAAGCTTAAAACCATGGAGCCACCTGGGATGAATAAAGACATCGGATTCTCATCTCATTATGCATGATCAAGCTTTCTTTAGCGCCTCAACCCTTGCTTTCTCCCCCCCAGGACTAATTGCAGTCATAAGCAGTCGTTAACAGCCATCTACAGGTTTACCACTCCCATCAGCCCATCACCCATTCCCACCCACCCCCACCACCCTCTGTATATATATAAGGGTCTGACACTTCTGTTTGAAGTGTATCTTAAGAAGTGTGCATGCACACAAAAGCTCATACCAAAATAAAAACTTAGTTGGTCTTTAAGGTGCTACTGAAGGAATTTTTATATTTTGCTTCGACTCAGACCAACACGGCTACCTACCTGTAACTGTCAGTCTTTGTTAAGGGTGGTTTTGACAGAAGCCAAGAGGAAGAGGTGAGAGATTTGTTTTGACTCCAGAGGACCCCCTGCTGCCCCACCCCTCCGCCTCTTTCCCCACGAGGCTGCTTTCCCCTACCTGAGCTGGTTCCACAGTCTTCTGCTTCTCCTCCGCCACCAAGAAAAGATGGAGGAAGAGGCCTTGCTGGCAACTTTCTCTCACCTGCAAGAGACAAAGGTAAATGGGAAGCCAGGAGTGCATGATGCTTCCCTCAAGAGGTGATGCACTGTCTTTCCAACTGCAGATGGACCTTCGAGAAAGTACAGATGTCACTCAGGAATTTCCAGAGGGACAAATGTAAGGTTCTTCACTTACAGAGGAAGAACCAGCCACAATAATGTAAGATGGAGAATGTGGGATTATTAGTAGACCACAAGCTGAACCTGAGGCAACAGTGTGATACAGCAGCAAAAACGGCTAATGTGATGCTAGGCTGCATCCGCAAAAGTCTGGAGTCCATAACACCACTCTATTCTGCCTTGGGCAGACCCCTCCTGGAGTTATGGGGACCACAATTGTGGAAGGATGTTGGGAAGCTGGGAGGTGTGCAGAGGAGGGCAACCAGGGTGTTTGAGGATCTGGAAGCCAAGCCTTATGAGGAATGGTTGAGGGAGATGGGAAAAGAGGAACCTGGAGAAGGGGAATTGACTCCATGGATTCAAAGAGCTTCTGTCTAAACATCTGAGGGGAAGAGCTGTTTTACAATGCAACAGATTCCCTCAGAGGTTGGTGGACTCTCTTTCATGAAGGTTCTAAAATTGTCATGGATGCTTTAGTTGACATTTTACGGGGCTGGACTAGATGACCGTAAGGATCCCTTCCAACTCTACAATTCTAGGAAAGTCTCCTGTGCTGACTGCGTTGCGTTCTAGGTGGAGCTGCCTTTGAAGATTATGAACTGAGCTCCCTCCCTTTATTGATGGCATTTCTACACGCTCCCCCCCCCTCGCTTTTTCTCTATAATGCACAACATTTTGTGAAGATTCCTGCATTGCACAGGGTTGGACTCGAGGATCCTCTTGGTTCCCTGCTGAGTCTCTGCTTCGGAGATTCCACAGGTCCAAACCTCCTGGGATCTATCTCGTCCCTCCCTGGGTTTGGGCGTAGCAAAGGGGGCCCGGGAGGAGCAGCTGCAGGGGAGGACCCTCTGCTTCCCCCCTTTGGGGTTGTGGGTGGGCCGCCTGTAGGGAGTCCCCCATGCCCCCTCCCCTGCAGCCCTGGGACCCCCCCCCCTTCTCCCCACTGCACCCTCTGGGAGAAGAGAGAGGAGACTCACCCAGCGGAGAAGGCGACAGCAAGGCAGCTCTTGCAAAGGCGACAAGAGCCCCCTCTTCCGGAGAGGGTGGGGCTTTGCCTCCGGAGGACCCTCCCGCCTGCCATTTTATTTCCGGTCCCTTCTAGAAACCCAGCTCCGCTCCTCTTAACTCTTGGCCTGCCGAGCGCACCCTGCCCTCTCCACAACAGGAGCTCAGCCTTGCGCACCCCCAGAGAGAGTATTTGGGGCCCCTCTTGGCTGGTTCCTCTCTTGGAAACAGAGGCAGCAGGAGCAACTGGCAGGCAGGGGAACGGGCTCTGCCAGAACTTGCAGGGAGTCCCAACCTGGGGTACCTCCTCCTGCGAGGCAGGAATCGCAGCAGAAGCAGCCACGACAGGTGGCTCTCCAAGCTCAGAAACCTCAGCTTCCGAGTGAGCCAAGGGCGTAGCCAGGGTTTTTTTTGGGGGGGGGGCAGAACCTGCTACCTATCCATTTATATGGATTGTTATTGAGGGGGACAAAAGCCCCTCCCTGCCCCCTCTTTGCTATGCCCATGGAGGGACGCCCAGTATTTCCTTGCAATCTCCTTTCTTCTCCTTTTAATCCTTTGATCTCTATCCATTATTTTGGGTCCCAGATGAAACCTAAATCTATTCTGCTCTTGAGACTTGGTCTATAGTTTTGCATGATAATAAGCTCTTGGGGAAATGTTACGTATATTAACGCACAACGTTTGTAACCGGAAAAGCTCCTGCTGAAAGAACAAGATTAAATTCTGTTGGAGCAAATCTCATTGCAGCAATTTATAAGGCATTTGTACCGTGGGTTGTTTTCTCTCTTCTTCTCTTTTGCCTGCCCATCCCTCACAGAAATTCCTTTCTGCACCAGAAATGAGGACAAAGTCACAGGCACCTTTCCAGCTTAAGGCAGCAGACATAGCTCAGTGCCCCCTCCAGAACAGCCCCCCTTTAAAGTCAGTTTAAGAAAGCAACAATGATCAAAGGCTAAAAGATCAGCACCTAACACAGATCAGCAAAGGCCTCGGACCACCAGTGTCAAATAGACAGAAAAAATCAGACTATTTTTGGGGGGGGGGCAAGGAAGAGAGTCCCTGGTTCACACCCTTCTCCGCTCTCCATCCATTTTCTTCCTGCAGTACTGGAAAAATGATACTGGTCCACCGGTTGTGAGACTTTGTTTTTATGAAGCACTTTGAACACTTCATAATGTCCCATGAAGAAGTCTAGTTTATCTCCCCATGTTGTGCCCCCTTTGCCATCACTCAGAGGTCCTCTGGCAGTGCCCACACCTCCCTGCACCACCTTCCCACTTTTTTTCAAGGGGACTTTCACCAAACACCCCCTTGATTCCCAGTGTCACCTTAGAGAACTCATATATGAACACTTCACCCCCAACATAGCAAGGAATGACATGTCTTGTGCAGTATAACTGTGTTATTAAAACATAAACAGGAAGTACAAAGTAACTTTGTGTACATAAGCATGTGCTTTCAGATGTGCCGGTTACTTTTATTTTATTAAAACATTAAAAGGCTTTATTATGCTGTTCCTATTCTACTGATCTAACCAAACCTCCTTCACTACTCCCACCGCTCTCTCCCGACATCAAACTCTCTCTCCTGAAGAGGCCAGAAACCATTTGGGCTGCAAGTCTGGAAGACCATTTCCATGCCTTGCAGGCCTATTTCCACATGGCCTAGGAAACAAGGGCAAAGAAAGATGGGTGGAAAGAGAGACTCCAGCTACAACAGAGGGCAACCAAGGTGATCAAGGGTCTCAAAACCAAGCCTTATGAGGAACGGTTGATTGGAGCGGGGGATGTTTATTATGGAGAAAAGGAGGTGGAGAAGGATATGTGATAGCCATCTTCCAAGATCTAAAGAACTGTGCCATGGAAGAGGGAGCAAGCTTGCTTTTTCCTGTTCTGGTGGAATGAATTCTGGAACCAATGAATTGAAGAAAGGAGATTCTGAGTATACACCAGGAATAATTTCTGACTGTTTGACTGTGGAACCAACAAGTTCAGGGTGGTGGTGGAATCTTCTTGATTTGAAGGATTTTAAGCAAAGGTTAGATGGCCATCTGTCATGAATGCTTTTGTTGAATATCCTTCATTGCAGGTGGCTGGAGCAGATGACTCTCACCATCCAACCCAATGCAACAATCCAACGATTCTTGGGGAATCTGATTCTCCCTGCTGTGAGTTCTTTGATGGGAAGTGAGAAAGGACTCCTGACTAAAACTCTCTCCACATTCCAAGCATTTATATGGTCTCTCCATCGTATGAATTATTTGATGGGAAATTAGATGGGAGTCCTGACTAAAACTCCTTCCACATTCCAAGCATTTATGTGGACTCTCCCAGGTATGAGTTCTTTCATGGGAAGTGAGACTTCCCTTCTGACTGAATCTCCTTCCACATTCCAAGCACTGATAGGGTTTCTCCCCTGTATGAGTTCTTTGATGGAAAGTGAAAGAGTCACTCCGACTGAAGCTCTTTCCACATTCCAAGCAATGATAAGGATTGTCCCCTGTATGAATTATTTGATGGGAAGTGAGCTTTGCCTTTTCATTGAAGCTCTTTCCACATTCCAAGCACTGATAAGGTTTCTCCCCTGTATGAAGTCTTTGATGGGTAGTGAGATTGGCCCGCTGACTGAAGCTCTTTCCACATTGCACACACTTGTATGGTTTCTCCCCTGTATGAATTCTCTCATGGACAGTGAGATGAGCCCTCCAACCGAAGCTTTTTCCACATTCCAAGCACTGGTAGGGTTTTTTCCCACTGGGATTTCTTTGATGGGAAGTTGAAGGGGAACTTTGAATGCTCTTTCCACATTCCAAATTTTTATACGGTTTCTCCTCTGTGTGAATTTCATCATGGTCTCCCTTGTTCCTCATTTCCAATTCATCACCACCTGCAGAGAAAAGAGAAATGGATCAGAGCCTCAGCAAGAAATGGAGCCCCCAATTATTGAACAATGCTCATTAACGCTTGTGAGAGAGGAAGAACTGAAGGGAGTAAGATGGGAGGAGTTACTTTAGGGTTCACTGCCTTTGTTTACTGGCATTCAAGGGTATCTTTATGGGACCCTGACATTCCAAAAGCCTAGCTCTTTTCTGGAATGGATTTTGTCTGGCCCAATCACGGAATCTGTTCCATCTCTAATGTCAGTCATCTCTTTGTTCAAGCAAAATGGACAGAAGCAGTGACTTCCGGGGGGGGGGGGGAGGCTGGCTAGTTCTTGGCTGTTGCCACTCTTCCAGCAGAGATTCTTATAGGCTGATTTATTATAGCCAGGGCAAAGATACCAGTATCACGCTCTCCCTTTGAAGATAGGGATATGAATTGGGGTGAACCTCACATGCTTGGAAGGAGCCGCTTTGCATACTGAGATAAGAAGTTTGGTTTCAGGGGTTTTAATATCATTTGCTAAAAGTTTTCAATTTCAGATACAATGAAAGCCAAACTGAATAAAAATGAAACACGGAGGAGAAATAGAAAAAGAAAGTAAATGATAATGATGAAGAAGCATAAGAAAAGGAAAATATAAAGCCCTGTGTCAAGGTTACCAAGAGAGGCCATGATTCCACGATTATCCTCTATGACTTCCGTTCTCTGGTCAGGATCCAACAATGCCCACTGCTCACCCGTGGAACGAACAGCGATGTCTTCAGAGGACAGTGAACTCTTTAAAAGAGAGAGAGAGAAAGGTCCTCCTCTTAGCAAGTATCACAATTATCTACTATGAATTGTTTTTTTGTTTCCTGCGTTGTCTTCCTGGGATTCTTTTGCCGCACAACTTAAGTATGGATGCTTCTTTTAACATCTTAATGGAATTATTATTTTTATGTGTGTTTTGCTGTGTGCATTACGAAAACTCCAAGGACACATGGGGGCACAAGGTAGGGAGGGTGGGAAAGTCCCATTCTGCAACAGATAGGGCTGGTTAGGTGAATCATGGCTACTGCCCTTTATGGTTTGTAAACTGATAAGAGGCAGTGGAAGACAGGAGTGCCTGTCGTGCTCTGGTCCATGAGGTCACGAAGAGTCGGACACGACTAAACGACTAAACAACAACAACAACAAAACTGATGAGAAGCGTGTTTTAGTATTCATGATAAATAGACAAATAAAATGCAACTACAGAAGGAGAATGAAGGAGGTGCATGTTCCGTATTCTCAGCACATAAACCTTCTTCTTCAATAACACTGTCGGTCTTTGTTAAGGGTGGTTTTGACAGAAGCCAAGAGGAAGAGGTGAGAGATTTGTTCACCTCCAGGGGACCCCTGGCTGCCCCACCCCTCCGCCTCTTTCCCCACAAGGCTGCTCCCCCCCGCCACCAAGAAAAGTTGGAGGAAGAGGTCCTGCTGGCAACCTTCTTTCACCTGCAAGAGACAAAGGTAAGTGGGAAGCCAGGAGTGCAGGGGGTTGGACTGGATGGCCTTTGTAGTCTTTTCCAACTCTATGATTCTATGATGCTTCTCTCAAGAGGTGATGCACTGCCTTTCCAACTGCAGATGGACCTTAGAGAAAGTACAAATGTCACTCAGGAATTTCCAGAAGGAGAAATGTAAGGTTCTTCACTTAGGGAGGAAGAACCAGCCACAAAAATGTAAGATGGAGAGTATGGGAGTATTAGGTAAAGGTAAAGGGACCCCTGACCATTAAGTCCAGTCGTGACCGACTCTGGGGTTGCGCACTCATCTCGCATTATTGGCCGTGGGAGCCGGCGTATAGCATCCAGGTCATGTGGCCAGCATGACAAAGCCGCTTCTGGCAAACCAGAGCAGCACATGGAAACGGCGTTTACCTTCCCGCTGTAGCGGTTCCTATTTATCTACTTGCACTTTGACGTGCTTTCGAACTGCTAGGTTGGCAGGAGCTGGGACCGAGCAACGGGAGCTCACCCCGTCACAGGGATTCGAACCGCTGACCTTCTAATCAGCAAGCCCTAGGCTCAGTGGTTTAACCACAGCGCCACCTGGGTCCACCTGGGAGTATTAGTAGACCACAAGCTGAACCTGAGTCAACAGTGTGATGCAGCGGCAAAAAAGGCTAATGCGATGCTAGGCTGCCTCCACAGAAGTCCAGAGTCCATAACACCACTCTATTCTGCCTTGGGCAGACCCCTCCTGGAGTTATGGGCACCACAATTTTGGAGGGATGTTGGGAAGCTGGGAGGTGTGCAGAGGAGGGCAGCCAGGGTGATTGAGGGCCTGGAAGGAAGCCTTATGAGGAATGGTTGCGGGAGATGGGAAAGAGGAACCTGGAGGAGGGGAATTGACTCCATGGATTCAAAGAGCTTCTGTCTAAGCATCTGAGGGGAAGAGAGGTTGGTGGACTCTCTTTCATGAAGGTTCTAAAATTGTCATGGATGCTTTAGTTGACATTCTTGCATTTTACGGGGCTGGACTAGATGACCGTAAGGATCCCTTCCAACTCTACAATTCTAGGATTCTAGGAAAGTCTCCTGAGCTGAGTGCATTGCGCTCTAGGTGGAGCTGCCTTTGAAGTGGACTCGGAAACTAATGCGGCACCCAGATTATGGACTGAGCTCCCTCCCTTTATTCATGGCATTTCTACACGCCCCCGCTTTTTCTCTATAATGCACAACATTTTGTGAAGATTCCTGCATTGCACAGGGTTGGACTCGAGGATCCTCGTGGGAGCATGGGCGTAGCAAAGGGGGGCCGGGAGGAGCAGCTGCAGGGGAGGACCCTCTGCTTCCCCCCCTTTGGGGTTGTGTAGGGAGCCCCCCTATGCCCCCTCCCCTGCAGCCCTGAAGGGGACCCCCCCTTCTCCCCACTGCACCCTCTGGGGGAAGAGAGAGGAGACTCACCCAGCGGAGAAGGCGACACCAAGGAAGCTCTCGCAAAGGCGAGAAGCGCCCCCTCTTCGGATTTTATTTCCGGTCCTCTCTAGGAATCCAGCTCCGCTCCTCTTAACTCTTGGCCTGCGAAGCGCACCCTGCCCTCCCTCTCCACAACAGAAGCTCAGCAGGAGGCGCGTGCCTTGCGCACCCCTAGAGAGAGTATTTGGGGGACCCTCTTGGCTGGTTCCTCTCTTGGAAACAGAAGCAGCAGGAGCAGCTGGCAGGCAGGGGAACGGGCTCTGCTAGAACCTGCAGGGAGTCCCAACCTGGGGAACCTCCTGCGAGGCAGGAATCGCAGCAGAAGCAGCCACGACAGGTGGCTCTCCAAGCTTAGAAACCTCACTTAGCTATGCATTTATATGGATTGTTATTGATGGGGGGCAGCAGCCCCTCCCTGCCCCCTCTTTGCTATACCCATGGAGGGACCCCCAGTATTTCCTTGCAATCTCCTTTCTTCTCCTTTTAATCCTTTGATCTCTATCCATTATTTTGGGTCCCAGATGAAACCTAAATCTATTCTGCTCTTGAGAAATGGATCATAGTTTTGCATGAGAATACGTTCCCGTGGAAAAGTTATATTAAATGGGAAGGGAGTTTTGTAACATGTATTGTTTTACAGAACGATATAAATTTTCGTTGGAACACATTTCATTGCAGTAATTCATAAGGCATTTCGTCTGTGGGTTCTTTTCTCTGTCTTTTTCTGTTCTAATCTTGAGACATGGATCATAGTTTTACAAGATAATAAGCTCCTGATAAAATGTTTTGAAACATGAAAAGCTCCTGCTGAACGAACAAGATGAAATTTGTGGAACAAATCTCCTGGCAACATTTTATAAGCCATTTCCTCCGGGGGGGAGGTCTCTCTTCTTTTTTGCCTGCCCATCCCTGGCAGCAACTCCCTTCCTTCTGCCCCAGCAAAGAGGGCAAAGTCACAGGCACCTTTCCAGCTCAAGGGGCAGACAGAGCTCAGTGCCCCCCCCCCCAGAGCAGCCCCACTTTAAAGTCAAGAGTTTCAGAAAGCAACAAGGATGCAATATTAAGGGTGGGTGTGGGTGTGTGGGAGAGAGAGAGAGAGAGAGAGAGAGCTGAGGCCGGGCAGTCTGGTGCTGCAGTCCCTCAGCAACACCACCAGGGGGCTGGAGCCTCTCTCTGATTGGCTACCTAGCCAGAGACGGGGGCGGAGCCCGACCTTTTGGAGGGAAAGTGCGAGGAGCCTTTTCTGAGGGAGTTTTGAGATGGGAGAAAGGGAGGAGGAGGAGGAGAGGCTTTGTCTTTGTCTGAGGGAGAAGTGGCTCTGGTCTGGGGGGAAGAAGAAGGAGCCTGGCAGGGAGCTGAGAGAGAGAGGAAGAGGGGCTGGATTCGGGGAAGTGGGGGGGGGGCTGAGTCTGTGGGGAGAGAAAGAAAGAAGGATCCTCAGCCAGGCAAGGGTGTGGAGACAGGGGATCCATTCCCCAAAATAAGACACCTCAGGAGACGGAGGAAAAGGGAGCCAAAGGAGGAGGCTGGGAAGGAACCTGGACTGGGCCCAAAGGATTATTGGACTAAGGGAAGGACCGAGAGAGAGGAGCAGAAACCGAGCTGAGAAACAGGAACATCTATTTACCTGAAGTGTAACAGCTCATTTTAGCAAGTGGAGTTTAAGAAAAAGCTGTGCATATGCTCCTGGTCTACGTTACTGGAATGGTATAAAAGTGTTTTTTTTAAAAAATGAAGCACTTTGAAAAACACTTCAGAATGTACCATGCGGAGGTTGTTGATCTCCCCATGTTGTGCCCACACCCTCCTGCACCGCCTTCCCACTCCATTCAAGGGGCAGAGCTGTGAACTGGGTCTTTACTGGGCCTTTCACCAAACACCCCCCCCCTTATTTCCACTGCCACCCCCTGAACTCTGCACCCCCAACGTAGCAAAGAATGAGGTGTGACGTGGAGTACAACTGATTTATTTAAAAATAAACGAGAAGTTCAAGGTAACAGTGAACACAGCTGTATGGTTTCAAACCTTCAGTTTTCTTTTCTTTTGTCACTTTATTTGTGCTGTAACAATGGGTATTGGAAGGCTGTTCAACCTCCGACTGTTTACTGAAGAGGCCAGAGGCCATCTTGGCTGTGAGTCCAGACTGTCTCCAGCTACAAAAGCTGAGGCTGCTGAAGAATCCAGGGACTATAATGACTGGAAAACCAGAAAGTCCAGAAGGTACTAACTTTGAATATGACTATTTGAATTCTGTTTGTTTGTTTGTTAATTATATTTTATACCACCTTTTATCCAATGATCTCAGGGTGACTCATGGCATAAAAACACAAAATAGAAATAAAAAATGCATAATAAAAATTGGAACAAGAACAAAGCAAACCAATAACTCCTCTGACTAAACATCAGGCAGAACTTTCTGACAGTAACAACTGTTTGACTGTGGAACAAACTAGTTCAGGTGGTGGTGGCCTCTTCTTGAATTGAAGGATTTTAAGCAAAGGTTGGATGGCCATCTGTCATGAATGCTTTTCTTGAATATCCTGTGTTGCAGGGGGTTGGAGAAGATGACTCTCACCATCCAGTCCAATGCAACAATCCAATGATTCTTGGGGAATCTGATTCTCTCTGCTGTGACTTCTTTGATGGGAAGAGAGAAAGGACTCCTGACTAAAACTCTCTCCACATTCCAAGCATTTATATGGTCTCTCCATTGTATGAATTATTTGATGGGAAATGAGATAGGACTCCTGACTGAAACTCCTTCCACATTCCAAGCATTTATATGGGCTCTCCCAGGAATGAGTTGTTTGATGGGAAGTGAGACCTCCCTTCTGTGTGAATCTCTTCCCACATTCCAAGCACTGATATGGTTTCTCCCCACTGTGAATTCTCTTATGTCGATCAAGGTCTCTTCTTTTAGTAAAACTCTTCTCACATTCCAGGCATTGAAATGGTTTCTTCCCTAAATGAATTCTTTGATGGGCCTTGATAAGTGAGCTGTTATTGAAGCTCTTTCCACATTCCAAACACTGATAGGGTTTCTTCCCAATAGAATTTCTTTGATGGGAAGTGGCATGGGAACTCTCACTTAAGTTCTCTCCACACTCCAAATCTTGATATGGCTTCTCCACTGTGTGGATTTTGTTGTGTTGTCCCTTGTTCTTAATTTCATCACCACCTGCAATGAAAAGTGGAACAGATCAGAGCCTAAGAAAGAAATGGAGTTCCCAGTTTTTGAATAATGCTCATGAACAATTGTGATAAAGGAAGATCTGAAGGGAGTTAGATGGGACGTCTTACTGCAGAGTTCACTCCCTTTGCTGATTGACATTCACTGACATATTTATGGGAAATTCAGATTCAAAAAGCCTGTTCTTTTCAGGGATGAAATTTCTTTGGCTCAGTCATCGAACCAACTCCATCTGCAAGGTCAGAGGTATATTTGACTATGAATTGTATTCTCTGTCTACCATTGACCTAGCGTCCAGGGGAGAATTAAACTGCTGGGTAATGACAGAATTCTAAATGGGTCTTAAAAATTTATCAAAAAGCTCAAAACTAACTACAGTACTGGTGATATCAAAAGATTAAATCAATATATAGTTCTGAAACTTTGCTTTTATCTTCAAAGCTACACTGTTTGTAAATCTCCTTTCTCTGTTTTTCCTATGCGGAATGGACTGGTAACCGATGATCACTTTTTATAAGTGCAGAGAAGCAGAGATGATCAAAGGAGGAGAACCAATACATCATAATTAGTAAATTATAGCAAAAATAACACGGAATGCCTTAAGATTTTTGATATGCCATAACCAGCAGCTAAGAGATGAGATGTGCAGAATGGCTGGAGAGGTTTGAGAGAGACTGCAGATGAGAGAATGGACAGAATCTGTTGGAAAAAAACCCTGAGACAGCAGTAGATGAAGAAAAGTCCACAGCTTTACAACTGTATGAAGGGATGAAAGGAAGGGAGGGAGGGAAGGAGGGAAGGAAGGAGGGAAAGCTGTTCTGAAGCCAGAAGAGATTTATGGACGATTGGAGGTGGCAAAGACTGAGGACTGAGCTGGAAATTAATACACAGGCAGAAAAAAATCTCTCAGCTATTGGAAATTGGTTTAGAGAAAGACTGAAGGGAACTGCAATGACCATATTTTATGGCACTGTTTGATTAAATGAAGACACAATAGGCAAATAAGTAGGAACTACGATATTATTAAGATTTGTCAGAACCCTCGGTGAGAATTCATCATAATGAGGTGGAGAAAGGCCATACTGGAAATTTAATGAAAACAACCCATGAACTTTCTGATTAGATAAAGGTGAAGCCGAAAGGCCTGGAAGAGAAGATTGAGAAATACCATCTTGCAGAAAGTGAAAAGACTGGATATCAATAAAGCCAGAAGTTGTTCTGGAATGCATAACAGGGTGGATAAAAATCAATGATTTTTTTTAAAAAATAAAAAAAATCGGATTTTTTTTATTTAAATCGGATTTTTTTGCTTTAAATCGGATTTTTTTGCTTTAAATCGATTTTTTTGCTTTAAATTGGATTTTTTTAAATAAAATGCTTTTTGAGGAAAGAATATTACCATCCAAAGGTTATTCCATCATGAAATAAAGATTAGTTTTTTTAATTATGTAGTATAAGGTTGTATATGTTTAATTTATGGGGTAAATAAATTCCATTAATCCATTCACCTCTTCCAGAGGTTTTTGTAAGATTATTGGGCAGTTTCTCTGCCTACAAGATATTATCACAGGTGCTTGGTTTACTTTTGCAGTTCTCAAAACTGAATTTGACTCAACCTAGATCACATGCCTCTTCTTCACAGCAAAAATGTTATAACATGAACAGAGTTGAGAAAAAGACCTTAATCCTATTGTTCTACAAACCTATGAATACAGAAGCAACCCCTTCAGTGCTAAGTTTCAAGAAGTTCAGTGAATAGAATAGAAACAATATTTTTCTGATTGTTTGGACAGTATTTAAGTTTTTCATGTATAGGCTGGGCTGACAGTCTAAGTTTCTTAAAATATATATATTTTATTTTTGTTTAGCCAAATTAGTTAACAAACATGGATGTTTGTTTAAGCAAATAACATTTGCTGAAATGTTATTGTTTCAGTTGAATAAATCTATTTAAATTGTTATTATTAAGGTAATGATTGTTTTTCTCCTTCCTAAGTACAACAGTAAAGTTGTCCAAATATGAATGATTAACCTATTAAACTGGGGATAAAAAAACTAATATGAAAAGTTGTTATTCTAAAAATCTTCATCTACTTGCATAATAAAGTTATACCAGCAAGAATTAGTCTTTATGATTTAAATCAACTATGATTTAAATCAAGCCTTACTGACTAGTGATTTAAATCGTGATTTAAATCGTGATTTAAATCAGTTTGATTTAAATCAAATCCACCCTGATGCATAATATGAATATTTTGAATAATTGTTATACACATAATTGGCAGACAGAGAAGCAGAAGACGCTCCTCTCCTTTATATTTTATCTTGTTTCTTATCTTGTTTTCCCTATGAGTTATAATATTTGTTAGTTGTTTGTCAATTCCATCTACATGTATGTTTTATCTTAGGAAGTTTCCTATCTTGGAGAAAGGAGGATACACACAGGAAGGTAATGGAGAGAATCTGAAGGGCTGAGGAAAGGGGACGAGGCTCCCAGGTGAGAGCTGGGAGGGTTCGCTCTTCTGTGTGTGGAATAAGGATATAAAGAGCTTGGGCTTACTATACTCTAATTTTTGTTTTTTCTCTTCCTTTTTCTCTTTCTGGTAAGTTTTCTATATTTCTTTTTCAGAATATTTGGCTTTTATTGTATTTCAAGTGGGAAACGTTCAATAAAAATCTTTTTTTTAAAAAAATAAGTCCCTTTGCTCTACCAAAAAATGGACAGAAACAAAAACTTAGCAGAAGCGACTTCCACTTCCCCAAACATTCAGAAAGCCTGTCCACATCCTGATCCTTGTGCAAAAAGGCAGAAGCGGAGGAATAATATTCACAGACAAAACAGTCCCTAGCCCTCCATGCAAGGTGTGCTGTGGGGGTGTGAGGATCCCAGGTGCTCTAGGGGGAAACGTTGGGATCCATCAAAATATTGGAGCTTTGTCCCAGAGAAATATCTATTGAATTCCAAAACAGATATGATGACCCAACAGGGAACTTTACCAAGAGAGATCATGGTCCTACAAGTCTCCTCCATGCTTACCTTCCAAGTTCCGGACTGCAGAATCCGGGACCGGCAGCCATTTGACACCGGAAGTTGCGTCAATGTAACTTCCGGTGTCGCCCTTCTATGGGCACCCAAAATGGCTGCCAGCGGCTTCGAAAATCGCTTGTGCGCATGTCAGGAAGTGCTCCGACGCAACTTCCGGTGACGCTCCGCCCATCTATGGGCACCAAATTGGCCGCCGCCAACACAGGAAGTGACGTCTATGCACTTCCGGACATGCGTACATGCGGCTTTTGAAGCTGGCGGCGGCCATTTTTGGTGCCCATAGAAGGGCAAATCGGAAAGAAAAAAAATGGCCGCCGGCAGGAGAAAATAACAGAGGAAAACGGGAGACGAAGTGATACGGGGGACCACCGGGAAAAGGTAAGTAAAAAAGGGGTTTTCCCGGGGAAAACGGGAGACTTGGCAGCTAGGCCTCCATGACTTACTTATGCAGAGCTCTTGCTCGCTGGGCAGGATCCAGCAACGCCCACTCCTCAGCCGTGAAACGGACAGCGACATCTTCAAAAGAAACTGAAGCCTGAAAAAATATATACTTCTCTTAGGCAGCATAAAGGTTATTTCCTGCATGTTGCTTTTTTGCTTCCTGCCTGGGTTGTTTTAATGGGATTGGTCTGCTGCACATTTTGATTATAGATGCTTATTATAATGCTTTAATGGAGTTCTTTCATAGTGTATTTTAATGATGGTATAAATCTTAGTGAAAATGGGTGGAACTCCACCTTGTTTTATTCAGATCATTCTCTCTGTGCATCCAAACAAAAAAAAAATCCTTCCAGTAGCAACTTAGAGGCCAACTAGGTTTGTCACTGGTATGAGCTTTCGTGTGCATGTGTGCATGCACATTGTTAGGGAAAATTCTGGGTGCGAGGCTTCTCAGCCACCCAGCTCATCAGGCAAAAGCCCGCGGTCCACTGCGGAATAAAGGAAGGAGTCCAGCCACCAACGGGAGCAAAATAGCAAGGTTTATTGCGCAACAGGTTCAAGCCAAGACTGAACACTGAGAACAGGGTTACAAGAACTTTTAAAGCTTCCCACCAAAATCCCATAATGCATTTCAGAAGTGTCCTTCTACATCATAGTTACATAGCTAAACATCACAAAAGGGGAGGTACATACAATATTAACATACTGGTAAACAAGATTAACATAAGGGTAATGGTTCAGGGCAAAAGTAAATGTGTGATACCATGAGTATTCACAGGAAAAGAACAATAAGGTCCTGGTTTTGCATCGTCTGCCACCTGGGTGGGTCTGGTGATGGGGATTAGTCTTGGCCAACAAAGTGCCTCTGGACTCGCAGGCATGTCAAACTTGCGGCCCTCCAGATGTTTTGGACTACAATTCCCATCTTCCCCAACCACTGGTCCTGCTAGCTAGGGATCATGGGAGTTGTAGGCCAAAACATCTGGAGGGCCGCATGTTTGACATGCCTGCTTCTGGAGTCCCTTTTCAAGGGCAAAATAGCGTTGGAATGTAGGAAATTGGAGTTGATTTTATATTAAAAAATCCTTCCAGTAGCACCTTAGAAACCAACTAAGTTTGTCATAGGTATGAGCTTTTGTGTGCATGCACACTTCTTCAGATATCAGGTATCTGATATCTTCTGAAGAAAAGAACAGGTATCTGATATCTTCTGAAGTGTGCATGCACATGAAAGCTCATACCTATGACAAACTTAGTTGGTCTCTAAGGTGCTACCGGAAGGAATTTTTAAATTTTGTTTCGACTACGTCAGACCAACACGGCTACCTACCTATAACTAGATCTGTGCACCCAGTTTGCCAAATGGAAGAACCCCTTCTCTCCTCTCCCTCTTTGTTGTTCTGGGATGGAAAGTCTCTCCAGATGTCCTTATGCCAATTTAAAACAAATAATGCTAGTGACATTTAGAGTTAAGGTGAAGGGGCTACTTGTTATCCTCAGTGCGTAAATCTTCATTAATGGCATTTTCAGCCTTTGTTAAGGGCAACTTTAACAGAAGCAATCAGGAGGGGGGGAGATTTGTTCGGGCTCAGGAGTCCCCTGCTTTAAAACAAAGGGCGTACATATACAAGTGTTTGAAGGGTCTGGAAGTTAAAGCAGGCACTCTCAAATACAGTGGTACCTTGGGTCTCAAACTTAATCTGTTCCATAAGTGCGTTCCAAAACCAAGGCACGCTTTCCCATAGAAACTAATGCGAAATGATTTAATTCAGTCCAGACTTTTAAAAACAGCCCCTAAAACAGCCACTTAACAGTGATAAATGCTTTGAACTGGGTTTCTTTGCAGGGCCTCCTCCCTCCCCTCCCCAAAGGGCCAAAAGGAGGAAAGAGTTGCAGGCGCCCTGGGACCTCGCCCCCTCCCGGGCTTTGCAGAGAGGAAGCGGGCAGGAGCCTCCTTGCTCTCCGGACTTGGGGGGGGTCCCCCCTGCTGCATGATCTGAGCATCCCTCCCCCTGCCCCCCTTGTCCCCATTGCACCCTTTGCAAGAAGAGAGAAAAGACTCACCGGAGCCCAGAAGGGGCAGAGCAGAGAGACAACTGCGTCCCTCCTCTTGCAGAAGCAGGAGCCCCCCAGGCAGCTTTTGCAGAGGAGACAAAAGCCCTCCCTCCTTGCAGGAAGGACTAGGCAGCGAGGGAGGGGCTTTGGCTCTGGAGGACCTGGCTCTCTCCCCCCCCATCTCTTCTTCCCTCTCTAGGAATGCAACTCTGTTCCTTTAACCCTTGGCAAGCCGAGCGCACCCAGCTCATCCTTCTCTCGCTTGATGGTACCTTTCTCCCCCCTCTTTCTCAAGTGGGAGACCCCTGGAAAAACCACACGCTCTGAGAAGATGAATGTGGGGGACCCTCTTGGCTGGTGTAATGAGCTGATCCCTCCCTTGGAAACAGGAGGAAACTCCCTTCATGGTATGGTAGAGTTGGCTCGGGCCATTTATTCCAAACACCTGCAATGCAGGAATCTCCTTTTTTAATATTTTTTTTCAAGAGAATTAAAAACAATACTATACTTTTTCCAATCAACATTAAATTACAAACTTTAAAAAATAAAATAAAAATAATCTAGTAGCACCTTAGAGACCAACTAAGTTTGTTCTAGGTATGAGCTTTTTAAATCATATTACAGTATAAGGAAGCCCCTATACAGGGGTCAGCAAACCTTTTCAGCAGGGGGCCGGTCCACTGTCCCTCAGACCTTGTGGGGGGCCGGACTATATTTTTTTGGGGGGGGATTTACGAATTCCTATGCCCCACAAATAACCCAGAGATGCATTTAAAATAAAAGGGCACATTCTACTCATGTAAAATCACGCTGATTCCCGGACTGTTGGTGGGCCGGATTTAGAAGGCCATAGGGCCGGATCCGGCCCCGGGCCTCAGGTGCCTCCCCATGGCCTTATACATGGTTTGGGCAAAATACAAAAGTCTGCTCGAACCCAAAACTCCATGGTGGGGTATGTCCCCTTGAAGCATTGGAAAAATCTCTGCTGTTTCCTTAAAAGATACACAACATATTACCTTGAGAAATCATTCATAAAAATTAATATGTACATGATTCCCACTGTAAACAGTCATTGCTTCCCCCAGAGAATTATGGGAGTTGTAGTTTGTCCAGGGTGCAGAGGATGGCTCCCCCCTGCCATTCTCCCTACCCTCAACACATACAGTTCCTAGAGTTCCCTGGGAAGAGCCAGGGGCTGACTGTTAAGCCACTCTGGGAATGAGGATCTCTTCACAATGCTCAACACCCTTCACAAATTACAGCTCCCATAATTCTCTGGGGGAAGCCATGACAGTTTGAAGTGTTTCTTGCCAGAGACACGTCTGGGAGTGTATTACAAGGTTTGGAAGGCAGAGTCAGGTGATTTGGAAACTAGGTATCTTGATTGGATTGGATTTAATGGCACCCTTGTCTGCTGCCCCTTGTCCTTAAATGGCACCCTTGCCTGCCCCATTACTTCCCTTTTCCTAGCTCTTCTTTCCCCTCATATACTTGTGTGGGCCGCTCACTCCTTTTTCAGGCACACAGGCAGAAGACACACAAATGGGGTGTTTTTTTTTTTTGTGTGTGTGTGTGTGTGTGAGAGAGAGAGAGAGAGAGAGAGAGAGAGAGAGAGAGAGAGAGAGAGAGAGAGAGAGAGAGAGAGAGAGAGAGAGAGAGAGAGAGAGATGGACAGCTGAGGCAAGGCAGTCTGATGCTGCAGTCCTTCAGAAACACCACCAGGGGGCCGGAGCTAGCCAGAGGGGGTGGAGCCAGCCCTTTTGGAGGGAAACTGCGATGAGCCTTTTCTTAGGGAGTTTTGAGATGGGAGAAAGGGAGGAGGAGGAGGAGGAGGAGAGGCTTTGTCTGAGGGAGAAGTGGCTCTGAGCCTGGCAGGGAGCTGAGAGAGAGAGGAAGAGGGGCTGGATTTGGGGAAGTGGGGGGCTGAGTCTGTGGGGAGAGAAAGAAGGATCCCCAGCCAGGCAAGGGGGCAGAGGGAGGGGATCCATTCCCCTCAGGCATGGCCTTGCTGAGAGAGAGGGAGATGGAGGGAAAGAGAGCCAAAGGAGGAGGCTGGGAAGGAACCTGGGCTGGTCCAAAGGATTATTGGACTAAGGGAAGGAGAGAGAGAGAGAGAGAGAGAGAGAGAGAGAGAGAGAGAGAGAGAGAGAGAGGGGAGCAGAAACCGAGCTGAGAAACAGAAACATCTACCGGTATTTACCTGAAGTGTAACAGCTCATTTTAGCAACTGGAGTTGAAGAAAAGTTGTGCATATGCTCCTGGTCTACCTTATAGGAATGGTATAAGAGTGTTGTTGTTTTTTATTAAACACTTTGAAAAACGCTTCCGAATGTACCATGTGAAGGTTGTTTTTCTCCCCATGTTGTGCCCACACCCTCCTGCACTGCCTTCCCACTCCATTCAAGGGGCAGAGCTGTGAACTGGGTCTTTACTGGGCCTTTCACCAAACACCCCCTTATTCCCACTGCCACCCCAGAACTCTTACCTGAACACTGCACCCCCAACGTAGCAAAGAGTGTGGTGTGAGGTGGAGTACAACTGATTTATTTAAAAACAAACGAGAAGTTCAAGGTAACAGTGAACACAGGTTTATGGTTTCAAATCTACAGTTTTCTTTTCTTTTGTTACTTTATTTGTGCTGTAACAATGGGTATTGGAAGGCTGTTCAACCTCCGACTGTTTACTGAAGAGGCCAGAGGCCATCTTGGCTGTGAGTCCAGACTGTCTCCAGCTACAAAAGCTGAGGCTGCTGAAGAATCCAGGGACTATAATGACTGGAAACTCAGAAAGTCCAGAAGGGACTAACTTTGAATATGACTATTTGAATTGTGTTTGTTTGTTTGTGTGTTCATTATATTTTATACCACCTTTCATCCAATGATCTCAGGGCGACTCATGGCATAAAAACACAAAATAGAAATACAAAATGCATAATAAAAATTGGAACAAGAACAAAGCAAACCAATAACTCTCCCTTGCTAAAACAATTTACAGTGTCCGCTTTGGCCATTCCATTAGGAAACACAATTGGAATATGAAGGGAAATGCCATAGATCAAACTAAGAACTTCCAATATTTAGGCATCATATTCTCCTACAACGCCAAATTCTCAGCACATTTGACTGCATCTGCCACCTCAGCAAAAAGAAGTGCTAACGCCATTCTTAGACTATTTAAAAGGAAAGGTGCTGGTTTCCTTCCTATGGCCTTAAAAGTCTTTCAGGCAAAATCTCTGGCCCAACTTCTATACGGTTCACAAATTGGACTCTCTGCCAATCTTAAGATTCTCGAAACAGTTCAATCAAAATTTCTTAGATCCCTTTTCGGCACCCCTAAAAGCACATTTAATGTAATATTAAGAAAAAAGGCAGGAATGCCCAGAGTTGAATTAAAAGTCTGGGAACAAGCAATATCCCTCTGGTTGAAAATTCATTATAACCCAAAGGGAATGTTATCTCATTTCCTGGCCGCAGCCCCTTATCCACATTGGCTTACGCAAATTACTAACAAGATCAAACAAATTGGCCTAAACCTAGAAGATCTCTTTAACGGTACTTTGAATAAGGCAAAAACAATGATTACTCAGAGGCTTTTCGACATTGAACTGCAAAAAGAAGGTGCCTTACTTCCTAAGAACTACAGGTGTCTAAAACCTTGGCCTAATCTGGCAGCTGTCCCGTATCTATCCAATATTATTTATGAATCTTATAGATGGGCCTTTTCCAGAGCCCGATTTGATGTGATGCCTTCAGCGGTGTTATATGGCAAATTTTTGCGTATACCAATCGAAGAGTGCTTTTCTCCATGCATGTCCAACAAGGTGGAATCTGTTATTCACATTCTTTTATTCTGTGAATTCTATAGTGAAGAACAATCATGACTCATTTTACCCCTATTATCAAAATTCACAATATTATCCGGAATTTCCCCCCGAAACGTTACACAAATTCCTTCTGGAAGATTCTTTGAGCTCAGTATCCTATGCTGTGGCCAAATTTTGTACCTTAGCTATTAAAAACGTAAATCTCTTTTATTGAATAACATTGTACAACAATTTGTCCTGCCCTCCGATGCTGATATTGCTGCTACAGTTCTTAGTTAAATCTCTTATTCTTTTATGGTGTTTTATTCCGCTGGACCTGTATTTTAAGTATTGTATATTCAATTAGTATATTGACTGTTAAAACCCCATATCAGTCATTTTTATTGTTTATGTAGAGAATTATGCAGAATTTCTGGTTTAATATGCTGGCTGTTTGCTGTAATAAACATTGACTGACTGACTGCATTCAGACTGGCCCAACCAGCTGCACAAATATAAGATGAGGGACAACTGGCTAGACAGCAGTATACGTAAAAAGGTCTGAGGGCTCTTAGTAGACCACAAGCTTATCATGTCAACAGTGTGAAGCACCAACAAAGAAAGGCTAATGCTATTCTAAGCTGCATCAAGACAGGATAATAGAATCATAGAATTGTAGAGTTGTAGAATTGTAGAGCACAGAGGGTCCTTTAGTCATTGACTCCCTTGAAATGCAGGAAAGTTATGTTGCATACATGGTGGGAAAGAAGGTTTCAGCTTCCTCTCAGTAACAGAGTTTATGCACTTCATTACGGATGATGCATTTTGGATTACCTCCATCCCTTTTGCCAGCTGCTTCCTTTGTATCTCCACAATGGCTTTGATGTTTCTGGGGCCAAACCTTTTGTGCCAGATTCTGAACCAGCTTCATCCCTGATAAGCTGGAATGTGTGCAGAAAAGGGAGACCAAGGTGACCAAGGTTCTGGAAACCCTTGGGATGTTTATCATGGAGAAGAGAAGATTGAGAAGGAGATGTGATAGCCCTTGGCCAATATCTAAAGAGCTGTGCCATGGAAGATTGAGGAAACTTGCTTTCTCCTGCTCCGGTGGAAGGACCCAAACAAATCCATTCAAGTTACAAGAAAGGAGAATTTGATGAAACATCAGGCAGAACTTTCTGACAGTAAGAACTGTTTGACTGTGGAACAAACTAGTTCAGGTGCTGGTGGCCTCTTCTTGAATTGAAGGATTTTAAGCAAAGGTTGGATGGCCATCTGTCATGAATGCTTTTGTTGAATAACCTACGTTGCAGGGGGTTGGAGAAGATGACTCTCACCATCCAGTCCAATGCAACAATTCAATGATTCGGGGAGACTGTGATTCTCCCCGCTATGAGTTCTTTGATGGGAAGTAAGATAGGACTCTTGACTAAAACTCTTTCCACATTCCAAGCATTTATATGGTCTTGCCCCTGTATGAATTATTTGATGAGAAATGAGATAAGACTCCTGACTAAAATTTCTTCCACATTCCAAGCATTTATATGGGCTCTCCCAGGTATGTATTCTTTCATGTAAAGTGAGATTGCCACTATGAGTGAATCTCTTCCCACATTCCCTGCACTGAAATGGTTTCTCCCCCGTATGGATTCTTTGATGGGAAGTGAGATCACCCTTCTTACCGAAGCTTTTTCCACATTCCACACACTGATATGGTTTCTCCCCTGTATGAATTCTTTCATGGATAATGAAATGACTTCTCCGACTGAAGTTCTTTCCACATTCCCAGCACTGATAGGTCTTCTTTCCAGTTGGATTTCTTTGATGGGAAGCTGAATGGGAGATTTGACAAAAGCTCTTCCCACATTCCAAATATTCATTTGGTTTCTCCTGTGTGTGAATTTCATCATGGTCTCCCTTCCTGTTCATTTCCAATTCATCACCACCTGCAGAGAAAAGAGAAATGGATTAGAGCCTGAGCAATATTCTTATATGATGATTTATTATAGCCAGGGCAAAGATACCATTATCACGCTCTCCTTTTGAAGATAGGGAGATGAATTCGGGTGAACCTCACATGCTTGGACGGAGCCACTTTGCACACTGAAATAAGTTTTCAGGGGTTTTGATATCAATTTTTTGGTAAAATTTTCAATTTCAGATATAATGAAAGCCAAACTGAACAAAAATGAAACACAGAGGATAAACAGAAAAAGAAAGTAAATGATAATGATGAAGAAGCAAAAGAAAAGGAAAATATAAAGCCCTGTGTCAAGGTTACCAAGAGAGGCCATGATCCCACGATTCTTCTCTATGACTTCCGTTCTCTGGTCAGGATCCAGCAATGCCCACTGCTCACCCGTGGAACGAACAGCGATGTCTTCAGAGGACAGTGAACTCTTTAAAAGAGAGAGAGAGAAAGGTCCTCCTCTTAGCCAGTATCACAATTATGTACTACGAATTGTTTTGTTGTTGTTGTTGTTGTTTCCTGCATTGTCTTCATGGGATTGTTTTGCCACACAACTTAAGTATGGATGCTTCTATTAACATCTTAATGGAATTATTTTTCTGTGTGTTTTGCTGTGTGCATTACAAACACTCCAAGGACACATGGGTGCACAAATTAGGGAGGGTGGGAAAGTCCCATTCTGCAACAGATAGGGCTGGTTCGGTGAATCATGGCTACTTCCCTTTATGATTTGTAAACTGATGAGAGGCAGTGGAAGACAGGAGTGCCTGTCATGCTCTGGTCCATGAGGTCATGAAGAGTGGGACACGACTAAATGACTAAACAACAACAACAAAGCTGATGAGAAGCGTGTTTTAGTATTTATGATAAATAGACAAATAAAATGCAACTACAGAAGGAGAATTAAGAAGCTGGATGTTCCTTATTCTCAGGACATAAATCTTCTTTAATAACACTGTCAGTCTTTGTTAAGGGTGGTTTTGACAGAAGCCAAGAGGAAGAGGTGAGAGATTTGTTCGCCTCCAGAGGACCCCTGGCTGCCCCACCCCTCCGCCTATTTCCCCACAAGGCTGCTTCCCCTCTGCCACCAAGAAAATATTGAGGAGGAGGTCCTGCTGGCAACCTTCTGTCACCTGCAAGAGACAAAGGTAAGTGGGAAGCCAGGAGCGCATGATGCTTCTCTCAAGAGGTGATGCACTGCCTTTCCAACTGCAGATGGACCTTTAGAGGAAGTACAGATGTCACTCAGGAATTTCCAGAGGGACAAATGTAAGGTTCTTAGGGAGGAAGAACCAGCCACAAAAATGTAAGATGGAGAAAGTGGGAGTATTAGTAGATCACAAGCTGAACCTGAGTCAACAGTGTGATGCAGCAGCACAAAAGGCTAATGCGATGCTAGGCTGCCTCCACAGAGTCCATAACACCACTCTATTCTGCCTTGGGCAGACCCCTCCTGGAGTTATGGGCGCCACAATTTTGGAAGGATGTTGGGAAGCTGGGAGGCGTGCAGAGGAGGGCAGCCAGGGTGTTTGAGGGTCTGGAAGCCAAGCCTTATGAGGAATGGTTGAGGGAGATGGGAAAAGAGGAACCTGGAGGAGGGGAATTGACTCCATGGATTCAAAGAGCTTCTGTCTAAACATCTGAGGGGAAGAGCTGTTTTACAATGCAACAGATTCCCTCAGAGGTTGGTGGACTCTCTTTCATGAAGGTTCTAAAATTGTCATGGATGCTTTAGTTGACATTCTTGCATTTTACGGGGCTGGACTAGATGACCGTAAGGATCCCTTCCAACTCTACAATTCTAGGATTCTAGGAAAGTCTCCTGAGCTGAGTGCATTGCGCTCTAGGTGGAGCTGCCTTTGAAGAGGACTCGGAAACAAATGCGGCACGCAGATTATGGACAGAGCTCCCTCCCTTTATTTATGGCATTTCTACACGCCCCCCCCCCGCTTTTTCTCTATAATGCACAACATTTTGTGAAGATTCCTGCATTGCACAGGGTTGGACTCGAGGATCCTCGTGGTTCCCTTCCTTCCAAGTCTCTAATTCTGAGATTCCACAGCTGCAAACCTCCTGGGAGGGGAGCATGGGCGTAGCAAAGGGGGCCCGGGAGGAGCAGCTGCAGGGGAGGACCCTCTGCTTCCCCACTTTGGGGTTGTGTAGGGAGCCCCCCATGCACCCTCCCCTGCAGCCCTGGGACCACCCCCCTTCTCCCCACTGCACCCTCTGGGGGAAGAGAGAGGAGACTCACCCAGCGGAGAAGGCGACACCAAGGCAGCTCTTGCAAAGGCGACAAGAGCCCCCTCTTCCGGAGAGGGTGGGGCTTTGCCTCCGGATGATTTTATTTCCGGTCCTCTCTAGGAATCCAGCTCCGCTCCTCTTAACTCTTGGCCCGCCTTGCGCACCCCGCCCTCCCTCTCCAAAGCAGGAGCTCAGCACGATGCGCGTGCCTTGCGCACCCCCAGAGAGGGTATTTATTTGGGGAATCCGATTGGCTGCTTTCTCTCTTGGAAACAGAAGCAGCAGAAGCAGCTGGCAGGGGAACGGGCTCTGCCAGAACTTGCAGGGAGCCCCAACCTGGGGAACCTGCTCCTGCGAGGCAGGAATCGCAGCAGAAGCAGCCACGACAGGTGGCTCTCCAAGCTTAGACACCTCATCTTCCGAGTGAGCCAAGGGCGTAGCTAGGGTTTTTTGGGGGGGGGGCAGAACCTCAGTTAGCTGTGCATTTATATGGATTGTTATTGATTTTGGGGCAGCAGCCCCTCCCTGCCCCCCCTTTGCTATGCCCATGGAGGGACCCCCAGTATTTCCTTACAATCTCCTATCTTCTCCTTTTAATCCTTTGATCTCTATCCATTATTTTGGGTCCCAGATGGAACCTAAATCTATTCTGCTCTTGAGACATGGATCATAGTTTTGCATGAGAATATGATCCCGTGAAAAAGTTATATCAAGGGGGAAGTGAGTTTTGTAACATGTATTGTTTTACAGAACTATATAAATTTTCGTTGAACACATTTCATTGCAGTGATTTATAAGACATTTCCTCTGTGGGTTCTTTTCTCTCTCTATTTCTGTTCTTGAGACATGGATCATAGTTTTACAAGATAATAAGCTCCTGATAAAATGTTTTGAAACATGAAAAGCTCCTGCTAAAATAACACGATAAAATTTCGTTGAAACAAATCTCCTGGCAACATTTTATAAGGCACTAGCTGGCCCTGCCACGTGTTGCTGTGGCTCATCCCTGTGATTTCCCCCACCCTGTGCCGATCCATGACGTATTATGCCCCCTTCTCCCCCCACCTCCCGGCTCATCCCTGTGACTGGTCCCACTGCGTTCTGGCCTATCCCGTCCCCTCCTCCCCTCCTCCCCACAACCCCCACCCAGGCGAGTCAGTACCTCCATTCAGCCTATTCTGTAAAGGCTTCGGCCTAGTATGTAAACGGGGGCCAAGGTGCTGTTGAGAGGGAAAGTTTTATAGGTGCAGTACCAGTGTAGCCGCCGCTAGAGGGTGCTGGTTTGTAACCTGTTTCTTTTCCCAGCATGCACTTTTGACTGAGTGGTGCGTTCTGAAACAGGGTTTTTTGGGGGTTTTACCTGGCAGAGGTGTGACATCTGCCTTAGCAAACTTTCCTATATCCTTCGGACATTCGCATGTGATGTTGTGTCAAAATTTCGCCTCTATCGGTCAAGCAGTTTTGGTGGAAAGTGGAAACACACCTACATGTCCTTTTTACTTTCACACATATATAGATTTCCTCTGGGGGGGGGGTTCTCTCCTCTTCTTTTTTGCCTGCCCATCCCTGGCAGCAACTCCCTTCCTTCTGCACCAGCAAAGAGGGCAAAGTCACAGGCACCTTTCCAACTCAAGGGGCAGACAGAGCTCAGTGCCCCCTCCAGAGCAGCCCCACTTTAAAGTCACAGTTTCAGAAAGCAACAAGGATGCAATATTAAGCAGCAGAAATCAGACTGGATTGTTTTGTGAGTTTTTTTGCATGGGGGAGGGGGAGGGAAAGAGAGATGGACAGCTGAGCCCGGGCAGAGTCTGGTGCTGCAGTCCATCAGAAACATGACCAGGGGGCTGGAGCCTCTCTCTGATTGGCTACCTAGCCTGAGGGGGCAGAGCCAGCCCTTTTGGAGGGAAAATGAGAGTTGATCAAGGGTCTGGAAACCCTGTGGATGTTTATCATGGAGAAGAGAAGATTGAGAAGGAGATGTGATAGCCCTCGGCCAATATCTAAAGAGCTGTGCCATGGAACCTTGGCTTTCTCCTGCTCCAGTGGAAGGACCCAAACAAATCCATTCAAGTTACAAGAAAGGAGAATCTGACTAAACATCAGGAAGAACTTTCTGACAGCAAGAACTGTTTGACTGTGGAACAAACTAGTTCAGGTGCTGGTGGACTCTTCTTGAATGGAAGGATTTTGAAGGAATTGAAGGAAGTGTGCATGCACACGAAAGGTCATACCTATGACAAACTTAGTTGGTCTCTAAGGTGCTACTGGAAGGATTTTTTTATTTTGTTTTGAAGGATTTTAAGCAAAGGTTAGATGGCCATCTGTCATGGATGCTTTTGTTGAATATCCTGCGTTGCAGGGGGTTGGAGCAGATAACTCTCACCATCCAGTCCAATGCAACAATTCAATGATTCTGGGAGACTGTGATTCTCCCTACTGTGAATTCTTTGATGGGAAGTGAGATAGGAATACTGACTAAAACTCTCTCCACATTCCAAGCATTTATATGATCTTGCCCCAGTATGAATTATTTGATGAGAAATGAGATAAGAGTCTTGACTAAAACTCCTTCCACATTCCAAGCATTTATAAGGCCTCTCCCAGGTATGAGTTATTTCATGGGAAGTGAGATTGCCACTATGAGTGAATCTCCTCCCACATTCCCTGCACTGAAATGGTTTCTCCCCCGTATGAATTATTTGATGGGAAGTGAGCTTGGCCTTTTCCTTGAAGCTCTTTCCACATTCCAAGCACTGAAAAGGTTTCTCCACTGTATGACGTCTTTGATGAGTAGTGAGATTGGCCCGCTGACTGAAGCTCTTTCCACATTGCACACATTTGTATGGTTTCTCCCCTGTATGAATTCTCTCGTGTCGAGTGAGATGAGCCCTCCAACCGAAGCGTTTTCCACATTCCAAGCACTGGTAAGGTTTTTTCCCACTGGGATTTCTTTGATGGGAAGTTGAAGGGGAACTTTGAATGCTCTTTCCACATTCCAAATTTTTATATGGTTTCTCCCCTGTGTGAATTTCATCATGGTCTCCCTTGTTCTTCATTTCCAATTCATCACCACCTGCAGAGAAAAGAGAAATGGATTTGAGCCTCATCAAGAAATGGAGCCCCCCCCCCCCAAATTATTGAACAATGCTCATTAATGCTTGTGAGAGAGGAAGAAGTGAAGGGAGATAGATCAGAGGATTTACTTTAGGGTTAATTGAATTGGTTGACTAGCATTCAAGGATATCTTTATGGGAACCTGAGATTCCAAAAGTCTAACTCTTTTCTGGAATGGATTTTGTCTGACCCAATCATGGAATCTGCTCCATCTCTAATGTCAGTCATCTCTGACAAAACGGACAGAAGCAGTGACTTCCATGGTGGGGGAGGATGGCTAGTTCTTGGCTGTTGCCGCTCTGCCAGCAGAGATTCTTATATGATTATTTATGATAGTCAGGGCAATGATGATGATGATGATGATGATAATTTATTATTTATACCCTGCCCATGTGGCTGAGTTTCCCCAGCCACTTTGGGCGGTTTCCAACAGAAGTATTAAAATACAATAATTTATTAAACATTAAAAGCTTCCCTAAACAGGGCTGCCTTCAGATATCCTCTAAAAGTCTGGTAGTTGTTTTTCTCTTTGACATCTGATGGGAGGGCGTCCCACAGGGCGGGCGCCACCACCGAGAAGGCCCTCTGCCTGGTTCCCTGTAACTTGGCTTCTCGCAGGGAGGCAACCGCCAGAAGGCCCTCAGCACTGGACCTCAGTGTCCAGGCAGAATGATGGAGGTGGAGATGCTCCTTCAGGTATACCATTATCACGCTCTCCCTTTGAAGATAGGGAGATGAATTGGGGTGAACCTCACATGCTCTGAAGGAGCCGCTTTGCATACGGAGATAAGAAGTTTGGTTTCAGGGGTTTTAATATCAATTTTTTGCTAAACGTTTTCAATTTCAGATACAATGAAATCCAAACTGAATAAAAATGAAACACAGAGGATAAATAGAAAAAGAAAGTAAATGATAATGATGAAGATGCAAAAGAAAAGGAAAATATAAAGCCCTGTGTCAAGGTTACCAAGAGAGGCCATGATCCCACAATTCTCCTATATGACTTCCATTCTCTGGTTAGGATCCAGCAATGCCCACTGCTCACCCGTGAAACGAATAGCGATGTCTTCAGAGGACAGTGAATGCTTTAAGAAGAGAGAGAGAGAGAGAGGTCCTCCTCTTAGCTAGTATAACAATTATCTACTATGAATTGTTTTGTTGTTTCATGCATTGTCTTCCTGGGACTGTTTTGCCGCACAACTTAAGTATGGATGCTTCTATTAACATCTTGATGGAATTATTTTTCTGTGTGTTCTGCTGTGTGCATTACGAAAACTCCAAGGACACATGGGGGCACAAGGTAGGGGGGGTGGGAAAGTCCCATTCTGCAACAGATAGGGCTGGTTAGGTGAATCATGGCTACTGCCCTTTATGGTTTGTAAACTGATAAGAGGCAGTGGAAGACAGGAGTGCCTGTCGTGCTCTGGTCCATGAGGTCACAAAGAGTCGGGCACGACTAAACGACAACAACAACCAAACTGATGAGAGGCGTGTTTTAGTATTCATGATAAATAGACATAATAAAATGAAACTACAGAAGGAGAATTAAGGAGGTGGGTGTTCCTTATTCTCAGCACATAAATCTTCTTTAATAACACTGTCAGTCTTTGTTAAGGGCGGTTTTCACAGAAGCCAAGAGGAAGAGGTGAGAGATTTGTTCGCCTCCAGAGGACCCCTGGCTGCCCCACCTCTCCGCCTATTTCCCCACAAGGCTGCTTTCCCCCACCTGAGCTGGTTCCACAGTCCCTGCTTCCCCTCCGCCACAAAGAAAAGATGGAAGAAGAGGCATTGCTGGCGAACATCTTTCACCTGCAAGAGACAAAGGTAAGTGGGAAGCCAGGAGTGCAGGGGGTTGGACTGGATGGCCTTTGTAGTCTCTTCCAACTCTATGATTCTATGATGCTTCTCTCAAGAGGTGATGCACTGCCTTTCCAACTGCAGATGGACCTTTAGAGAAAGTACAGATGTCACTCAGGAATTTCCAGAGGGACAAATGTAAGGTTCTTCACTTAGGGAGGAAGAACCAGCCACAAAAATGTAACATGGAGAATGAAGGAGTATTAGTAGATCACAAGCTGAACCTGAGTCAACAGTGTGATGCAGCGGCAAAAAAGGCTAATGCGATGCTAGGCTGCATCCACATAAGTCTAGAGTCCAGATCATTGAAGTAATAACACCACTCTATTCTGCCTTGGGCAGACCCCTCCTGGAGTTATGGGCACCACAATTTTGGAAGGATGTTGGGAAGCTGGGAGGTATGCAGAGGAGGGCAACCAGGGTGATTGAGGGCCTAGAAGCCAAGCCTTATGATGAATGGTTGAGGGAGATGGGAAAAGAGGGACCTGGAGGAGGGGAATTGACTCCATGGATTCAAAGAGCTTCTGTCTAAACATCTGAGGGGAAGAGCTGTTTTACAATGCAACAAATTCCCTCAGAGGTTGGTGGACTCTCTTTCATGAAGGTTCTAAAATTGTCATAGATGCTTTAGTTGACATTTTAAGGGGCTGGACTAGATGACAGTAATGATCCCTTCCAACTCTACAATTCTAGGAAAGTCTCCTGTGCTGACTGCATTGCGCTCTAGGTGGAGCTGCCTTTGAAGATTATGAACTGAGCTCCCTCCCTTTATTGATGGCATTTCTACACGCTCCCCCCCCCTCGCTTTTTCTCTATAATGCACAACATTTTGTGAAGATTCCTGCATTGCACAGGGTTGGACTCGAGGATCCTCGTGGTTCCCTTCCTTCCAAGTCTCTGCCTCTGAGATTCCACAGCTGCAAACCTCCTGGGAGGGGAGCATGGGCGTAGTAAAGGGGGGCCGGGAGGAGCAGCTGCAGGGGAGGACCCTCTGCTTCCCCACTTTTGGGTTGGGGTTGTGGGTGAACCGCCTGTAGGGAGCCCCCCATGCACCCTCCCCTGCAGCCCTGGGACCCCCCCTTCTCCCCACTGCACCCTCTGGGGGAAGAGAGAGGAGACTCACCCAGCGGAGAAGGCGACATCAAGGCAGCTCTTGCAAAGGCGACAAGAGCCCCCTCTTCCGGAGAGGGTGGGGCTTTGCCTCCGGAGGACCCTCCCGTCTGCCATTTTATTTCCGGTCCTCTCTAGGAATCCAGCTCCGCTCCTCTTAACTCTTGGCCTGCCGAGCGCACCCTGCCCTCCCTCTCCCACAACACGAGCTCAGCAGGAGGCGCGTGCCTTGCGCACCCCCAGACAATGAGTGGTGCGTTCTGGAACAGGGTTTTTTTTGGGGGGGGGGTTACCTGGCAGAGGTGTGACATCTTTCCTATATCCTTTGGACATTCGCATGTAATGTTGTGTCAAAATTTCGCCTCAATCGGTCAAGCGGTTTTGGTGAAAAGTGGAAACACACCCACATGTCCTTTTTCCATATATATATATATATATATATATATATATATATATATATATATATATATATATATATATATATATATATATATATATATATATATATATATATATATATATATATCAAAGAGGGCAAAGTCACAGGCACCTTTCCAGCTCCAGGGGCAGACAGAGCTCCGTGCCCCCTCCAGAGCAGCCCCACTTTAAAGTCACAGTTTCAGAAAGCAACAAGGATGCAATATTAAGCCGCAGAAATCAGAATGGATTGTTTTGTGAGGGTTTCTTTTGCATGTGTGGGGGTGGGGAGGGGAGAGAGAGAGATGGACAGCTGAGGCCGGGCAGAGTCTGGTGCTGCAGTCCCTCAGAAACACGACCAGGGGGCTGGGCCCCCTCTCTGATTGGCTACCTAGCCCGAGGGGGCGGAGCCAGCCCTTTTGGAGGGAAAATGCGAGGAGCCCTTTCTGAGGGAGTTTTGAGGCCGCAGAACCCTTGCACCCTTCCAGCCAACAAGTGGAGAACTGACGGCTCAGGATGTGTCAGAGCCCAGGCACTGCCCCAGCCAAGAAGGGGAACTGGGAACTCAGCCACTTCTGGCGCCCGAATTGAGGCACGAGCCCAAACTTTGGGCTAGAGGGCGGCATTTCGGGGTGCCGGATTCTGCAAGTGACTAGGAGGTCATGTTTTCTGCTATCTCTGCACTGTAAATAATATGCACAATAAAACCTCTTCTGTCTCTATTATAGAAAGTAGGGTGAAATACCAATGGTATTACAGGGGAAGGCTGAGAGGCCATACGTGGGAACCATTTCTTCCAAACTTTTAGATTAGATAATAAAAAGGGGTTTTCTATCTCAGTAAAAAAAAAAATCATTAAGTTGCCAAAATGGGACCCCTCTTATCGAATTCTGTTCATTAGGGTTTTCCATATTTAGCCAAACTTTTTTGTTGAGATCCTTGAATTACCAGGAAAATGCTATGTAGATTGGCTGCTGCATAGTACCCCATGGTATTAGGAACTGCTGTGCCACCTCCTTTGGCAGGTTGATATAACACTTTATATGGTAACTGTGGCCTTTTATTCTGGTGTATAAATTTTAAAGTGTTTCAAAGCACAAAAATACAAAATAAAAACATGAATCAAAACTAAAGAATAACCCCCTTCCCACAAACACATTTGAAAGGACATAGATGGTTTAATTAAACAAAGCCCTGTTTATTCAAACCCCCTTTCTGACTCTCAATCAGTCAACACTCACAGCAGTAGCCCAAACTTACCCTTTCTCCCTCTCTAGCTAACAGTACCTAAATGCACCCGTGGTTTTTTTTTTCCTTAAAAAATGTTTAGGGGTGCTCTCATTTTGACTCAAGAAAATCACCATTTTAGAGTTCAAATCAGGAAAAATAAATACAGTCAATGGACAAAAGTACAAGGATTCACAAAATGTTTAGGGGCATGCGTACCCCCAGAAAAAAGCACTGAGATGCACTATTATATTAGTGTTTTGATACATGTGTATACAACTTTAAAAACAAGGACCAGGACACTGCGCCTAAATGTGAAGGAGAAGCGCACAAATGCACAATTTCTGACAGTCTCGTGGCAGAACTAGTGTGGTATAGTGGTTAAGAATGCCAGAATATAACTTGGCAGACCTGGGTTCAAATTCCTACTCGGCCATGATGCTCACTAGGTGTCCTTGGGAGCCAGGCACTGCTTCACATCCTGACCAACCTCACAGGGTAATTGTCAGGATTAAAAGAGGAGGAGATTCCATTCTTACAAATAGGTTAAGATCTGGTGGAATACAATAACAACTTTGTACAGTAAAATAGAAATAGAAATAAAGGATTAAAAGAGAATGGGGAGAACCATGTAGCAGCACCTTGGAGGAAAAGGTGGTATTTGAATGCAATAAATGAATTTCAGTAGGGACAAATATCAGGTTCTGCATATAGGCAGGAATAATCAGCAACACGTATATGGAAAAATGATCAAGGCCTCTTAGTAGACCACAAGCTTGTAGTGAGTCAACAGTGGGATGCAGCAGCGAAATGCATCAACATAGAATCATAGAATCATACAGTTGGAAGGAACCCCAAGGGTCCTCCAGTCCAACCCCTGCAATGCAAGGATGTTATCTTGCACACATTTTGTCTCCACAATGGCTTTGATGCCTCTGGCGCCAAACCTTTTCAGCCAGAGTTCTAGATCTGCTTCATCCCTGACAAGCTGGAACGGGTGCAGAGGAGGGAGACCAAGGTGATCAAGGCTTGGGAAACGAAGACTTTGGAGAAAGAGTTGAGGGAGCTGGGATGTTTATTATGGAGAAAGGGAGATGGAGAAGGAGATCTGAAAGACATCTTCCAATATCTAAAGGGCTGTGCCATGGAAGATTAAGCAAACTTGCTTTTTCCTGTTCCGGTGGAAGGCCACACCAGTGCATTCAAGATACAAGTAATGGGAATCTGATGAAACATCAGGAAGAACTTTCTGACAGCAAGAACTGTTTGACCGTGGAACATATTAGTTCAGGTGGTGGTGGACTCTTCTTTAATTGAAGGATTTTAAGCAAAGGTTGGAAGGCCATCTGTCATGAATGGTTTTGTTGAATATCCTGCATTGCAGGGGGTTGGAAAAGATGACTCTCACCATCCAGTCCAATGCAACAATTCAATGATTCAACGGCAATCTGATTCTCTCTGCTGTGAGTTCTTTGATGGGAAGTGAGAAAGGACTCCTGACTAAAACTCTCTCCACATTCCAAGCATTTATATGGTCTCTCCATTGTATGAATTATTTGATGGGAAATGAGATGGGAGTCCTGACTAAAACTCCTTCCACATTCCAAGCATTTATATGGGCTCTCCCAGGTATGAGTTCTTTGATGGGAAGTGAGACCTGCCTTCTGTGTGAATCTCTTTCCACATTCCAAGCACTGAAATGGTCTCTCCCCTCTATGAATAATCTGATGGGAAGTGAGCTTAGTGCTCTCATTGAAGCTCTTTCCACATTCTGAGCACTGATAAGGTTTTTTATGAATTCTTTGATGGGCAGCAAGGGTGGCCCTCTGATTGAAACTCTTTCCACATTCCAAGCACTGAAAGGGTTTTTCCCCTGTATGAATTCTTTGATGGACCGTGAGTAGGTCACTCCGACTGAAAGTCTTTCCACATTCCAAACACCGATAAGGTTTTTCCCCTGTATGAATTCTTTGATGTGAAATGAAGCTGCACCTGTGACTGAAGCACTTTTGACATTCCTCGCACTGATATGGTTTCTCCCCTGTATGAATTCTTTCATGGATAATCAGATGACCCCTCCGACTGAAGCTCTTTCCACATTCCAAGCACTGATAGGGTTTCTTCCCAATGGGATTTCTTTGATGGGAAGTTGAATGGGAACTTTGACTGAAGCTCTTTCCACAATCCAAGTATGGAAAAGGTTTCTCCCCTGTATGAATTCTTCGATGGAAAATGAAGCTGGACCTGTGACTGAAGCTCTTTCCACATTCCAGGCATTGAAAAGGTTTCTCCCGTGTATGAATTCGTTGATGGGAAATGAGCTGGAACCTTTGACTGAAGCTCTTTCCACATTCCAAGCACCGATAAGGCTTCTCCCCTGTATGAAGTCTTTGATGGGTAGTGAGGCTGGACCTGTGACTGAAGCACTTTTGACATTCCTCACACTGATATGGTTTCTCCCCAGTATGAATTCTTTCATGAATAATGAGATGACCCCTCCGACAGAAGCTCTTTCCACATTCCAAGCACTGATAAGGTTTCTTCCCAATGGGTTTTTTTCGAGGGGAGGTTGAATGGGAGCTTAGATTGAAGCTCTTTCCACATTCCAAATATTTACTTGGTTTCCCCTCTGTGTGAATTTCATCATGGTCTCCCTTGTTCTTCATTTCCAATTCATCACCACCTGCAGAGAAAAAGAAATGGATTAGAGCCTCAGCAAGAAATGGAGCCCCCAATTATTGAACAATGCTCATTAATGCTTGTTAGAGAGGAAGAACTGAAGGGAGTAAGATGTGAGGTCTTGCTTTAGGGTCACTGCCTTTGTTGACTGGCATTCAGAGACATCTCTATGGGAACCTGAGATCCCAAAAGCCTGACTCTTTTCTGGGATGGATTTTGGGATGGATTTTGTTTGGCCCTATCATGGAATACGTTCCATCTCTAATATCAGTTGTCTTTGACAGAAGCAGTGACTCCAGGGTGGGGGAGGCTGGCTAGTTCTGGGCTGTTGACACCCTGCCAGCAGAGATTATGTGATGATTTATGACAGCCAGGGCAAAAATACCATTATCATGCTCTCCCTTTGAAGATTGGGAGATGAATTGGGATGAACCTCACATGCTCTGAAGGGGCTGCTTTTCACACTGAGATAAGAAGTTTCTTTTCAGGGGTTTTCAACATTAAATACAGTGAAAGCCAAACTAAATAAAAATAAAACAGAATAAATGGAAAAAGAAATAAAAGAATAATAATAGAATCATAGAGTTGGAAGAGACCACAAGGCCCATCCAGTCCAACCCCCTGCCAAGCAGGAAACACCATCAAAGCATTATTGACATATGCCTGTCAAGCCTCTGCTTAAAGACCTCCAAAGAAGGAGACTCCACCACACTCCTTGGCAGCAAATAATGTCGAAGAGCTCTTACTGTCAGGAAGTTCTTCCTAATGTTTAGGTGGAATCTTCTTTCTTGTAGTTTGAATCCATTGCTCCGTGTCCGCTTCTCTGGAGAAGCAGAAAACAACCTTTCTCCCTCCTCTATATGACATCTATATATATAAAAATGTAAAAATCTTGAAATTGTCGGCCACTATGTTCTCTGTAACCGCTTGACCGATCGTCCTGAAATTTTGACACAACGATCCAGGCCACTCCCCGGGGGTTGCTGGGGACAAGAAAACCTCAAATCACACACCTGGGCAGGTGTAGACCTGCTTTCCCACCAAGTCAAACAGCGCCCTCAAGTGGAATTCCTCCCACAGTACACCCCCTCCCTTCCTGTGAAATCTAAGCCACACCCACAAACCAAATGACATCATCAACCAAGCAACTGAAACCACGAAGGCGGCCATTATCAGACCACTAGGCCTTTGTTTTATGTAGGCCCCTGCTGCCAGACCCCACTAGGCCCGGGGTGGGTGTAGATAACGCACGGCAACACACTTGGGGGCACGGCAAGGGGTTTTTACTTTACAATTTAGCACCACTACCCCCCCCCAAAAAAACCACAAGACAAAAATAAATACAATCCTTCAAAACGTCATGAGATACGCCGGTCATGGAGGGGGGGGGGAACAAACTGAATAGATCATGGATCGGGACACGTGGGGGCAGTCACAGGGATTAGCCACAACAATGCACCACACCCACAAACCCCGCCTCCGCCACGAGATCCTGTAAAGCAGGAGGCCATGCAACCACGAAAACAGCCATTCCACCCCAAGCCCAAAGCCTCTCCCGGCGGCTGCATTAATAAACGCCTGGCAGCATTAGACAGTCGTCCATCATTTCTCATAACACGCACTTGGGGGCACAGCGAGGGGTTTTCACTTTATAATTTAGTGGGCGTTGTGTCACATGCGAGGCTCCGGCGGCCATTTTAAGTAAGGGCAGTTGTGCCCGCTTCTCCAAAAATAAGACACTGTCTTATATTTATTTTCCCTTAAAAAACCCCACATTGGCTTATTTTCAGGGGATGTCTTATTTATTACGCGTCCAGCCTTGCCTCTTCCTTGGGGCCCTCCAGAACTGCACCTATCACTATGTCTTATTTTCGGGGTATGGCTTATATTGCGCAAATGCTTAGAAATCCTGCTATGGCTTATTTTATAGGTATGTCTTATTTTAGGAGAAACAACTGATTGTAAGCCTCTGTGTCTTTTTTTTTAAAAACAACAACAACACAACCATGCACTTTCTCTCCCCAGTTTAAGTCCTAATATATTTGCAGTGGCCACCCCCCAACCCATTTACAATCCCCTACCTTCCCCTTGCCACTTCCTGGTTTTTTTATGGAACTGAACAACTCGGGTACTTCAGAACGCGCCTTCTGTTGCCAGGCCCTTACAGGGCCAGACAGAGACCCGGCCCAGGTAGATAAGATAATGTGTCCCTTTTTTTAACCCTTTTGTTACTTTTTTCATTTTACTGATTGTGAATATGCTGACCGAGGCCCCCTTTGGATTCGGAGGCCCGCACCAAGTGGCCCATATGACCCCCCTCCTTCTGTCTGGGCCTGTCTGTTGCTATGGGGCTATGGGGCTTCACTATTTGACCCCCCCCGGGTTGGGATTCTTTAAGTAGTTATCTGGGTCCCAGGGTGCATCATCACCCCCATCCTTAATCTAAATATATAGAAATGTTCACGATGCATGTGCAGGGGCCAATGCACAGGGGGGAGGGGACAACAGAGGGCTCAGACAAAAGTCAATACTGGGAAATGGAACCCAGAAACTGACATTTCCTTCTCCAAGGGTGGGGTCCAATGTAGGAAGATACCGGGGGTAGGGGCCAACACTCCCCAGGGACAACAGAGGGCTCAGACAGAAGTGCATGCTGGGAAATAAAACCTAGAACGTAACAGTTCCTTCTCCAAGGGTGGGGGCCAAGGTATGGAGATACATGGGGGAGGGGCCAACACTCTCCAGGGACAACAGAGGAAAGGGTATCCTACTGAAACACAGGGATGAGCCGGGGTAGAGGGAGGAGGGGCAGGATACGTCATGGATCGGGACAGGGTGGGTGGGGGATCACAGGAAAGAACCACAGCAACGCGTGGCCGGGTCAGCTAGTCCTTTGATATATTTGAACATGGCTATCATAACACCCCTTAACCTTCTCTTCTCCTGGCTAAACATACCCAGCTCCCTAAGCCATCCCTATAAGGCATCGTTTTGGTTGCCCTCTTCTGCACACGTTCCAGCTTGTCAGTATCCTTCTTGAACCTTGGTGCCCAGAACTGGACACAGTACTCCAGGTCAGGTCTGACCAGAGCAGAATACAGTGGTACTATTGCTTCCCTTGATCTAGATGCTATACTCCTATTGATGCAGCCTTGGGCAGCATGAGCAGGAACATAAGAGCTGCAGTTAAGCAGCAAAAAAACTGGATCTGAACAAGGAATATGCAGAGGTACAAGTTGGAAGACGACAATGAACTCTGAAAAACAGAACTTATTAAAATTCAAGCAAATGTTTAAAGGGAAGATGGAGTAATAACCACACCTGCTGTCACTGAATTTATATACAGGGTGAGTCTTATTAAGGTTCACTTTTTTTTGTTATGCAGGGATGTAAAGGAGCAGCTGATGTATAATGATTTTGGTTAATACTAGAGGATGTTATCGAAAGATTAACTGAGAACAATAAACAGCAATAGAGGTTCATCTTGGACATATCTTATGCATGGAATGAAAAGCCGGTTTTGGAAAATTATATGAAACTGAATTAATTGGTTTGCAAATGATTTGCAACAATTTGGAAGAACAAGAAAAAAGTGGAAATGGAAGGACTTTTCTTCCTAAATCAAGGTGGGACATCATGGCCAACAGGAGATGGGATTGGGTATAAATTAATGAACATATAATAAATAAAGAATTATTGATTATTATCCAGATAAGAAACAATTGTTATACTGGACTGGAGGAAGAATTTTCTTGATAGCGAGTGTGTAAGAGAGAGGGCTGGCAGAGAGCAGCCCACTCTGCTTACTTCTACCAGCTGGGAGAGCGGCAGCAAGAGCAGCAAGGCAGGGAGGAGGTTTCAGGGCTCTAGCAGAATACTGGAGCCTCAGCTGCAGTTGGGAAGCAGAGAAGAAGGGGTGGAGCCAGCTGCATCAAAGGGTGGATGGGAGGGGGAAGAATCAATGGCAGCTGAGGAGAAAGGTTGGACACTACGGGGACCCGTAGTACCAGGAGGGGCATTTTGGGGACCAGTCTTAAAGACTGAGGCAGAGCCCGCCAGACGCCATTGCGGGCTTCTCATCCATGCAGAGAAGACATGATGTGAGACATCTCACCACTGTATATAGCATGCACAATAAAACTCTGAAAATCCAGAGGATGTGTGGAGTGCTTACTTGGGAGTAGCCAACACCCATCTGTGACAGAGTGATAATAACAACTGGAGTTTTTGCGTGGAAAGCAAAATGAACGAACTTGAGGTGTCTGGGATTGATGATTGAGAAAACACCGCCTAGCAGATTGAGGAACAGCTGGGCATTGTCTTGCTATGCAGTTGGATATTATCCTGGAGTGAATGCTTTGAATACTTTGAACAATCTGAATATACATAATGGACAGAGGGACAATGGGAAGCATACCTGCCAAGTCTCCCGCTGAAAAATGCAGGATCCGCAGCGGCGCGGCACCGGAAGTTGCATAGAAGCAACTTCTGGGGCCGCTATTCCCATGTGTGGGCACCGGAAATCGGGCAGAGCGGCACTGGAAGTCGCTTCTACGCATGCCCGGCGGCCATCATTTAAAAAGGACTGGGCAGTTCAGAGCAGCCTGATCCTTGTTTAGAAAGGCATAAGAGGTAGAAGAACATTCACAGGCAAAACAGACAATAGCCTCCATTCAAGGTAAATTGTGTGGGTGCGAGAATCCTAGATGCTGTAGGCAGAGATGTCAAAATCCATCAAAATCTGGGAGGTTCGTCACATATATATATATGTACGGAATTTCAAAACATATTGATCCAACGGGGAGCCTTACCAAGAGAGGCCATGATCCCACAATTATCACCTATTATTCTCCTCTATGACTTCTGTATGCAGAGCTTTCTAGTCAGGATCCAGCAACACCCACTCCTCATCCCGGAAACAAACAGCTGTGTCTTCAAAGCACAGTGAACTCTAAGAAGAAAAAGAGAAAGGTCCCCCTCTTAGCCAGTATAAAGATTGTCTATTATGAACTGATTTGTTGTTTCCCGCCTGTGCTGTTTTAATGGGATTGTCTTGCTGCACATTGTAAGTATGGATGCTTCTTTTAACATCTTATTGGAATTATTTTATTTTGTATTTTGTTGTGTGCATTAGGCCAGCTTCAAGCGGCATATGGGGGCACAAGGTAGAGAGGGTGGGGAAAGCCCACTTTTGCAACAAATGGAGCTGGTTAGGCAGGGGTCAGCAAGCCTTTTCAGCAGGGGCCTGGTCCACTGTGCCTCAGAACTTGTGGGGGGCTGGACTAGATTTTGGGGAAAAAATATGAATGAATTCCTATGCCCCCCAAATAACCCAAAGATGCATTTTAAATAAAAGGACACATTCTATTCATGTAAAAAACATGCTGATTCCCGGACCGTCCGTGGGCCGGATTTAGAAGGTGATTGTGCCGGATCCGGACCCCGGGACTTACTTTGCCTACCCATGTGGTTAGGTGTATCCTGGCCATGGTTTTTTATGGTCTGGAAAGTGGTGGGAAGCATATTTTAGTATTTCTACTATTTAGAAAAATAAAACAGGATAAAGAATGCTAATGACATTCAGAAGGAAAAATAAGGGGGCTGTTTAGCAATGGAACACCCTCCCTCGGAAGGTGGTGGACTCTCCTACCATGGAGGTTTTTAAAGCAGCATGGATGCTATAATTGAAATGGCTATACTACTGTGGTTTTGACTAGATGACGTTCAGGCTCCCAACACAATTCATTAAAATCTCCTTTGCTGAATGCGTTGCAATCTTTGAAAAGGACTCGGAGACTGGTCCAAAATGCAGCAGCCAGGTTGTGGGCTGAGCTCCTGCTCTTTATTTATGCCATCTGTATCCCCCCCCCCTCTTTTTGTCCAAGGACATCCTGGTGGCATCCATGGGTCTACCCCCTACCCATTTTGCCCAGCATTTTAGTGGAGATTCCTGTACTGCACAGGGTTGGACTAGAGGACCGTCCTGTGGTCTCTTGAGCTTGTTGATCAGGAGGTTGGCAGCTCAAATTTGCAAGCCGGGGAGAGCTCCCGTTGCTCTGTCCCAGCTCCTCCTGCGAACCTAGCAGGGTTGAAAGCGAGTAGAAAGCTGTGACACATCACGGTGTCCCATTGCACCAGAAGCAGTTGAGTCCTGCTGGCCACCTGACCCGGAAAGCTGTCTGTGGACAAACGCGGCTCCCTCCAAGCAGCGAGGAGAGCCGCACCCCATCAGCCCCTTTGACTGGACTCAGCTGTCCAGGGGTCCTTTACCTTTTAGCGTGGATGGGGGACTGGGGGTCTCATGCTGCATGGCTTTGGAAGACCCCCTATGCACCCTCCCCTGCAGGCAGCCCTGGGACGGACCCCCTTCTCCCCAATGCACCCTCTGGGGAAGCGAGAGGAGGCTCACCAGATCCCCGAAGAGGCGGAGCAGAGAGCGGCCAGATCCCTTCGTCTCTCTCTCGAGGAAGGAAGGCAGGCGCTGCGGAGGGAGGGGCTTTGGCGCTGGAGGACCTGCCCGCTTCGCCTTCCTTTCCTGTCCTCTCTAGGAATGCGGCTCCGCTCCTCTTAACCCTTCTCTCCCTTTCCAAAGCAGGAGCGTCGCGCATCCCCGCCGGGGAATATATTTTTTTGGGGGGGGGCCTTCTTGGCTGGGGAGCTGAGCTGCTCCCTCCCATGGAAACAGCAGCAGGAGGGGCAGCTGGCAGGGAGGGGGAAAGGCTCTGCCAGAAGGAGGAAACCCCAACGGAGAACAGGAGGGGTGGGGGGACCCCCCTTCCTCCATGGGTTGTTTTCTTTTTTCTCTCCTCCGCCCATTCTTCATAGCAATTCCTTTCCTTCTGCCCCAGTAATAAGGGCAGAGTCACAGGCGCCTTTCCAGTTCAAGGCGGCAGAAATAGTTCAATGCCCCTCCAAGACCCCACATGTGAAACCGCAATTTTAAAAAGACACAACTATACAATACTAGAAAATCAGCACCTAGGCAGGTTCAGCAGATGCCTGAGGGCCCAAATAGGCAGCAAAAATCAGAATGGATTGTGTCTGAGGGACAGCTGAGCCCTGGCAGAGGCTGGTGCTGCAGTCCCTCAGAAACACCACCAGGGGCTGGAGCCTCTCTCTGATTGGCTACCTAGCCAGAGACGGGGGCGGAGCCAGCCCTTTTGGAGGGAAAATGCGAGGAGCCTTTTCTGAGGGAGTTTTGAGATGGGAGAAAGGGAGGAGGAGGAGAGGCTTTGTCTTTGTCTGAGGGAGAAGTGGCTCTGGTCGGGGGGGGGGGGAGAAGAAGGAGCCTGGCAGGGAGCTGAGAGAGAGAGGAAGAGGGGCTGGAAGCTGGATTCATTCGGGGCAGGAGGGGAAGTGGGGGGCTGAGTCTGTGGGGAGAGGGAGGGGATCCAGTCCCTAAAATAAGACACCTCAGGAGGAAAAAGGAGCCAAAGGAGGAGGCTATGAAGGAACCTGGGCTGGTCCAAAGGATTATTGGACTGCTACACCTGCCAGAACTAAGAGAAAGACAGTGAAGTAACAGTAGCATTATAAAAAACTTAGTTGGTCTTTAAGGTGCTACTGAAGGAATTTTTATTATTATTGGGGTAATGCTACTGGTTCACCTCAGAGGTATGTTGTAAGAGTTTCTTTTTATGAAGCAACACTTTGGAATGTACCATTCAGAGGCTGAGTTTGTCTCCCCATGTTGGGCCCACACCCTCCTGTGCCACCTTCCCACTGTATTCAAGGGCCACAGCTGTGAGCTCAGTCTTTTCTGGGTCTTTCACCACCACCACCACCCATTATTCCCGCTGCCACCCCTGAGGACTCTTATCTGAACACTTCACAACCAACATACCAAGGAATGATGCATCTGGAGTATAACCGATTTATTAAATAATAAGAAGTTCCTGGTAACTTTGTGTACATAAGCATGTGCTTTCAGATGTTCCTGTTCCTTTTTTTGTTTTGTTACTTTATTAAAACTGAAACAAAGGGCATTATTATGCTGTTCCTATTCTACTGCTCTAACCAACCCTGCTACCAGCCCCTCACTCCCCACTCCAACTGTCTCTATTGAAAAAGCCAGACACCATCTTGGCCATGAGTCCTGGAAGACCTGCTCCCTGCCTTGTAGGCCTTTTCACAAGTGACTGGTGGATGAACTGACTCCAGCTACAAAAGCTGAGGCTGCTGCATAAACCCTTGGACTTAGGAGGTTTGGTCGGGCGTTCTGAGGTTGGAATTTGTATCTTTATATCTTCTTGTGATTTATGTGGCTATTCATCAGTTTTGTTGTGTATTTTTTATGGATTGTTTCTAACTACTTTAATTTTATCTATTTATTTGGCTGTTTGTAAAATATTATACCACCCATCATTCAAAGATCTCAGGGCGATTCATGGTGTAAAAATACAATATAAGAATACAAAATGCATGCACACTTTGAGAGTTTCATTATAGAGCTAGTGTGATATATTGGTTAGTGTGCCGGACTATGACCTGGCAGACCTGGGTTCAAATCCCCACTCAGCCATGAAGCTCACTGTGTGACCTTGGAGGCCAGGCACTGCTTCACAGCCAAACTTACCTCACAGGATGATACAGTCAGCATTAAATGAGATGGGGAAGAACCGTATAACACCACCTTCAAGGGAAGGGTGTTATATGAATGCAATTAATGAATTTCAATAAGGACAAATGTCAGGATGTACATTTAGGCAGGCACAACCAGCTGCAAAAATATAAGATGGGGGACAACTAGATAGCCAGAAGTACACATAAAAAGCATCTAGGGCTCTTATGTCAAGTGTGAAGCACCAACAAAGAAAGGCTAATGCTATTCTAAACTGCATCAAGACAGGATAATAGAATCATAGAATTGTAGAGTTGGAAGGAGCACAGAGGGTCCTTTAGTTAGTCAAACCCCTTGAAATGCAGGAAAGTTATGTTGCATACATGGCGGGAAAGAAGGTTTCAGCTTCCTCTCAGGAACAGAGTTTATGCACTTCATTACGGATGATGCATTTTGGATTACCATCTCCATCCCTTTTGCTAGCTGCTTCCTTTGTATCTCCACAATGGCTTTTATGTCTCTGGTGCCAAACCTTTTGTGCCAGATTCTGAACCAGCTTCATCCCTGATAAACTGGAATGTGTGCAGACGAGGGAGACCAAGGTGACCAAGGGTTTGGAAACCCTTCAGATGTTTATCATGGAGAAGATTGAGAAAGAGATGTGATAGCCCTCTGCCAATATCTAAAGAGCTATGCCATGGAAGAGGGAGCAAGCTTGCTTTTTTCCTGTTCTGGTGGAAGGACCAAAACCAATGAATTGAAGAAAGGAGATTCTGAGTATACATCAGAAATAATTTCTGACTGTTTGATTGTGTAGCCAACAAGTTCAGGTGGTGGTGGACTCTTCTGGAATTGAAGGTTTTAAAGCAAAGATTGGATGGCCATCTGTCATGAATGGTTTTGTTGAATATCCTGCATTGCAGGGGGTTGGAGAAGATGACCCTCACCATCCAGTCCAATGCTACAGCTCAAAGAATCTAGGAGACTGTGATTCTCCCCACTATGAGTTCTTTGATGGGAAGTAAGATAGGACTCCTGACTAAAACTCTTTCCACATTCCAAGCATTTATATGGTCTTGCCCCTGTATGAATTATTTGGTGAGAAATGAGATAAGAGTCCTGACTAAAACTTCTTCCACAGTCCAAGCATTTATATGGGCTCTCCCAGGTATGTGTTCTTTCATGGGAAGTGAGATTGCCACTATGAGTGAATCTCCTCCCACATTCCCTGCATTGAAATGGTTTCTCCCCTGTATGAATTATTTGATGGGAAGTTAGACCTCCCTTCTGTTTAAAGCTCTTTCCACATTCCAAGCACTGATAAGGTTTCTCCCCTGTATGAATTCTTTGATGGGAAGTGAGCTTGGCGCTTTCCCTGAAGCTCTGGCCACATTCCAAGCACTGATAAGGTTTTTCTCTTCTATGAAGTCTTTGATGGGAAGTGAGATTATATTTCCAATTGAAGCTCTGGCCACATTCCAAGCACTGATAAGGTTTTTCTCTTGTATGAATTCTTTGATGGGAAGTGAGAGTGGCACTTTGACTAAAGCTCTTTCCACATTCCAAGCACTGAAAAGGTTTCTCCCCTGTATGAATTCTTTGATGGACCATGAGTTGTTCCCCCCGAATAAACCTCTTTCCACATTCCAAGCACTGATAAGGTTTCTCCCCTGTGTGAATTCTCTGATGGGAACTGAGGCTGCACCTGTAACTGAAGCTCTTTCCACACTCCAAGCACTGATATGGTTTCTCCCCTGTATGAATTCTTTCATGGATAGTGAGATGACCCCTCTGATTGAAGCTCTTCCCACAGTCCAAGCACTGATAGTGTTTCTTCCCAATGGGAGTCCTTCTTTGGGAAGTTGAATGGGAGCTTTGACTAAAGCTCTTTCCACATTCCAAATATTTACTTGGTTTCTCCTCTGTGGGGATTTCGTCATGGTCTCCCTCGTTCTTCATTTCTAATTCATCACCATCTGCAGCAAAGAGAGAAATCGATTAGAGCCTCAGCAAGAAATGGAGCCCCCAATTATTGAACAGTGTTTTGTTTTGTTTCCCTTTTTTGTATTTTCCCCACACCCTAAATTAAGTTTTTTCTAATAACATGGTTGGCGAAGCTTTTTCGTATTCCCACTTTGCCATACCAGATTCAAGCATGACAGCTGTGTTTGACATCATGACCCTCCAAGTCTAGGAGCTGTGTGTTTTCCAGCAGTACCCAGTCTTTTATCCGACACAGGCAGGCAGCTTCAAAATACAATTCCAAATATGGGAGTGCAGAACTTCTTCTGTCTTTTATATCAATGAGAATCTTATTCTTTATCCTAGGTTTATTCTCCCTCCAAATAAACTTAAACAGGTCTTTTGTCAAACTTTTAGGCATCGTGTGTCATTAAGTATTGGGATTGTTTGGAATAAAAATAGAATTTTGGGGAGAATATTCTCCCCATTGCATTCTGTCCCGTGTATCTAAATCTTTTTAATTCCCCCTCCCCAAGTTTTCACAGTTATATTATAGACGTTATGATCATTTGTTGTTCCCAAACACTTCACTTTTTTCTCTATTTTCCAGCTGGTAATTTCCCCTAAATTCATTTTGGCTTGGTTATCCATGTTTTTAACTAACATTTTGGTTTTATCTTTATTTATTTTAAACCCTGCCAATTTTTCAAATTCAATTATCTCGTTTAATAATTCTAATATACCTTCTAGAGGTTCTTCCATGGTTAAGACAATATCATCCAACTAAAGCTTTTGTTTTATAAATTTGTTCGCCCACTTTTATTCCCCTATTTTTATCATTATTCCTAAGATTTTGCAGTAAAATTTCTAAGGTAAGGATAAATAATAACAGAAAGAGTCTGCATCATTGTCTTTTTCCTTTCCTAATGTTACATTTTTATATGCCTGTTGTCTTTGCTGTCTTTGCCTGTTGTTTTAGTGAAGTATGGAAGTGAGAGCTGGACCATAAAGGCTGAAGAATTGAGGCTTTTAAATTATGGTGTTGGAGGAGACTCTTGAGAGTCCCATGGACTGCAAGATCAAACCTATCCATTCTTAAGGAAATCAGCCCTGAATGCTCACTGGAAGGACAGATCCTGAAGCTGAGGCTCCAATACGTTGGCCACCTCATGAGAAGACTCCCTGGAGCGGCTGCCGAGACCATGTAACCCCGGTCTTGAACCCCGGCTCCCAGTATGTTTCCGAGCACAATTCAAAGTGTTGGTGCTGACCTTTAAAGCCCTAAACGGCCTCGGTCCAGTAAACCTGAAGGAGCGTCTCCACCCCCATCGTTCTGCCTGGACACTGAGGTCCAGCGGCGAGGGCCTTCTAGCAGTTCCCTGGCTGCGAGAAACCAAGTTACACGGAACCAGGCAGAGGGCCTTCTCGGTAGTGTCGCCCGCCCTGTGGAACGCCCTTGCACCAGATGTCAAAGAGAAAAACATCTACCAGACTTTTAGAAGACATTTGAAGGCAGCCCTGTTTAGGGAAGCTTTTAAAGTTTAACAGACCATTGTATTTTAACATTTTGTTGGAAGCTGCCCAGAGTGGCTAGGCAAACCCAGCCAGATGGGTGGGGTAATAATAATAATAATAATAATATATTATTATTATTATTATTATTATTATTATTAAAGACCCTGATTTTGGGAAAGATTGAGGGCACAAGGAGAAAGGGACGACAGAGGATGAGATGGTTGGACAGTGTTCTCTAAGCTACGAACATGAGTCTGACCAAACTGTGGGAGGCAGTGGAAGACAGGAGTGCCTGGCATGCTCTGGTCCATGGGGTCACGAAGCGTCGGACACAACTAAACAACATTCCTCGGTCTAAGAACAGAATCCGAATGGTGGAAGGGCACCAGCGTCAGGAGGTCTCATTAGGGAAAGCCCACCTCAGTTAAAGAATGGTTTTGGTTTAAGAATGGACTTCAGGAACGGATTAAGTTCATAAAGTGAGGTAAAAACACTGTATGTGTTTTTACGCTGCTAGAATGGCTTCACAACCTGCTTATTTTTGTATTTCTCCCACACACATGGGATAGGAGGTTTAAATGTTACTCTACAGATTTAACCCTCAATCTATCTCCCATATAATGTGGCTATCCAGTTCCATGGAATTCTAGAGTCTAGAGGGACCCCAAGGGGCCATCTAGGCCAACCCCCTGCAACACAGGTATCACAGTAAATAATTCTGGACAGATGGCTATCTAGCCTCTGCTAAAAAAACCTTCAAAGCAGGAGAGGCCACCACCTTCTGAGATGTCTTCTTTCCTGCTTGGGCCAGACTCAGAAACTTACTCAAATGATCTTCATTCCATTTCACTTTTAATTTGTGTTATAAGAATTCCAAGGTCTCAAATATAAATTAAATGCTCATAAATGTATAAGGCAAACACACACATAAGTATATAAACCACGTGTCTGAAATGGTACAGGAGAGCAATCCTGAAGCCATTTTGACTCTCTCAAATTGACCTCAAATATTTCTCTGCAAGGAGGAAGGAACTGGGAAAGCCTCTCCATTGTCTTTTGCTTACCTGTCTTAAGGGCGTATTTTTGTATGAATAGGCTGAGCCTATTATGGTGCTGGAGGAGACTCTTGAGAGTCCCATGGACTGCAAGAAGATCAAACCTATCCATTCTGAAGGAAATCAGCCCTGAGTGCTCACTGGAAGGACAGATCCTGAAGCTGAGGCTCCAATACTTTGGTCACCTCATGAGAAGAGAAGACTCCCTGGAAAAGACCCTGATGTTGGGAAAGATGGAGGGCACAAGGAGAAGGGGACAGCAGAGGACGAGATGGTTGGACAGTGTTCTCGAAGCCACCAACATGAGTTTGACCAAACTGCGGGAGGCAGTGGAAGACAGGAGTGCCTGGTGTGCTCTGGTCCATGGGGTCATGAAGAGTCGACACGACTAAACGACAACAACAATATTACATTTCTCTGAGACAATATTATTATAATCTTTTCCATTGTTCCTTATATAAAGTGTTAATGCCTCTTAAGAAGGCATCACTTGGTTCCATCTTTTCCTTTTCCGTTTTTATGATACTTAACTTTTCTCTCTTTTTCGTTTCTGTTGTTTTCTTCTCTATATTTACATTAGTTTGGTTTTTGTTGCATTGTATGTTGAAAACTTTCAATAATAATAAAAAAAGGACAGAAGCTACGTCCACTTCCACAATCACTTTGAAGCCTACTTTTAAAAAAGGCCTGGGCAGTTCACATCAGCCTGATCCTTGTTTAGAAAGGCATAAGGGATGGAAGAACATTCACAGGCAAAACAGACAATAGCCTCCATTCAAGGTAAATTGTGTGGGTACGAGAATCCCAGATGCTGTAGGTGGAGATGTCAAAATCCATCAAAATCTGGGAGGTTCGTCACATATATATGTGTGGAATTTCAAAACATATTGATCCAATGGGGAGCCTTACCAAGAGAGGCCATGATCCCACAATATCAGCTATTATTCTCCTCTATGACTTCTGTATGCAGAGCTTTCTGGTCAGGGCCCAGCAACGCCCACTCCTCACCCAGGAAACGAACAGTGACGCCTTCAAAGCACAGTGAATTCTAAGGAGAAAAAAGAGAGAAAGGTCCTCCTCTTAGCCAGTATAAAGATTGTCTACTATGAACTGATTTGTAGTTTCCCGCCTTACCAAGAGAGGCCATGATCCCACAATTCTTGACTATAGCTTCCCTTTGCAGAGCTCTCTAGTCAGAATCTAGCAACGCCCACTGCTCACCCAGAAAATGAACAGCTGTGTCTTCAAAGGACAGTGAACTCTTAAAAAAGAGAGAGAAAAAGGATTTCCTCTTAGCCAGTATCATAGCTGCCAAGTTCTCCCTTTTTTTAAGGGAAATTCCCTTATGCTGAATAGGCTTCCTCGTGAGAAAAGGGAAAACTTGGCAGCTATGCAGTATTAAGATTACCTTCTATGAATTGGGGGGTGTTTTTTGTTTCCTGCCTGTTAAGTGCTGCACTGTTTTAATGGGATTGTTTTGCCGCACATTTAAAGTATGGATGCTTCTTTTAACGTCTTAATGGAATTATTTTATTTTGTTGTTGTTGTGTGCATTGTTCTCCCAATGCCCCAAGGCGAACTTCAAGGGGCACATGGGGGACAATCTGCAGATGTTGGGGAAACAGATGGGGCTGGTTAGGCGAATCCTGCTTAGGCCTTGACGCACTCCAGAGGGACATGGGGCCTGCTCTGCTGGGGAGCAAGAAGACCCAAAGAAGCCCACCTGCCCCCAGCTGAGCCTCACCAGTCCCCCTTGCCTGTCTCAAGGCAGCAGCAGATGCTCCTCTCCCTCCAGGGAAAGAGAGGCATTCTGCTTGCTCCCCCACCCTGCCCAGGTAGCTGGCGGTACCTTAGATGTTGAAAAGCAGTTATTGCCCAGCCCTAGTCCTGGTTACTGGTTTTTTTTACTGTTTTTTATGGTTTGTAAACTGGTGAGAAGCGTATTTTAGGATTTCACAATAAACAGACAAATAAGACTGGAATGATTGATAAATAATGGTAATGACATTCAGAAGGAGAATTAAGGTGAGGTGGAAGTTCCATATTCTTAGCATGTAAATCTTCTTCAATTACATTGTCAGTCTTTGTTAAGGGCAATTTTGACAGAAGCCAAGAGAAAGAGGCGAGAGATTCGTTTCACTCCAGAGGACCCCTGGCTGCCCCACCCCTCCTCCTCTTTCCCCACAGGGCACTTCCCCCTACCTGATCTGCTTCTACAGCTGCTGCTTCCCCACTGCCACCAAGAAAAGATGGAGGAAGAGGTCTTGCCAGCAATCTCCTGTCACCTACGAGAGACAAAGATAAGTGGCATGACGCTTCTCATTGCCTTTCTAACTTACAGGTGGGCCTAAGAGAAAGTAAAGATGTCACTCAGGAATTTCCAGAGGGACAAATGTAAGGTTCTTCACTTAGGCGGGAAGCGCCAGCCACAAAAACGTAAGATGGGGAACAAAGGGGTGTTCGTAGATTGTAGGCTGCATCCACAGAAGTCTAGAGTCCAGATCACTGAAGTAATAACTCCACTCTATTCTACTTTGGCCACCTCATGAGAAGAGAAGACTCCCTGGAAAAGACCCTGATGTTGGGAAAGATTGAGAGCACTAGGAGAAGGGGACAACAGAGGACGAGATGGTTGGACAGTGTTCTTGAAGCTACGAACATGAGGTTGACCAAACTGCGGGAGGCGGTGGAAGACAGGAGTGCCTGGCGTGCTCTGGTCCAGGGGGTCACGAAGAGTCGGACACGACTAAACAACAACAACAAATATTCTGCCTTGGGCAGACCCCTCCTGGAGTTATGGGAACCAAAACTGTGGAAGGATATGAAGGCACTGGGAGGTGTGCAGAGGAGGGCAAGCAGGTGATTGAGGGTCTGGAAGCCAAGCCTTATGAGGAATGGTTGAGGGGCACCCCTGGCTGCCCCACCCCTCCGCCTCTTTCCCCACAAGGCTCCTACCCCCTACCTGAGCTGGTTCCACAGCTGCTGCTTCTCCGCCCCCAAGAAAAGATGGAGGAGGAATCTTCCCCCACCCTGAACGGCTTTACCTTTGGATGGGGGGGGTGTCCCATGCTGCATGGCTTTGGAAGACCCCCTATGCACCCTCCCCTGCAGGCAGCCCTGGGACGGACCCCCTTCTCCCCAATGCACCCTCTGGGGAAGCGAGAGGAGGCTCACCAGATCCCCGAAGAGGCGGGGCAGAGAGCGGGCAGATCCCTTCGTCTCTCTCTCGAGGAAGGAAGGCAGGCGCTGCGGAGGGAGGGGCTTTGGCTCTGGAGGACCTGCCCGCTTCGCCTTCCTTTCCTGTCCTCTCTAGGAATGCAGCTCCACTCCTCATAACCCTTTAACCCTTGGCCAGCCGAGCGCACCCTTCTCTCCCTTTCCAAAGCAGGATCGTCGCGCATCCCCGCCGGGGAGGATATTTTTTTTGAGGGGGGCCTTCTTGGCTGGGGAGCTGAGCTGCTCCCTCCCTTGGAAACAGCAGCAGGAGGGACAGCTGGCAGGGAGGGGGAAAGGCTCTGCCAGGAGGAGGAAACAGCAATGGAGAATAGGAGGGTTGGGGGGGACCCCCAGGGTCATCTAGTCCTGCCTCCTCCTGCAATGCAGGAATCTCAACTGAAGCATCCACGACGGGTGGACATCCCTGCTCTGTTTAAAGACCTTCAAGGAAGGAGAGTCCGTCAGCTTCCGAGGGAGTCCCAGTATTTCGTGGAATCTCCTTTCTTGTCCTTTTAATCCTTTGGTCCAGAGTGATGGATGGACTCCAGCTGCAAAAGCTGAGACTGCTGAAGAGGACAGAGGCCATCATGGCTGTGAGTCCTCTAAGACCTTCTCCTGCCTTGCAGGCCTTTTCCCATGTGGCCTAGGAAAGTCCAGACTGACTCCAGCTACAAAGGTTGAGGCTGCTGATTTGTGCCTGCCCATTCTTCATAGCAATTCCCTTCCTTCTGCCCCAGTAATAGGGCAATGAATGTCACAGGCACTTTTCCAGCTCAAGGCAGCAGACATAGTTCCATGCCCTTCCAAGTTCCCACGCTTTAAAACCACAATTTTAAAAAGCCACAGTTATCCAATGCTAAAAAACCAGCACCTAAGACAGTTCAGTAAATGCCTGGGACCTCCAAACAGGTGTCAATAGGCAGAAAACATTTTGGGGGGGAGGGAGGGGCAAGGAATAGCGTGCCTGGTTCACACCCTTCTCTGCTCTCCATCCATTTTCTTTAGCATACTGCAGTACTGGAGAAATGATACTGGTCCACCTTATATGGATGTTTGTTTTTATGAAGCGCTTTAAACACTTCATAATGTCCCATGAAGAAGTCTAGTTTATCTCCCCATGTTGTGCCCCCTTTGCCATCACTCAGAGGTCCTCCGGCAGTGCCCACACCTCCCTGCACCACCTTCCCACTTTTTTTCAAGGGGCCTTTCACCAAACACCCCCTTGATTCCCGGTGCCACCCCAGAGAACTCATATCTGAACACTTCACCCCCAACATGGCAAGGAATGACGTGTCTGGTGCAGTATAACCGTGTTGTTAAAATATAAACAGGAAGTTCAAGGTAACTTTGTGTACAAAAGCATGTCTTTCAGATGTACATGTTTTATGAAAAATGTAAAAATAGGCATTATGCAGTTCCTATTCTACTGATCTAACCAACCCTCCTTCACAACTCCCACCGCTCTCCCACCCCACTCTAACCTCCAACTGTCTCTCCGGAAGTGGCCAGAAACCATCTTGACTGCGAGTCCTGGAAAACCATCTCCCTGCCATGCAAGTCTTTTTCCACATGGGCTAAGACAGAAGGACCCAGTGCTACAAAGGTTGAGGCTGCTGAAGAGGACAGAGATCATCCTGGCTGTACTTCTCCTTCCCATGTGGCCTAGGAACGCCCAGACTGACTCCAGCTACAAAAGCTGGGGCTGCTGAACAACTCTTGGGTTTAACAGGTTTTGGGGGGGTTGTAGCTGTAGGTTTTTGTATCTTTATTTTAGAACTTCTCATGATTTATGTGGGTATTCTTCAGTCTGGCTGTGTATTCTGAAGTTTTATTTATTGTTTATGACTACTTTGCCATTTCATTTATTACATTTGTATAATGACTTTCACCAGAAGATCTGAGTGCTTCACAGCATAAAAATACAAAATAAAAACACAAAATACATAATAAAAGCAAGAATCAAAACAAAAGAATAACCACCTTCCCACAAACACATTTGAAAGGACATACTGTGGTACCTTGGTTCTCAAACGCCTTGGTCCTCAAACAACTTGGAACCTAAACACTGCAAACCCAGAAGTAAGTGTTCCGGTTTGTGAACTTTTTTTGGAAGCCAAACATACGCTGTTTTGAGTGTTAGGCTTCCGATTTGAGTGCCCCACTTCCATTTTTAGTGCCCCACTTTCATTTTGAGTGTTATGCTGAGGTCTGTCCTTTTTTTTGCTATTTATTTTTGCGACTCTTTTTTGTGTGTGTCTGTGTGGTACCCAGTTCATTTACTGATTGTGTGACTGCAGTACATGGTTTATTGCTTTCATTTTATGGATCAATGGTATCTAGTAGTAAAATTCATGTTAAATTGCTGTTTTAGGGGTTGTTTTTAAAAGTCTGGAATGGATTAATCCATTTTGCATTAGTACTTTCTATGGGTATGGGAAAGCGTATCTTGGTTTTGTAACACTTTGGTTTTGGAACGGACTTCCAGAATGGATAACGTTCGAGAACCAAGTACCACTGTAGACGGTTACTCACCCTTTCTCTCCCCCCCCCCAGCTAACAGTACCTTAAATACACTATTATATTATTGTTTTGATACATGTGTACAGAACTTTTAAGTACAAGGACCAGAACACTGCGCCTAAACGTGAAGCAGAAGCGCACACATGCACAATTTTAGAGAGTTTCATGGCAGAGGTAATGTGGTATAGTGGTTAAGAATGCCAGAATATGACTTGGCAGACCTGGGTACAAATTCCTACTCAGCCATGATGCTCACCAGATGTCCTTGGGGGCCAGGCACTGCTTCACATCCTGACCAACCTCTCAGGGTTATTGTCAGGATTAAAAGAAGAGGGGGAGAACCTTGGAGGAAAAGGAGGTGTTTGAATGCAATACTGTAAATGAATTTCAGTAGGGACAAATATCAGGTTCTACACATAGGCAGGAATAGCATGCATATATGTGAAAAGGATCAAGGGATACAGGCTTGTAGTGAGTCAACAGTGAGATGCAGAAGAATAAAAAGCTAATGCTATTCTAGGTGCATCAACATAGAATCATACAGTTGGAAGGAACCCCAAGGGTCTTCCAGTCCAACCCCCTGCAATGCAGGGGTGCTATCTTGCACACATTTTGTCTCCACAATGGCTTTGATGCCTCTGGCGATAAACCTTTTGAGCCAGAGTTCTAGATCTGCTTCATCCCTGACAAGCTGGAACGAGTGCAGAGGAGGGAGACCAAGGTGATCAAGGCTCTGGAAACCAAGACTTTGGAGAAAGAGTTGAGGGAGCTCAGATGTTTATTATGGAGAAAAGGAGATGGAGAAGGAGATCTGAAAGACATCTTCCAATATCTAAAGGGCTGTGCCATGGAAGATTAAGCAAACTTGCTTTTTCCTGTTCCGGTGGAAGGACACACCAGTGCATTCAAGATACAAGTAAGGAGAATCTGACTAAACATCAGGAAGAACTTTCTGACAGCAAGAACTGTTTGACCGTGGAACATATAAGTTCAGGTGGTGGTGGACTCTTCTGGAATTGAATGATTTTAAGCAAAGGTTGGATGGCCATCTGTCATGAATGCTTTTCTTGAATATCCTGTGTTGCAGGGGGTTGGAGAAGATGACTCTCACCATCCAGTCCAATGCAACAATTCAATGATTCAAGGGGAATCTGATTCTTCCTGCTGTGAGTTCTTTGATGGGAAGTGAGAAAGGACTCCTGACTAAAACTCTCTCCGCATTCCAAGCATTTATATGGTCTCTCCATTGTATGAATTATTTGATGGGAAATGAGATAGGAGTCCTGACTAAAACTCCTTCCACATTCCAAGCATTTATGTGGACTTTCCCAGGTATGAGTTCTTTGATGGGAAGTGAGACTTCCCTTCTGTGTGAATCTCATTCCACATTCCAAGCACTGATAGGGTTTCTCCCCTGTATGAGTTCTTTGATGGAAAGTGAAAGAGTCGCTCCGACTGAAGCTCTTTCCACATTCCAAGCACTGAAATGGTTTCTCCCCTGTATGAATTATTTGATGGGCAGTGAGTTTGATGCTTTCACTGAAGCTCTTTCCACATTCCAAGCACTGATAAGGTTTTGTATGAATTCTTTGATGGGAAGTGAGATTATATTTCCAGTCGAAGCTCTTTCCACATTCCCAGCACTGATATGGTTTCTCCCTTGTATGGATTTTTTGATGGGAAGTGACATAGGCCTTTGTACTGAAGCTCTTCCCACATTCCAAGCACTGATAAGGTTTCTCTCCTTTATGAATTCTTTGATGGGTAGTGAGATTTTGTTTCATGTTGAAGCTCTTTCCACATTCCAAGCACTGATAGGGTTTCTCCCCTGTGTGAATTCTTTGATGGGCCGTGAGATGGGACCTCTGACGGAAGCTCTTCCCACATTCCAAGCACTGATACGTTTTCTTCCCAATGGGATTTCTTGGATGGGATGAGGAATGGGAGCTCTCTCCACACTCCACATTTTGATATGGGTTCTCCACTGTGTGGATTTTGTCATGGATTTGCTGGTTATTAATTTCCAATTCATCACCACCTGCAACAAAGAGAGATATGGATTTGAGCATCAGAAGGAAGAAAAGTCCATAATTATTGAACAAAGCACATCACTGCTTCTGTTGTAGGAAACCCTATAGGGAGTTAGATGGGAGGTCTTAGTAAAGGAATCACTGCCTTTCTTGACCGGCATTCACTGAGATATTTATGGCAACCTGACTCAAAAAGCCTGGCTCTTTTCTGGGATGTTTTTCCCCCCTTCCCTATCATGGAATCCACACCATCTCCAAGGTCAGTAGTCTCTTTGGTCATCCAAAACTGACAAGCAGAAACAGAAAATTTGACAGAAGCTACTTCCAGTTCAGCTAACATACATTGAATCCTGAATTATTCCAAACAGCTCCAGTGATTGGCAATGGAAGAAGTTTCAAAGAATGGCAAAGAGATATTACAATATTTATCTGGCAGGGGAAGAAACCAAGAATAAAGTTTAAAAAATTAATTGATGCAAAGGAAAGAGGTGGTCTTTCCCTGCCTGATGTAAGATTACACTGGTACCTTGGTTCTCAAACTTAATCCGTTCCAGGTGTCTATTCGACTCCCAAAACTGTTCAAAAACCAAGGTTCAGCTTCCGATTGGCTGCAGGAGCTTCCTGCACTCAAGGGGATGCCACGTCGGATACTTGGCTTCCAGAAAATGTTCGCAAACTGGAACACTTACTTTTGGGTTTGCAGCATTCGGGAGCCGATTTGTTTGGCAACTAAGCCATTTGAGAACCAAGGTACCACTGTTTATTATGCCTTTACTGGTTAAAGGAGTGGTTAACATTGAGAACTGTTCAAATTGTGGAGTTAGAAGGACATGATCATAAATTTGGCTGGTACGCATATTTGTGGTATGGAAAAACTGAAAGGCATAACACTTTCATGAATCATGTTATTAGGAAAAACATATATAGTTTGGGATAAATATAAAAACTTGCTGGAAAATAGAAGCCATAATGGCAAAATATTATTAGAATGGTAGACAAAAAATGAACATGTCAAATCTCTGATGATACATTGAGCGATGGATATTTGATATAACATTGAAATGGCAGCATGGGAAAGATTGTGGAATGGAGATTTGAAATTTACAGCATGTTACGAGTTAAAAGAACACTATATGAAAATGATGTATAGCTGGTATTTGACTCCTAGTAACTTAGCTAAAATGTACAAGACCAAATCAAATGCCTGCTGGGAATGTCAAGTGAAGGAAGGTACATTTTTTCACATGTTGTGTTCGTGTAAGAAAGTAAAAGTCTTCTGGGAAATGATTTATAATGAGTTGGAGAAAAATGCTGAAAATAACCTTTGTTAAAAAACTGGAAGCTTCCCTTTCAGGTATAATGGGGGGAAAGGTACCCAAAGATCAGAAAAAACTGTTTATGTATGCTACCACATCTGCCTGAACGGTATATGCCCAAAGATGGAAAGAAAAAGCAGTACCAACAAAAGACGATTGGCAAGTAAAACGGAGGGAAGAGGCTGAGATTGCGAAACTTGCCAGAAGAATAAGAGATCAACATGAGATACTTCTTTTTAACAGAATGAGGACATTTTGCTGAATATATAAAGAGAAATTGTAAACAATTAAAAACGTTAGCAGGATTGACATAAACATGAGCAGTAAGAAATATGTTAAAGCAAGTATAAAGGATACATTTGCAAATAGATTTGAATTGTTTATGCAGTAAGGATACGATATCAAATAAGGAACCCCAGAGTTGGGGAGGGAAGGAAGTGGCAGAAAATGTAGATTGAATTTGTTTAGATTTAAATTTTGTTGTTGAAACATTGTAGAATGTAAAAATGCTGTGGTCTAAACAACAGAGCCTAGGGCTTGCTGATCAGGTCGGCGGTTCGAATCCCTGCAACGGGGTGAGCTCCCGTTGCTCGGGCCCAGCTCCTGCCAACCTAGCAGTTCGAAAGCACATCAAAGTGCAAGTAGATAAATAGGGACCGCTCCAGCGGGAAGGTAAACGGCGTTTCCGTACGCTGCTCTGGTTTGCCAGAAGCAGCTTAGTCATGCTGGCCACAGAAGCTCTGTACAAAAAAACACCAGCTCCCTCAGCCTGTAAAGCGAGGTGAGCGCTGCAACCCCAGAGTCGTCCGCGACTGGACCTAATGGTCAGGAGTCCCTTTACCTTTTATAAGTTCATACCAGCCTGATCTCTGTTTAAGGTAAAGGTAAAGGGACGCCTGACAATTAAGATCTCTGTTTAGAAAGGCATAATTGGAGGAAGTATATTCTCAGACAAAACAGTCCTCTATTCAAGGTGACTTGTGGAGGTGTTAGAAGCCAAGCTGCTGAAGGTAGCGGCGCGCTATTGAGCTCCATCAAAATGGAATTTCAAAACAGATCCCATGATCCAACTAGGAGCCTTACTGAGAGAGGCCAGGATACCACGATTCTCCTCTGTAACCTCCTTATGCAGAGCTCTCTGGTCAGGATCCAGCAACGCCCACTCCTCCTCCGTGAAACGAACAGTGACATCTTCAAAGCACACTAGACCCTAAAAGGAAATAAGAAGGTTCTCCTCTTAGACAGTATAGAGTCCATATTTGCAGTGTATGCAATGGTCATTTTTGCCGTGGTTAACAGATGAGTTATAAATTCCTTATTTCCTGACTGTACAGGTTAAGCAGCGCCAGTCCTGGGGTCACAGGTTCTGTCGGGCTTGTGATCAAAGAGATCTTTGCAAAAACCTTTTCCCAGAACTCAGCTATTTTTGGACACTCTCACCACATGTGTCGGCAGTGCTATTTTTCTAGAAAAGGAGGCGTCGGAACTTACCAGAAGCATCTCCTTTGTTCTCTTATAAAGGTAAAAAAGGCAAATGACCCTGGATGTTTAAGTCCAGTCCAAGGCGATTGTGGGGTTGTGGCACTCATCTCACTTTTCAGACCAAGGGAGCTGGTGATTGTCCACAGACAGCTTTCCGGGACATGTGGCCAGCATGTTCTGGCGCAACGGAACATCGTGAAAAGTGCCAAAGCGCACTCTTATAATGGCAATGGTTCCCAGCTGAAAGGTTCCATAATTCAGTTCCAGCGAGTTCCCATTCAAAAAAGGGTGTTGGTATGTCCTACTGGTACACCCTCTCCAACACATGGGAGAAATTTTGGGGTTTATATAGGCTAGGCGTCTAGGTGTTAAGTACCAACCGTGCATAATTTTAAGGACTCTTTCTCTGGTTGTTGCTGATCTAAGTTTATATGGCACTCTTGTCTGTATTTATTATTATTTATTCTATTCTGTTCTGTAATTGCTCCTTCCATGAATTTTGCCTCCGTTTCTTATACAGTTGGTATTTTTGCTGTGCTTAAATTTTTTATTCTTATTTCTGAAGGGGAGGATTTTGTACAAACAAGAGAAAAATTATTTGAACACTTGGTGAAGTTTTGTTTTGTGGGGGGACAACGTTCTCCTGCTTTGCTTTTAATACCAGTTATAATTGCAATATTTCTGTTCTTAATCTCATGGCTAAGAGCCTACTAAAGCCCTATAGATGGAGCTCCTGTAAGGAGCTAAATGGAGACACGTTCATCACAACTTGGGTCCCATTGAAAAACCAGCACAATCACGCTGCTTAAGGTGTATGTTATTAGAGTCTCTCAAGGTCAGAACGGGCGTTTGGCCAATTGTGCACGATGACCTTTGAAATCTGAGGCCTCGAAAATGATTTCTGCATCAACCCGTGGACGTTGAGATCCATTCCCCCGCTGCCACAGCAGCACCTCTCCTTGTTGGAGTGAGGGAGTCATGTTCTATCTGGCCACCCAAGTTCACAGCTGGGCTCCCCTCACTCGTCTACTGACTTCAGCCTAGGGTTGGAGGGGATCCAATGCAAAACATCGGATAAGTCCGAGTTCTTAGATGCGTTATCCCGCACATTGATGTTGTTGTTCCCAAGAGTCCTGACTTGCCTCAGGTCCTTGGTTCTCTGCTGCCCTGCATTAAGAACAGGCACAATCAGGCCTTTAAGCAGTGGATCAGCGCCACTGTATTAGATGGCTTGCTAACTGCTTAGAAGCCTATTTTAGTGTCCAGTGATATAAAAATGGAACTGCAAGGACTGATAATGAACACTAGTGTCATTCAGAAGGCTAGCTTATTCTCAGCAGATAAACATTATGGGATGGCATTTTCTGAAGAGCTGCTGTGACAGAAGCAAAGAGGAGCAGAGATACTTGTTCAGGTCCAGAAACGCCCTGTGTCCCCCACCCTCAGCCTCTCCCCCCCCCCAAGGCTCCTTCCCCCTACCTGATCCGGTTCCTCTGCCGCTGCTTCCCCTCCACCAGGATGATGAAGAGATGGATGAGGAGGTCTTGCCGGCATCCTTCTTTCACCTGCGAGAGACAAAGGCAAGTGGGCAGCCAGGAATGCATGATGCTTCTCTCAGAGCTGAAGCAGTGCATCTCTAGCTACAGATTAAGAAATTACTCCCCTGTACCTACTTCATATTTAATTGTGCAAAACTATATATCAGGCTCCTCTGGGCTCTGGGCCTCAAGTGTCTTCCCCAAAAAGATCAAAAGAACCACTAGATTACTTTCAAAACCAACAGAATGGGACCAAACTGAGAAAATGCTCCTTCCTTCTTACCCAGTGGCTTATCTCTGGTGTCCAACAGAGACTTCTCTACTTCAGAGGAATCAGAACCCATTTCAGCAAACGGATCCTTTGCCTGAAACAGAGATGGGGAAAAGAATCAGAATAGGAATGGCAGAGGCAAAGACGTTAGCGGCATCTGATATCCTTCTTTGGGTGTTTCCAAAAAAGGGTGAGATTTAGGGACCCTCTCCCTCCTGATCAGAGCCCCTTTTCCAGAGGAAAGTCTCTCTCACCTGCTTCTCCACCTGCTTCCTCTCCTCTGCCTGACTCAGGAGGAAACCTTCAGCCAGGGCCACCGCCTGGGAACTGGTCTCCGCTCCGCATTCCCTCACCCAGCACTCCATCTCCGGGGGAAGGACAGCCAGGAACTGCTCCAAGATCACCAGGTCCAGCATCTCAGCTTTCGTGTGCCTTTCCGGCTTCAGCCATTGACAGTCAAGGTGGTAGAGTTCGCTGCAAACCTCTCGGGGTCCTTTGGCTTCCAGGTAGCAGAACTCCCTAAACTGCCGGCTCTGCGCCTCTGAGCGAAGGGTGTCCTCCTTGCCCAGGATCTTCTGCACAGAGTTTTCCCAGAATCCTCCACTGCTCCCAGTTTCCATGGCCTGGCCTCTTCCTGCTTCAAGGCCAGCTGAGTCTTGCTCATCCATGTGTTCTCTCAGGAAGCCTCCAAGACACAGGAAGGATCCCCTTGGTCCTCTGCCAAGTTCTGTTTGTCCGAATTAGAGGCGCTAGAAAATCCAACAAAGAAAAAACATTGTTCTGTTATAAAATCCAAACACGGTCAAGAGGAGAAAAATGTTCCCTGAGCAAGCGTGGATGAGTCTCGCTAGGAACCAAGGCTGGACTGCACCACTGGCCGGACTTTGAGCTTTGTTTTAAGGGGGGAAAAAGAGAAATAATGCTCTTGCGCTCCTAGAAGGAATGTGACCTGAAATGTATCAGGCTTGCTACTCCCCACCCCCACAGCAAGACAAACTACTGAGATGGGGTCCCTTTTTCCTTGTTCTGAGGGCCAGATCCTCATCTGGGAAACCTCCTGAGGGCAGGTAAAGTAGGACCTACCTTCTTTCTGTGATTGTAAGTTGTTTTAAACCAGGCATCCCCAAACTTCAGCCCTCCAGAGGTTTTGGACTACAATTCCCATCATCCCTGACCACTGGTCCTGTTAGCTAGGGATCATGGGAGTTGTAGGCCAAAACATCTGGAGGGCCGCAGTTTGGGGATGCCTGTTTTAAACTGTTTTAGATATTGTGCCCTGGGAATTCAGGATGGTGGCTGTGTAATTAATACTGTTACACAGCAGAACCCCCACATCCGCTTGGGGTACTTCTGGATCCAACATAGTCCCTTGAGTGTCCACTTCAACATCCGACTAGTTTGCCAGCTGCAGTCCCTTTGCGAGGACGTGGCCAGGGGACTCCATGCTCTGCTTCCGATGGGATCCTTGCAATGCCCTCCATGGGCAGCTGTGCTTCAGGAGGACTCGGAAATCGATGAAAAGCGGGGGCCAAATGATGGGCTGGTTTCCCTCTCTTTATTCATGGCATTTCTATCCACCTTTTCCCCAGTGAGCTCCAACAGGGATCCATGGGTCTAGCTCATCCGTCTCCTGACCAGCATTTTAGTGGAGATTCCTGCATTGCACATGTTTGGACTAGATGACTATCGTGGTTCCCTCCCCACACTATAATTCTGACATTCAATTCAACCCCTCCCCGGATCCTTTGCAGAGAGGGTGTGGAAAGGACCCCCTGTTCCCCGATTTTTGGGGGGTCCCCCTGCACCCTCCCCTGCAGCTCCGGGGCCCCCCTTCCCCCCCACGCACCCTATGCAAGAAGAGAGATGAGACTCACTCGATGCAGAAGGCGCCCCCGAGGAGACAACAGCTGCCTCCTCTGGCAGGAAGGTACTGGGGAGGGAGGGGCTTGGACACTGGAAGACCCGCCCCCAGCCTTCATTTCTGGTCCTCTCTAGGAATCCAGCTCAGTTCCTCTTAACCCTTGGCCAGCCGAGCTCTACAAGCTCCGGCCCATGTCCCTCCCCATCGACACTCCTTTTATGTGGGGAGGGGGGACTAATCAGAAAACAAGTAATATTAAAGGAGAAGCCAGTTTTGTAACAGGAAAAGCTCCTGCTGAAAGAACACGATGAAATTTCGTTGGAACAAATCTCCTGGCAACATTTCATAAGCCATTTCCTCCGGGGGGGGGGGTTCTCTCTTCTTCTTTTTTGCCTGCCCATCCCTGGCGGCAACTCCCTTCCTTCTGCCCCAGCAACGAGGGCAAAGTCACAGGCACCTTTCAAGCTCAAGGGGCAGAGCTCCGTGCCCCCTCCAGAGCAGCCCCAGTTTAAAGTCACAGTTTCAGAAAGCAACAAGGATGCAATATTAAGGGGTGTCTCTGGGGTGTGTGTGTGTGTGTGTGTGTGTGTGTGTGAGAGAGAGAGAGAGAGAGAGAGAGAGAGAGAGAGAGAGATGGACAGCTGAGCCCTGGCAGTGTCCGGTGCTGCAGTCCCTCAGCAACACCACCAGGGGTCCGGAGCCTCTCTCTGATTGGCTACCTAGTCAGAGACGGGGGCGGAGCCCGACCTTTTGGAGGGAAAGTGCGAGGAGCCTTTTCTGAGGGAGTTTTGAGATGGGAGAAAGGGAGGAGGAGGAGGAGAGGCTTTGTCTTTGTCTGAGGGAGAAGTGGCTCTGGTCTGGGGGGAAGAAGAAGGAGCTTGGCAGGGAGCTGAGAGAGAGGGGAAGAGGGGCTGGATTCGGGGAAGTGGGGGGCTGAGTCTGTGGGGAGAGAAAGGATGCCCAGCCAGGCAAGGGGGCGGAGGGAGGGGATCCATTCCCCAAAATAAAACACCTCAGGAGACGGAGGAAAAGGGAGCCAAAGGAGGAGGCTGGGAAGGAACCTGGGCTGGGCCCAAAGGATTATTGGACTAAGGGAAGGATCGAGCAAGAGAGAGAAGGAGCAGAAACCGAGGTGAGAAACAGGAACATCTCTTTACCTGAAGTGTAACAGCTCATTTTAGCAAGTGGAGTTTAAGAAAAGCTGTGCATATGCTCCTGGTCTCTTACAGGAATGGTATAAAAGTGTTGTTTTTTATGAAGCACTTTGAAAAACGCTTCAGAATGTACCATGTGGAGGTTGTTGATCTCCCCATGTTGTGCCCACACCCTCCTGCACCGCCTTCCCACTGCTTCAAGGGGCAGAGCTGTGAACTGGGTCTTTACTGGGCCTTTCACCAAACACCCCCTTATTCCCACTGCCACCCCAGAACTCTTACCTGAACACTGCACCCCCAACGTAGCAAAGAATGAGGTGTGACGTGGAGTACAACTGATTTATTAAAAATAAATACAAAGTTCAAGATAACTTGGTGTAGATAAGTTAGAAAGAAAGAGGGGGGAAGGATGGAGCTCCTGTCCGCCCCGCCCCCTAGCTCAGGCTGCTCCTCCCCCTTCCCATGTTCCTGTCGCTGGCTACAGCCGCAGAGGGGGTGAAAACAGCCCGATTTCAGGCTGCTTCTTGCCCTCCCCACGTTCTTGTCGCTGGCTGCAGCCGCGGAGGGGGCGAAAACAGCCCGATTTCCATAACCCGCAGCGACTTTCCCCCTTCACTTTTCGGAAGGAAAAAGTGCAGGTTATGGTCCGTAAAATACGGTGATTATTTATTTATTTTTGCTTCTGGGGGGGGCAGCTGCCTCCCCTGCCCCTCGCTGGGTATGCCCATGCTCCACCACACTCGTTGGCAAAAAATTCCACTGTTGAAGAGCTATTACTGTCAGGAAGTTATTCCTAATGTTTAGGTGGAATCTTCTTTCTTGTAGTTTGAATCCATTGCTCCGTGTCTGCTTCTCTAGAGCAGCAAAAACAACCTTTCTCCCTCCTCTATATGACATCCTTTTATTACATTTCAACATGGCCATCATATCTCCCCTTAACCTTCTCTTCTCTAGGCTAAACATACCCAGCTCCCTAAGCCGTTCCTTTAAATACAAGCACCAGAACACTGAGCCTAAACTTAAACAGACGCGCATGTATGCACACTTTCCAAGAGTCTCATGACAGAACTAGTGTGGTATAGTGGTTAGAGGGTCAGAATACGACTTGGCAGACCTGGGTTCAAATACCCACTTGGTCATGATGCTCACATCTTTCAATATGCAAACGGCTGTGCCATGGAAGATGAAGCAAACTTGTTTTCTCTGACTCTGGTGGAAGGAGGACCCAAAACAATGGATTTAAGATAGAAGGAAGGAGATTCTGACTAAACATCAGGAGGAACTTTATAGCAGTAAGAACTGTTTAACTGTGGAAGAAAGTAGTTCAGGTGATGTGGGACACTCCTGAACTGGAAGGTTTTAAAGCAAAGGTTGGATGGCCATCTGTCATGAATGCTTTTGTTGAAAATCCTGCACTGCAGGGGGTTGGAGCAGATGACTCTCACCATCCAATCCAATGCAACAATTCAATGATTCTGGGAGACTGTGATTCTCCCCGCTGTGAGTTCTTTGATGGGAAGTGAGAAAGGACTCCTGACTAAAACTCTCTCCGCATTCCAAGCATTTATATGGTCTCTCCATCGTATGAATTATTTGATGGGAAATGAGATGGGAGTCCTGACTAAAACTCCTTCCACATTCCAAGCATTTATGTGGACTCTCCCAGGTATGAGTTCTTTCATGGGAAGTGAGACTTCCCTTGTGACTGAATCTCATTCCACATTCCTCACACTGAAATGGTTTCTCCCCTGTATGGGTTCTTTGATGGGAAATGAGGTTATATTTCCAGTTGAAGCTCTTTCCACATTCCAAGCAATGATAAGGATTATCCCCTGTATGAATTATTTGATGGGAAGTGAGCTTGGCCCTTTCCTTGAAGCTCTTTCCACATTCCAAACACTGATAAGGTTTCTCCCCTGTATGAATTCTTTGATGGGTAGTGAGATTGGCCTGCTGATTGAAGCTCTTTCCACATTCCAAGCACTGATATGGTTTCTCTCCTGTATGAATTCTTTCATGGACAGTGAGATGAGCCCTCCAACCAAAGCTCTTTCCACATTCCAAGCACTGGTAAGGTTTCTTCTCAATGGGATTCTTCTGATGGGAAGTTGAATGGGAGCTATGACTGGCAGACTCCAAATTTTTATATGGTTTCTCCCCTGAGTGAATTTCATCATGGCCCCCCTTGTTCTTCATTTCCAATTCATCACCACCTGCAGAGAAAAGAGAAATGGATTAGAGCAGGCATCCCCAAACTGCGGCCCTCCAGATGTTTTCGCCTACAAGTCCCATGATCCCTAGCTAACAGGACCAGTGGTCAGGGATGATGGAAATTGTAGTCCAAAACATCTGGAGGGCCGAAGTTTGGGGATGCCTGGATTAGAGCCTCATCAAGAAATGGAGCCCCCCCCCCCGCCAAATTATTGAACAATGGTCATTAATGCTTGTGAGAGAGGAAGAACTGAAGGGAGATAGATGAGAGGTCTTGCTTCAGGGTTCACTGTGCTCTACATGGGGCTACCTTTGAAGGTGACCCGGAAACTGCAACTAATCCAGAATGCGGCAGCTAGACTGGTGACTGGGAGCGGCCGCCGGGACCACATAACACCGGTCCTGAGAGATCTACACTGGCTCCCAGTACGTTTCCGAGCACAATTCAAAGTGTTGGTGTTGACCTTTAAAGCCCTAAATGGCCTTGGTCCTGTTTACCCGAAGGAGCGTCTCCACCCCCACCGTTCAGCCCAGACACTGAGGTCCAGCTCTGAGGGCCTTCTGGCGGTTCCCTCATTGCGAGAAGTGAGGTTACAGGGAACCAGACAGAGGGCCTTCTCGGTAGCAGCACCCACCCTGTGGAATGCCCTTCCATCAGATGTCAAGGAAATAAGCAGTTATCCTAATTTTAAAAGACATCTGAAGGCAGCCATGTTTAGGGAAATTTTTTAATATTTAATGCTGTATTTTAATATTCAATTGGGAGCCGCCCAGAGTGGCTGGGGAGACTCAGCCAGATGGGTGGGGTATAAATAATAAATTATTACTATTGTTATTATTATTATCATTATCACACTCTGCCTTTTAAGATAGGGGAATGAATTGGGGTGAACCTCAAATGCTCTGATTTCAGGGGATTTCAGCATAGAATACAATGAAGTCAAACTAAATAAAAATATAACGGAGAGGATAAATAGGAAAGGAAAGTAAGTTGGATAAATAGAAGATGAAGAAGAAGAAAAAGAAAAGAAAAACACAAAGCCCTCTATATTAACTATTATTCTGGAGCAGAGGAATGGAGGCGCCATGGACAGAAACAGTCAGAAACATTCTGTGATGGCAGAGAGAGAGCTGGAAGAAAAGGGATCTTTCGTTCAAGCTGAAGTAAACTCAGGAGGGAAAGCCACCAAGCAACTGGCAACTCATCTGGGGGGGAAATGGAAGGAGAGTAATTGGAAGTAATTTAGGAAGTTTCTTCCTAAATTAAGGTGGGACATCATGACCAACAGGAGATGGGATTGGGTACAAATTAATGAACATACAATAAATAAAGAATTATAGATTATTATCCTAATAAGGAACACTCATTGTACTGGACCAGAGGAAAAATTTTCTTGAAAACTACTGAGAATTGGAGTTTTTGCATGCAAAGGAAAATGAACGAACTTGAGGTGTCTGAGAAAACACCACCTAGCAGAATAAGGAATAGCTGGGTATTGTCTTGCAATACAGCTGGATAATCATCCGTTCAAGGTGAGCTGTTGGGGTGTGAGAATCCCAGATGCTGTAGGTGGCGCTGTTCAGCACCATCAAAATCAGGGATGTTCCTCACATAGAAAAATTAGTACGGAATTTCAAAAAAGATATTAAGATCCAACAGGGAGCCTTACCAAGAGCAGCCATGGTCCCACAATTCTCCTTTATGACTTTTGTATGCAGAGCTTGTATGCAGAGCTTTCCAGTCAGGATCCAGCAACACCTACTCCTCACCCAGGAAAGTAACAGCAACGTCTTCAAAGGACAGTGAACTCTTTAAAAGAGACAGAAAGGTCCTCCTCTTAGCCAGTATAATGATTATATTACCACAAATTGTTTTGCTGTTTCCTGTTAAGTGCTGTGCTATCTTAACGGGATTGTTTTGTTTTCCATACATTCTAAGTATGGATGCTTCTTTTATCGTCTTAATGGAATTATTTTATTTTGTGTTTTGTTCTGTGCAGTGTTCTGTGTAGGTGGAGGACACACTCAATGTCCTAAACACAACTTCAAGGGGCACATGGGGGGGGGCAGAAGGTGGAAAGTCCAGTTGTGCAACAGATGGGGCTGGTTAGGTGAATCCTGGTTACATTCTTTTTATGGTTTGTAAACTAGTGAGAAGCATATTTTTAGTATTTCACAATAAGTAGACAAATAAAACAGCAACATTAAATAATGTTAACGACATTCAGAAGAATAATTAAGGTGAATAAGTTCCTTCTTCTCAGCACATAAACCTTCAATAATACTGTCAGTCTTTGTTAAGGGCAGTTTTGACAGAAGCCAAGAGGAAGAGGCGAGAGATTCCTTGGACTTCAGAGGACCCCTGGCTGCCCCACCCCTCTGCCTCTTTCCCCACAAGGCTGCTTTCCCCTACCTGATCTGCTTCTACAGCTGCTGCTTCCCCTCCGCCACCAAGAAAAGATGGATGAGGAGGTCTTGCCAGCAACCTTTTATCACCTGCAAGAGACAAATGTAAGTGGGAAGCCAGTCTAGTGTCCAGATCAAGGGAAGTAATAGCAGCGTTCTATACTGCTTGGTCAGACCACACATGGAATCATAGCTGCCAAGTTATCCCTTTTTTAAAGGGATTTTCCCTTATGCTGAATAGGCTTCCTCGCGAGAAAAGGGAAAACTTGGCAGCTATGCATGGAATACTTTAGCCATATATGGACGACAATTTAGGAAGGATGTTGACAAGCTGGAACATGTGCAGAGGAGCGTAGCCAAGATGATCAAGGGTCTGGAAGCCAAGCCTTGTGAGGAACGGTTGAGGGAGATGGGAAAAGAGGAACCTAAGAGGAGGCGAATTGACTCAGTGGATTCAAGGAGCTTCTAAGTATCTGAGGGCAAGGGGTGTTCAAGAACGGAACAGCCTCCCTGCAAAGGCTGGTGGACTCTCCTTCCATGAAGATTTTAAAAGTGTTATGGATGCTTTAGTTGGGATTCTTGTAAAGCAGGGAGTTGGACTATTAGATGACTGCCAGGGTCCCACTCTACAATTTGATGATTCTATGAAAGTCTCATTTGCTGAATGCTCTCTGATTTGGGGTTGTGTTGAGCTGTCGTGGATGGGGTGGCGCTGTAGTCTAAACCACAGAGCCTCTTAAGGTTGCTGCTTGTAAGGTCGGAGGTTCAAAGCTGCGTGACAGGCTGAGCTCCCGGTGCTGTCCCATCTCCTGGCAACCTAGCAGGGTTGAAAGCGAGTAGATAAATAGGTACCACTGCAGCAGGAAGATAAACGGCATTCCGTGCGCTCTGGCACTCATCACGGTGTCCTGTTGCTCCAGAAGCGGTTTAGTCCTGCTGGCCACCTGACCCTGAATCCTGTCTGTGGACAAACGCCGGCTCCCTCAGGCTGAAATCAGCGATGAGAGAGAGCCGCACCTCCAAGTTGAATTCAACTGGACTTAACCATCCAGGGGTCCTTTACCCGCTACGAACATGAGTTTGACCAAACTGCGGGAGGCAGTGGAAGACAGGAGTGCCTGGCGTGCTCTGGTCCATGGGGTCACGAAGAGTCAGACACGACTAAAGGACTAAACAACAACAACCTCACCTTGCCTGGCTCCTTCATGCGGAATTTTGTGGGTGCCCCAGGGCCCCACGGAGCTGGCACAATAAGGAATAGAGTTTCCTACCTGCAGCGAACTCGCCTCCCGCTCTGGTTTGCAGAAAAGAAGGGGCCTGGACCCTCTGCTCCCTCACTTGGGTGTCCCATGCTTTGGAAGACCCCCTATGCACCCTCCCCTGCAGGCAGCCCTGGGGCGGACCCCCTTCTCCCCAATGCACCCTCTGGGGAAGCGAGAGGAGGCTCACCAGATCCCCGAAGAGGCGGAGCAGAGAGCGGCCAGATCCCTTCGTCTCTCTCTCGAGGAAGGAAGGCAGGCGCTGAGGAGGGAGGGGCTTTGGCGCTGGAGGACCTGCCCGCTTCGCCTTCCTTTCCTGTCCTCTCTAGGAATGTAACTCCGCTCCTCTTAACCCTTTAACCCTTGGCCAGCCGAGAGCACCCTTCTCTCCCTTTCCAAAGCACGAGCGTCGCGCATCCCCGCCGGGGAGGATTTTTCGGGGGGGGGGGTGACCCTCTTGGCTGGCGAGCTGAGCTGCTCCCTCCCTTGGAAACAGCAGCAGGAGGGGCAGCTGGCAGGAGGAAAGGCTCCACAATTCCACTCCCACAAAGACACTTCAAAGGATAAAGTTTAATTAGCCAAAGGCCAGATGGTTATACAGTGGTACCTCGGTTTATGAACACAATTGGTTCCGGAAGTCTGTTCATAAACTGAAGCGTTCATAAACTGAAGCAAACTTTCCCATTGAAAGTAATGGAAAGTGGATTAATCCGTTCCAGACAGTCCGTGGAGTACTTAAACTGAAGCGTTCATAAACTGAAGCAAACTTTCCCATTGAAAGTAATGGAAAGTGGATTAATCCGTTCCAGACAGGTCCGCGGAGTACTTAAACTGAAATGTTCATAAACTGAAGCATGGGTGTAATTGGTTCCGGAAGTCTGTTCATAAACTGAAGCGTTCATAAACTGAAGTGAACTTTTCCATTGAAAGTAATGGAAAATGAATTAATCCGTTCCAGATGGGTCCGCGGTGTTCATAAACCGAAAATTCATAAACCGAGGTGTTCATAAACCGAGGTTCCACTGTATTGTAATTCCAAACTCTCAGCCAATCAACAGTCCCTCCTCCCAGCTAACATTACCTTAAATCAATTATAATATAGAAGTTGACACTATTATTACATTAATTACTTTGCTAGAGGAGTATACAGCTTTAAATACAACATAAGAATATGACACCCAAATTTTAAGCAGACAAACATGCATGAACCATTTCTAAGAGTCTCATGGGAGAGCCAGTGTAGTATATTGCCTAGAATATTCGACTACACCCTGGGAGACCTGGGTTCAAATCCCTACTTGGCCATGAAGCTCACTGGGCGGCATAGCTGCCAAGTTTTCCCTTTTCTCGCGAGGAAGCCTATTCAGCATAAGGGAAAATCCCTTTAAAAAAGGGATAACTTGGCAGCTATGCTGGGCGGCCTTGGGGAGCCTAACCTACCTCACAGTTATTCTCACTGTTATGTATTGGTTTGTGTACATGAGTTTCTCTGCTAGTCCTGTAACTACCTTTCCCGCTCCTGGGCGATGCAAATGGGTGCGGTGACAGTTGCTATTGGTTAACTTGTTAGCACAATTTGGATCCTCACTCTGATAGGTTCCCGCCAAAATCTAAATGTATCCTTTTCCCAACCCCTACTCCTGAGAGTATAAAAGGAGCTCACCCTTTCCCTCCAGTTCAGTCAAGATTCCTACTGCAATAAAGAAGACTGTTCCTGTTATACTTGACTCCTAGCAGTTCCTTGCTAGTATGCTGAATCACTATTCTGAGCTGACTTCATGAAGAGCTGAAATCACACTCACGACATAACAACTGGCGACGAAGGTGGGATCGGAATTCTGAGGCTGCAAGGAGACATTCCCTTGGCCCAGGTTCCGAGTTCGAGGGTTGAGTAACGAAAACTGCTGTTCACGCTCAAGCCCTCACCGACCAGCATCAGTCAACCTGACCAGCCGCGGAATGGAGGCCGACAGAGTGTTGGAACCCTTCCAGCTCAGCTCTCCACACAAATGGGAGGATTATGCAGAGCGGTTCGAGTTCTATGCAACAGCAAGGGGTATTACAGACGCCGCCAAGAGTTTCTCAGTTGTTGTGGCCCAGAGACCTTCGAGCTAGCAAAGGCACTGCTGGCGCCAGTTAAACTACAGGATGCCTCTTTGAGAGACATCATAGACAAACTGACTAGTCATTTGGCTCCGACAGCAACCAAGATGTCCAGGCGGGTTGATTTCTACAAACGGCAGCAGCAAGCAGGGGAGCCTGCGGCAACGTTTCTAGCTGAGCTCCGGAAGCTTGCACAGCATTGTGGGTTCTCCAACCTCGAGGAAAGCCTGAGAGACCGTTTTGTCTGTGGCCTCAGTAGCAGCAAGGCCCGCCGCCGCATCATCGCGAAAGAAGAGGTCACCCTTGCCTCCGCTCTGCAGGAAGCCATTGCCACGGAAGCCACAGAGAAGGAAGAGTCCGCCGACGTACTCAGGCCAGCGAAAGCACCGTTGAACACCACCCATTTCACGGGAGACCCTGTAGCCAGTCCAGACCAGAGCCCCGTGCGAGGGGTTGAGTTGGTCCGCCAGAGTACCACTGCATCCAAAAACCATCGCCCCGCTTGTGCCGGCTGTGGGGGAAACCACGACAGGAAAAATTGCCGTTTCCGTGACGTCACGTGCCGGGCATGTGGCCGGTTGGGCCACCTTGCAAGGGTCTGTCGTTCTGCCACCTCTGATTCTGCAGTGTCCCCGAGATCTTCGCACCACAGATCTGCATCCAGCACTCACCTCGTTGATGACTGCAACTACCTCACTGTAATAAATGGGAAGACCGTACCCTTCCCTGCACAGGAGAAGACAACCATCCGGGTCCAGATTGAAGGGCATCCCTGCGACATGGAAGTGGACTCTGGGTCAGGATTTTCCATGGTCTCCGACCGAACTGCCCGCTCCTTCTTTCCGGGGGGTAAGTTTCCCTCATTGGAGACTTTTCCAGCCACACTGCAGTCATACACGGCAGGCCGCATTTCAATTTTGGGAATGTGCTCCGTCAAGGTACAGTTCAGAGCCAGGACAGCCGTACTGAAGCTTGTGATTGCTAAGGGTAACCGTCCCAGTCTGTTGGGCACGGACTGGTTTCCAGCATTGGGACTGGGGATTTCGGGGCTTAATTCTGTTACAGTGACTAATGAAAAATTTGATGATGTACCAGGAGTTTGCAATGCTTTTTGATGGATCCCTGGGGTGTTACAAGGGGGCCCCTATTGATTTTGCCCTTGATCCAAGTATTGCTCCCATCTGGCTTAAGCCCAGGCGAGTTCCTTTCGCCCTTAAGCCAAAAATTGATGCTGAATTAGATAAACTTGTAGCCCAAGGGGTATTAGAACCTGTTGAATCCGCCAGATGGGAGACCCCAATTGTCACGCCCTTGAAGGCAAATGGGGAAGTGCGCATATGTGCAGATTACAAGTGTACAATTAACAAAGCGTTACGGGGCAATTCATACCCCATTCCAGTAGTTTCTCAGTTGTTGGCCACGTTATCTGGGGGCACGGTATTTGCAAAGCTTGACTTGGCTCAGGCATACCAACAACTGCCAGTGTCGGAGCACTCTGCTGAGGCTCAGACCATTGTCACCCACAAGGGTGCATTTAGCGTAAAAAGGCTCCAGTTTGGGGTCAGTGTGGCACCGGGAATCTTTCAGGGGCTTATGGAGCGCCTCTTACGAGGGCTTCCGGGGGTCTTGCCCTATTTTGATGATGTTCTTATCGCTGGGAAAAATGCTCAGGACCTGCTTGAGCGTGTCCGTGCTGTTTTAATCAGATTGCAGGATGCGGGGCTTAAGCTTAAAAAGGAGAAGTGCGTTTTCAGGGTGCCCAAAGTCGATTTTTTAGGGTACGAGATTGATGCAGCTGGAATCCACCCCACAGCGGCCAAAACAAAGGCCATTGCGGAGGCCCCTCGGCCAGGGAACAAAACAGAACTTCAGGCCTTCTTAGGCCTTCTCAACTTTTACCACGCCTTTCTCCCTCATAAGGCGACCATTGCAGAGCCCCTCCACAGATTGTTAGAAAAAAAAAAGTAGTTGGTGTTGGACCCAGGTCCATCAGAGGGCTTTTGATGCGCTTAGGGGTATGCTTTCGAACCGGAGTGTTCTCACCCATTTTGACGAGTCCAAGCCACTGGTGTTGGCATGTGACGCATCACAGTATGGTCTGGGGGCCGTCCTTAGTCACAGGGGCCCTGACGGGAGTGAGAGGCCAATTTCGTTTTACTCACGGACTCTGTCCGATACAGAGCGCAACTATGCTCAAATAGACAAGGAGGCTCTGGCCATTGTGGCAGGTGTTAAAAAATTCCATGATTATGTCTACGGTCGGCCTTTTACCATTCAGACTGATCACAAGCCCCTGCTAGGGTTGTTCGTCCCTCACAAACAGACCCCTCGGATGCTCTCTCCTCGCATGCTACGTTGGTCTATATTTTTAAATGGGTATCAGTATGAGTTGTGTCATGTAAAGGGTACACATCTATGCCATGCGGATGCCCTAAGCCGTTTGCCCTTGCCCCATATTTCCGACAGGGACCCTGCACCTGCTGAGTGTGTCATGATGCTAGAGGCGCTGCCGGGCCCTCTGGTCAAGGCCCCCGAAATTGCCACCCGAACAATGAGAGACCCCGTCCTTGCCCGTGTCCTTGCTTGGGTGGGGAGGGGGTGGCCAGAGGGTCCCCAGCCAGAGTGTTTCAGGGCATTCAAAACCAGGCAGCATGAGCTCTCCCTGCACTGGGGGTGTCTGCTGTGGGGGGACAGAGTGATTATTCCAGAACCCCTCAGGAACAGGGTGCTGGGCACGCTCCACATGGGGCACCCAGGTATGGTCCGAATGAAATCCTTGGCTAGGTGCTATGTGTGGTGGCCTGGAATGGACCAGGACATTGAGAAATGGGTACGAACATGCACCTCATGTCAGGAGGTGAGACCTGATGTACCAAGGGCACCAGTCCACTGGTGGGAGCAGGCACGGACTCCCTGGAGCCGTCTGCACATTGACTTTGCAGGACCCCACCAAGGGAAAGTATTCCTGGTAGTAGTGGATGCCTACTCAAAGTGGTTGGAAGTGGCAGTAGTTAGTTCCCAGCATGACCTCCGCTGCGGTCATTCGGGTGTTGAGGCAGCTGTTCGCAACCCACGGTCTGCCAGAGACTATCGTGTCGGATAATGGAATGGCCTTTGTGTCTCAGGAGTTTAAGGCATTCCTGGCAGACAACTTCATTAGGGGGGCAACGTCGGCCCCGTTCCACCCATCGTCTAATGGACAGGCAGAGCGGATGGTACGGACGGCAAAAGAGGCTATCGCTCGCCTGCTGCAGGGGGACTGGGCAGCCCGAATTGCCCGGATGCTATTTTTGCAGCATGCCACGCCCTGCACTGTCACGGGCAAGTCACCCACTGAACTATTGATGGGCCGTCGGTTGGTCACCATCATGGACTTTGTACACCCGGACAAAAACCCGTCCCGTCCTGCTCGAGCTCAGCCAGAGCCCGAAAGGGACACCACACGCTACCTCACCCCAGAAGAGCTAGTCTGGGTGCGAAACTATGCCAAAGGTCCGGCATGGGTGCCAGGTGTTGTCACCCGTGCCAGTGGTCCAGTCTCGTATTTCGTTACGCTGGACGACGGTCGAGTGATGCGACGCCATATAGACCAGCTGCGTCGGCGTGCCCCCAACAGTACCCAAAGTGATGGGAACTTGGCCGACCTAGAGGAAACACTGCCTGACACCGAATCCCTGCAGCCTCCTACCCAGGCCAGTTCCAGCGATTTGGAAATGCCTCCACCAGAAGGTAACAGCATCCCCGCTTCCTCAGAGATGCTGCCCCCAGCCAGGGACGTGTCTCCACCGCCCATCCTGCCTGCAACACCACCGTCACCCCAAGTTCCGGTGCAGCAGACTCCAGCCACTCCTGTTCCTAGGAGGCCCCAGCGGAAACGGCGGCCACCTAATTACTTGAGGGACTTTGAGTGCTTTGCGCACTAGGAGGGAAGGGGTGTTATGTATTGGTTTAATTTGTGTACATGAGTTTCTCTGCTAGTCCTGTAACTACCTTTCCCGCTCCTGGGCGATGCAAATGGGTGCGGTGACAGTTGCTATTGGTTAACTTGTTAGCACAATTTGGATCCTCACTCTGATAGGTTCCCGCCAAAATCTAAATGTATCCTTTCCCCAACCCCTGCTCCTGAGAGTATAAAAGGAGCTCACCCTTTCCCTCCAGTTCAGTCAAGATTCCTACTGCAATAAAGAAGACTGTTCCTGTTATACTTGACTCCTAGCAGTTCCTTGCTAGTATGCTGAATCACTATTCTGAGCTGACTTCACGAAGAGCTGAAATCACACTCACGACATAACACTCACGACTGAAAAGGAGGTGAAGAACCATGTAACCCCACAAGAACATAACAAAAAAGGAGATTCTGACTAAACATCAAGAAGATGCATTGCAGTTGGTTAGACTAGATGACCCTCAATATTCCTCCAAAGCTACTACAGTGATACCTTGGTTTGTGAACAGTCTGGTTTGCATACGTTTTGGATTACAAACATGTCAAACCCGGAAGTGCGTGTCCTGGTTTGAAACCTTTTTTTGGATTACAGCCCTTTTTTTGGGATTATGAACAATTTTTTTTGGAGGCCCCATTGGCGAAAGCACGGCTTGGGTTACAACTTGTTTTCGTATACGAATGGACCTCTGAAACGGATTATAAACCAAGGTACCGCTCTATTCTATAATTCCAGGATTTCCCCCGCTGTGAGTTAGAATCATAGAATCATACAATCATAGAGTTGGAAGAGACCACAAGGGCCATCCAGTCCAACCCCCTGCCCAGCAGGAAACATCATCAAAGCATTCTTGACATATGGCTGTCAAGCCTCTGTTTAAAGACCTCCAAAGAAGGAGACTCCACCACACTCCTTGGTAGCAAATTCCACTGCCAAACAGCTCTTACTGTCAGGAAGTTCTTCCTAATGTTGAGGTGGAATCTTCTTTCTTGTAGCTTGAATCCATTGCTCCGTGTCCGCTTCTCTGGAGCAGCAGAAAACAATCTTTCTCCCTCCTCTATATGACATCCTTTGATATATTTGAACATGACTATCATATCATCCCTTAACCTTCTCTTCTCTAGGCTAAACATACCCAGCTCCCTAAGCCATTCCTCATAAGGCATCGTTTCCAGGCCTTTGACCATTTTGGTTGCCCTCCTCTGGACACGTTCCAGCTTGTCAGTATCCTTCTTAAACTGTGGTGTCCAGAAGTGGACACAGTACTCCAGGTGAGGTCTGACCAGAGCAGAATGCAGTGGTACTATTACTTCCCTAGATCTAGATGCTATACTCCTATTGATGCAGCCCAGAATTGCACTGGCTTTTTTAGCTGCTGCATCACACTTTTTTAAAAGCAATTTATTAGATTTTTCAAATAAACACATTAAACACATTAAACAAAACAAAACATTCCACAACAAACACCACACACACAATTTTTCTCTTTTTAACATCTTTTCACCTATCTCAAATTCCCAGTGCTCTGCCGAGCTTTGACTTCCCTCCCTCCCTCCCCTCATCTGGTTTTCTTATCAACTCTTGTCTCACAGTTCCTTTGCTCCTTCTACTTAAAGTCATTTCGTAGGATTTATTTCAGTCCTGCAAGTGTCTTTAAACTTCTACAGTTCCTCTCCATATAGTCCACAAATTTACTCCAGTCTTTTTGGAACCTTGCCTCTCCCTGGTTTCGGATCCTGCTAGTCAGTCTTGCTAATTCCGCATAGTCTATCATTTTTGTCTGCCACTCATCGATCGTCGGTAATTCCTGAGTTTTCCATTTTGGGGCTAACAAAGTCCTTGCCGCGGTTGTCGCATACATAAATAATACTTGATCTTCTTTTACAATCTCTTGTCCTATATGACCCAATAAATAAGCCTCTGGTTTTTGGGGAAAAGTATATTTAAAAATCTTTTTTCAGTTCATTATATATCATTTCCCAAAATCTTTTAATTTTTTCGCATGTCCACCACATATGATAAAATTCACCATCCTTCTCTTTACATTTCCAGCATGTTTTACTACTCATCCTATACATCTTGGCTAATTTAACTGGTGTTAAATACCATCTGTACATCATCTTCAAAACATTCTCTTTCAGGGCAGTACATGCAGTAAATTTCAATGTTTGATTCCACAATTTCAACCACGCATCATATTCAATATTATGCCCAAAATCTATTGCCCATTTTATCATCACATCTTTTGTCAGTTCATCTTTCGTATACCATTCTAACAACAAATCATACATTTTTGACAACAATTTTGTTCTGCCTTCTAACAATTCTATTTGAAATTTTGACCTTTTGTCTTCAAAACCTATTCTCTTATCATTTATAAACACATCATTTACTTGGTGATATTGCAACCATCGCTGCATCACACTGTTGACTCATGTCAAGTTTGTGGTCTACCAAGACTCCTAGATCCTTTTCACATGTACTGCTCTCAAGCCAGGTGTCTCCCATCCCGTATTTGTGCCTTTCATTTTTTTTGCCCAAGTGTAGTACTTTACATTTCTCCTTGTTAAAATTCATCTTGTTTGCTTTGGCCCAGTTGTCTAATCTGTGAAGGTCATTTTGAAGTGTGATCCTGTCCCCTAGGGTATTGGCCACCCCTCCCCATTTGGTGTCATCTGCCAACTTGCTCAGGATGCCCTCAAGCCCATCATCCAAGTCATTGATAAAGATGTTGAAGAAGACTGGGCCCAAGACAGAACCCTGTGGCACCCCACTAGTCACTTCTCTCCAGGATGAGGAGGAGCCATGGATGAGCACCCTTTGGGTTCGGTCAGTCAGCCAGTTACAAATCCGCTGAATGGTAGCATTGTCTAGACCGCATTTTACCAGCTCCTTTACAAGAATATCATGGGGCACCTTGTCAAAGGCCTTGCTGAAATCAAGATAGGCTACATCCACAGCATTCCCTTCATCTACCAGGCTTGTAATTCTGTCAAAAAATGAGATCAGATTAGTCTGACATGACTTATTTTTCAGAAACCCATGCTGACTTTTAGTGATCACAGCGTTTCTTTCTAGGTGCTCACAAACCGTTTGCTTAATGATCTGCTCTAGAATCTTTCCTGGTATTGATGTCAGGCTGACTGGGTGGTAATTGTTTGGGTCCTCTCTTTCCCCCTTTTTGAAAATAGGGACAACATTTGCCCTCCTCCAGTCTGCTGGAACTTCGCCTGTTCTCCAGGAATTCTCAAAGATTACTGCCAGTGGTTCTGAAATCACCTCTGCCAGTTATTTTAATACTCTTGGATGTAGTTCATCTGGCCCTGGAGACTTGAATACATCTAAACTAGCCAAGTATTCTTGTACTACCTCCTTACTTATTCTGGGCTGTGTTTCCCCTGCTGAATCATCTGCTCCATATTCTTCAGGTCGGGCAGTTTTCTTTTTTGGAGAAGACTGAGGCAAAGAAGGCATCGAGGAGTTCTGCCCTTTCTCTGTCCCCTGTTTGCATTTCACCATCTTCTCCTCTAAGTGACCCCACTGTTTCCTTGTTCTTCCTTTTGCTACGGACATACCCATAAAAGCCCTTTTTGTTGCTTTTAACCTCTCTGACGAGCCTGAGTTCATTCTGTGCTTTAGCTTTTCTGACTTTGTCTCTACATGTGCTGGCTATATGTTTGAATTCCTCTCTGGTGATTTCCCCCTTTTTCCATTTTTTTTGTACATATCCCTTTTAAATCTTAACTCAGTTAAAAGTTCTTTAGATAGCCACCCTGGCAGAGAAGCTCAGGCTTTGAAGAAAACAGATTCAGTTGGCGGGGAAAAGGGGGACAAGGAAAAAGAGGCTCCGCTGGCAATAAAAGGACAATTATTGTGAGCTAAAATTTCGGCGGAAGATGCAGAAAGTGAGATTCAGAGGGCGAGAAAAGAGGCACAAAAAGAAATGTCCCTCAAGTGCAGGAGATGCAGCTGAGGCCAGAGAAGGGGAAAAATAAATAAAATAAATCCCCTCAGGGAAGAGGGGGAAATTCATCCCAAATGCTGGAGGGGGAGGGGGAGAAGAAGAAGCCTTTCTGTCTGGTTTGGAAAGACTTGGTTGTCCCAAAGGGGAGAAAATGGAAATAATTGGTTCAGCCCAGAGATACTGGTCAAGTAGAGCAGAGCCGGCCTGAGAGTTAGAGGGAGGCCTATAAATTCAATTAATAATAAAAATAACAGTAATAATAATAATAATAATGGCAGCCCAGGAGGAGAAGCTGAGGGGATTGAGGGATCTGAGGGGACTTGAATTCAGGCCAAGATGGAGAAGCGAGGCAAAAATTTGGCAGGGAAATAGTGGCCTGGAGGCTAAGGAGGCAGGAATTATTATTATTATTATTATTATTATTATTATTATTATTATTATTATTATATTCATTTAATTGATTTTCATTTTAGGAAACGACAGGAACTATTCACATTTGTGTCTGCCTGAGCCCACATTCACACACGTGAATACAGGTGCCTTGAATCTGATAATCCTTGCATTTGGAAGCTGCCTAGAGGAGCTGAAAAACTTATGCCAGTGGTTCCCAACAGGTGGTCCGCGGACCCCCAGGGGTCCGCGAGCTATGCCAGAGGGGTTCGCAAGATGCTATTAGAATAAAAAATATATTAAATATATTTCGTATGATAACAGATTTTTTGTTTTGGCCGCTTCCTGCATGAGCAGAGTCTAGCGCAAAACTAGAATTAGATAGAGGCAGTAGTTCTGCTGTATGCCGTTAGGTGGCGCTTTACAAACACTACTGTTTTGCAAAGAGGCAGCGCACGCATTCTACTAACGCTCACCTCCCCAAGATGCTTTGCGCGCGTCGGCTTCATTTGTGCGCTACTGCGCAGGTACCCTGTCTTCTCCATTCCCCTCCCTCCTCCCTGGCGCGCGCTGCCTCTTTGCAAAAGAGTAGTGTTTGTAAACAAAGCGTTGTTTTTCGCGGAAGCTACAGTTCGCGTAGTTAAAAATGGACCGTTGGTTAAAAAGTGGTTCGTTAAAACGACAAAGGCCTACAGATGAAGAGGAAGATAATGCATTTGATGTTCAAGCAAGCAAGTCAGTGACTCTCGAACCGATCTTGTCAGTGTCCATTGAACCTAAATCGTAACTGTAAAAAATGTATAAATATAAAATATAAAAAGACTCTTAATTTGGCTCTCACTTTTTAATTTTAGGATTAGGAATTAATGGGGGTCCTTGTCACAATAGCGGCTCAATGAGGGGTCCTCGAGAAAATTTTGTTGGGAACCCCTGACCTATGCTATTTGCTCCGGTTGGTGGCTGGACTCCTTCTTTGTTCCGTAGGGACCTGCAGGCTCTGCCCGACGAGCTGGGTGGCAGAGCAGCCTCACACCTGGATTTTTCTGTAACAGGGTGAACCCTCCTGGCTGGCGAACCGAGCTGCTCCCTCCCTTGGAAACAGAAGCTGGGACCCCCGCCCAAGGAGGAGGAGAGAGCTGCAAGGGGACCCCCAAGGGCCATCCAGTCCAGCCCCCCTGCAATGCTGGCATTGCATCGAAAGCATCCCTGGCATACGGCCAGCCAAGCTCGGCTGGAAAAGCTCCCCCCGCCATTGCTCCTTTCGTGAAGCATGGGGGGTCCCCCGTCGTCCTCCCCTCCCCCACCGAGGAAATGGGGGCGCCCGCAGGGTCTGGGTGGTGGCGGCTCAAGAGCAAGAACCAGAAGACCCTGGAGATGGGGGCGAAGAGGGTGGGGCTGGGGGGTGCCCAGGGGCTCCAACTCCTCTCCCAGCCCAGAGGATGCTGCCTTCAGCCCTGCTCCTCTCCTCGGAGGAGTCACCCCAGCAGGGCAGGAGGGCCAAAGAGGCAGAGCTGGCACCAGACTCTGGGCCCTGCGCCTTTGAGGGGCCCCGCAACAATGGATCAACAAAATATTGATTGGGTTTGTTGCAACTGCTGCTTGGTAAAATCAAAAAGGGATTCAGAGATCATTTGTGAGGGGACCCAGAGATTCCGATGGCCATAGGGCCTCCACTGGCTTTGATCTGGCCCTGGTCCCCAGGAGACAGAGGGCCCCTCTGCATGCCCACCCCAGCAGGGTGAACGGCCCCTGCTCCCTCGGATGGGGGGCAGGAAGAAGATGGTGCCTCCTGCCAGGACAGACCCTGGGGGTCCCTCCAGCTGCTCCAGGTTCCCCGCCCTGACTGGCAGCCTTGACCCTCGAGGGTTCAGGATGGGGAATGTTCCCACTTGACCCTGAGATGCTGCCGGGGGGGGTGGAGCCTTGGCCCTTCTGCATGCCAAACAGCTGCCCTCAAGCCCTGAGCTATGGTGGCCCTTCCCAGAGTATTCAAGGGACAGAGCTGTGAGCTGGGTCTTGACTGGGTCTTTCACCCAAGAGCCCCTTTATTCCAGCTGCCACCACAGAGTATTTTTAAATTTTCCTTTATGATTTATGATTACCTTATTTTGCATTTATTAAATTTGTATACAGTACTGCCTTCATTAGAAGATATCAGGGCAGTCCCCAGCATTAACATTCAAAATAAAAACACCAATTACATAATAAAAATTAAAATGAAACACACCAATATTTCCCTCCCACAAAGAAACTTAAAAGGATAAAGTTTAATTAGCCAAAGGCCTGATCGTTATGTTGATGTTGTAATTACTTAAACACCCTTCCAAACTCACAGCCAATCATCACTCACCCCATAATTTAAAACTCCCCCTCCCCCCAGCTAACATTGCCTTAAATGTATTATAATATAGAAGTTGACTTACTATTATGGCATTAATTATTTTGCTAGAGGAGCATACAGATTTAAATACAAACACCAGAATAAAGCACCCAAATTTTAAGCAGACAAACATGCATGAACCATTTCTAAGAGTCTCATTGGTGAGTCAGTGTAGTATATTGCCTAAAGTATTCGACTACACCCTGGGAGACCTGGGTTCAAATGCCTACTTGGCTATGAAGCTCAGTGGGTGATCTTGGGGAGCCTAACCTACCTCACAGTTATTCTCACGACAAAAAGGAGGTGAATAACCATGGAACCCCACAAGAACATAACAAGAAAGGAGATTCTTACTGAACATCAAGAAGATGCATTTCAGTTGGGTTAGACTAGACAACCGTAAAGATTCCTCCCAAAGCTACTATTCTATAACTCCAGGATTTCCCCCACTGTAAGTTTTTAATGGGCAGTGAGATTTCCTTCCAGTTGAAGCGCTTTCCACATTCCAAGCACTATTCAGGTTTCTCAGTCATTGGAATTCTTTGGTGGGAAGTGAGAGTTTGTTTCAAGGTGAATCTCTTTCCGCACTCTTGGCATTGAAATGGTTTCTACCTGTGTGAATTCTCTGATGGGTAGTGAGACTATTCTTCTGACTGAAGCTCTTTCCACATTCCACACACTGATATGGTTTCTCCCCTGTATGAATTCTTTGATGGGAAGTGAGACTGTCCTTCCTAGAGAAGCTCTTTCCACATTCCACACACTGATATGGTTTCTCTCCGCTGTGAATCTTCTGATGTCGAAGGAAGTCTCTTTTTGCAGTAAGGCACATCCCACATTGCAAGCACTGATATACTTCCTCACCTGTATGAATTCTTTGATGGGAAGTGAGATGGCCCCTCTTATGAAAGCTCATTCCACATTCCAAGCACTGATATGGCTTCTCCCCTGCATGAATTGTTTGATGGGAAATAAGACGAATCTTCCGACTGAAGCCCTTCCCACATTCCAAGCACTGAAATGGTTTCTCCCCTGTATGAATTCTTTGATGGGAAGTGAGATTATTATTCTGAGTGAAGCTCTTTCCACACTCCAGACATTGATAGGGCTTCTCACCGGTATGAATTATTCGATGGGAAGTGAGATAAGAGCTGCGACTGAAGCTCTTCCCACATTCCAAGCACTGATATGGTTTCTCCCCACTGTGAATTCTCTTATGTCGATCGAAGTCTATTCTTGTAGTAAAGAACTTCTCACATTCCAAGCACTGGTATGGTTTCTCCCCGGTATGAATTCTTTGATGGGAAGTGAGATGGTGTTTCCTGGAGAAGCTCTTTCCACACTCCAAGCACTGATATGGTTTCTCTCCTGTATGAATTCTTAGATGGAAAGTAAGACTAATCTTCCGACTGAAACTCTTCCCACATTCCAAGCACTGATATGTTTTCTCCTCACTGTGAATTCTCTTATGTTGGTGGAAGTCTCTTCTTGTAGTAAAGAACTTCTCACATAACGAGCACTGATATGATTTCTCCCTGGTATGAATTCTTTGGTGGGCTTTGAGATGTGAGTTGCGATAGAAGCTCTTTCCACATTCTAAGCACTGAAATGGTTTCTCCCCACTGTGAATTCTCTGATGTCGACGAAAGTTTCTGCTTATAGTAAAAGACTTCTCACATTCCAAGCACTGAAATGGTTTCTCCCCACTGTGAATCCTCTGATGTCGACGGAGGTATATGGTTGTAGCAAAGAACTTTCCACATTCCAAACACTGATATGGTTTCTCCCCGCTGTGAATCCTCTGATGTCGACAGAGGTATATGGTTGTAGCAAAGAACTTTCCACATTCCAAACACTGATATGGTTTCTCCCCAGTATGAATTCTTTTATGGTCTTTGAGTTGTGAGCTGTGACTGAAGCTCTTTCCACATTCCAAACACGGATAGAGTTTCTTCCCAATATGTTGTCCCTTGTTCTTAATTTCTAATTCATCTCCACCTGCAATGAAGAGAGGAACAGATCAGAGCTAGGAAAGAAATGGAGTTCCCAGTTTTTGAATAATGCTAACAAATATTTGTGATAAAGGAAGATCTGAAGGGCGTTAGATGGGAAGTCTTACTGCAGAGTTCACTGCCTGACTGACATTCACTGACATATTTATGGGAAATTCAGATTCAGGGATGTTCTTTTCAGGGATGAAATTTCTTTGGCTCAATCATTGAACCAACTCCATCTGCAAGGTCAGAGGTATATTTGAATATGAATTGGATTATCTTTCTAACAAGTACCTAGTGTCCGGGGGAGAATTAAATTGCTGGGTAATGACAGAATTCTAAATGGGTTTGGAAAACAGAGAAAAAAGCTCAAAACTAACTACTGGTGATTTCAAAAGATGAAGCAACGTCCAGTTCCCTAGACACTCATAAAGCCTATCTACATGCTGATCCCTGTTCAAAAGGGCAGAAGCGGAGGAATAATATTCACAGAAAAAAACAGTCCATAGCTTTCCATGCAAGGTCAGCTGTTATGGGTGTGTGTGTGTGAGAATCCCAGGTGCTCTAGGTGGCAATGTTGCGATCCATCAAAATATTGGAGGTTTGTCACAGAGAAATAGCTATTGAATTACAAAACAAATTACAGTAATAATATAAAAGGGTTTAGCTATACAACCTCTAGATTCCAAAAGGAGGTTATTAAAAAAGACATGAAGCTACTGAAGAAAGCCTATAGTATTCTGCTAGAATGGGAAACGAAATATGAGGAGGTTAAATCGGTTATGATCAAATGGGCACAAGATATAGGACACAACATACAAATTGATGATTGGGAAAAATTGTGGAAGGTAGATTTGAAATTTACAGATTGTTCTGCTTTGAAGGAAAACTATAATAAAATGATGTACAGATGGTATATTACACCAGTAAAAATGGCAAAAATGTATAAAATCGGGTCAAACATACAGATGAAACTTGGAAAATTAAAATATCGTCAAAAAATGCATTTATTTCAGTAATGCAACTTATTATTATTTTTCTTTTAATTTTGACAAATGCTTTCTTTTGGAAATTCCACAGTAATAAAACAAATAGTTACAATAATACAAAAAAAACCCCATCGCTATTACATTTATTTTTTTATTAAATATTTTTATTGGATTTTATCAAGAAATACAGAAAAAAAGAAAAAAAGGGAAAAAAGAATACAAAACAATTTGTCCATTCTCATTCCCCCAAAATTATTCACATTCCAAAAACAATTAAGAATTAAAAAAACTGAAAAAGAAGATACAACAGTACAAAGAAAAATAAAAAATACGATGACATCATTCTAAAACTTCTAAACTTATCCTTTCTGACTTCCCCATTTCCCCTTCTTGAGTTCTAATTACGGTATTAAAACAATTCTCGCAGTTCCCAGATCTAACATCACATTCTTTTTTTCCTAAATTTTAACTTATTCATTGCTATTAACCATTCTTTTTATACTTTAACTTCTTTATTACTAACATCCTCTCTTCAAAATTGCCATTGTCTAACTACTAATCTCTATCCCTTACCCAAAAATATTTAAACTTAACGTCCAAATCTTTTACCCATTTATTCCCACCCTCACAACAAGTTCCCACCCCCCTTTCCCTGAAATCGGTGTCTCCAGATGCATCAGCCAGATCCTTAATACAATCCTTAATACATTCCGAGGTCAGACCATATTATATCAAACAATATCGAATAATCCAAAACTCCCTCAACCCACCCCTAGTCTGTCCCAATCCAACTTTTGCCGAACTCTTGCCCTCCTCTTCTTTGGTAATCCCATCACTTTATATCTTTGCTCATTGTCATCTTTTTTCTGCACCCCACCTGTTTGCTTCCTCCCCTCTCCCACCGGGGTATTGGTTTTTCTATACTCTTTTTTGGGGTGCTTTTGTACTTCCACCCTACCCTGTTTCACTTCTCTCACCAGTGAAACAGTGTTTTCTCCTAGCTTTCCTACCTGTTCCACTCCTCCCACCAGTGGAACAGTATTATTCTCACAAATTAAGTCCATTGGTTCAGCATATTGTCCTTCAATGTTGCCTTTCTCCTCTTCTGGGTTTTTTGCATAAGATACACCAACACAGTCCTGCTCCTCCAGTCTTTTTTCTTCTCCCTTCTCTTGCTTTTTAATTACAATTAGTTCCTCTGTTTTAAAATCTGGAATCAATAATTCCACAGTCTCATCTCTCAAGAGGCATACATCAAGTTTGGAATTACTTACTTCTTTTGTAAGTTCCACAATTGTTGTCAATATTAAGTCCCACAGTGTGTCTTCCTCTGTTCTCTAGAACCTTCTCTCCCAGTCCTTTGTCAGAGTCATCCTCCATATTTGTTGCAGACAGGCAGTGGAGTTGTTATTTTTATCCAAATATAGATGAAAAGTCAAAGTTCTAATCCCACTTGGTCAGAGTCTCTCCTTTCACTCCTTCTTTTTTTCCACAAAGTCAGTACTGAGCAGCCTTAAAGCAAAACAAATCCTCTTTATCTGTTTGCAGCTCTCAGTCTCTCACACTCAGCCAGGCACATTCCATTGTATTGTGACGTCACTCAGCAGACTGACTGATCCTTCCTTTGACCCGACTCCAGGTTCACAGGGGTTTTTTCTCATGTTAAATCTCAGTCTTTTGCAGAGATGAATACACAGCTTACTTTTCCCTTTACTCTGCGTCAGGAAAAAGTTCTTTTGCAGTATTTCTGGGTTTTCCAAGCTTATTGCGTTACTTGAAACTCAGTTGGGGGGGTGACTTCCTTTTTTCTCCACCTCCCAATGCCGAATTCTTATTCCAAATTAATTAATTTTGACTTACTTCGTCCAGATCGTGACTTTTTTTTCAGGAAGACTCCACCGCTTGCAGGCTGCAGGCTCGGGGCTTCGCTTCTTGGAGGTAACGATGGTGCCCAAAATGGCTCCTGCGACTACCACTCGGCTGGCTCTCGGGAGCTATTGCGGGCTTCCCGGGCAGCTGAGGAGTCACTTCTGGAGATCCGCGTGCCCCTGCGGATTTCCCCCCCTCCGCGATGCCAGAAACCTCGGAGTACCTCGGGTTTCTGTGCCTTCATGCCAGCGCGGCATACCGGAAGTCGCTATTACATTTCATTAATTACATTCCATTTATAATTGACCCACCTAACGACAAATAATTACAATTACAACAAATAAAGTATTGACATGCATCATGCATCTATCTCATATATTGGTTTCACCTTTTAAGTTGCATTACTGAAATAAATGCACTTTTCGATGATATATAATTTTCCGAGTTTCACCTGTTTGTTGGAAATGTAAAGAAAAAGAAGGTACTTTATATCATATGTGGTGGGAATGTAGTGAAGTCAAAAAATTATGGGAGATGATATATAATGAATTGAAAAAGATGTTTAAAATGACATTTGTAAAAAACAAACAAACCAGAAGCATTTTTCTTAGGGATTCTAGGACAAGACCTGCCAAGGAAAAGAAAGAAATTATTTATGTATGCTACAACAACGGCAAGAGTCTTCTTAGCACAAAGATGGAAGAATGAGGAAATCCCAATGAAAGAACAATGGCAAGAAAAACTGATGAGTTATGTGTTGGCAAACTACGTGAGGACAACCATTACTTCAAATAAGCATGGGAACTTTTTACAAATTATTTTAAAAGACAACAAAAGGATTTGGACTACTTGGCAGGTTTTGAATAAACATCCACAATTTATTAGCAAAACATATGATAGATAAGGTAATGATATGTACAATTTTATAACATGCAGAAAACAATACGTACAAACATATCAGAGAGGGGAGCTGAGGGAAGTCCTTAGAGGGTGGGAGAGAGAGGGAGGGGAGGGGAAAGGGGGATTGTGATTGGTTATGTTATTGGTAATTTGTATTGTTCAAAAATTCTTTTTCTTATACTTCAATAAAAAAATTATTATTATTTTAAAAACAGATTATTATGACCCAACAGGGAACTTTACCAAGAGAGATCATGGTCCTACAAGTCTCCTCCATGACTTCCTGATGCAGAGCTCTCTGGGCAGGATCCAGCAATGCCCACTCCTCAACCGTGAAACGAACCACAACATCTTCAAAAGAAACTGAACCCTGAAAGAAAAATATCCTTCTCTTAGGCAGCAAAAATATTATTTCCTGCATGTTGCTCTTTTGCTTCCTGCCTGGATTGTTTTAATCGGATTGGTCTGCTGCACATTTTGATTATTGATGCTTACTATAATGCTTTATAACCAAGATCATGGCCACTGGTCCCATCACCTCCTGGCAAATAGAAGGGGAATAAATGGAGGCAGTGAAAGATTTTACTTTCTTGGGCTCCATGATCACTGCAGATGGTGACAACAGTCACGAAATTAAAAGATGCCTGCTTCTTGGGAGAAAAGCAATGACAAACCTAGACAGCATCTTAAAAAGCAGAGACATCACCTTGCCGACAAAGGTCCGTATAGTTAAAGCTATGGTTTTCCCAGTAGTGATGTATGGAAGTGAGAGCTGGACCATAAAGAAGGCTGATCGCCGAAGAATTGATGCTTTTGAATTATGGTGCTGGAGGAGACTCTTGAGAGTCCCATGGACTGCAAGAAGATCAAACCTATCCATTCTGAAGGAAATCAGCCCTGAGTGCTCACTGGAAGGACAGATCCTGAAGCTGAGGCTCCAACACTTTGGCCACCTCATGAGAAGAGAAGACTCCCTGGAAAAGACCCTGATGCTGGGAAAGATGGAGGGCACTAGGAGAAGGGGACGACAGAGGACGAGATGGTTGGACAGTGTTCTCGAAGCTACGAACATGAGTTTGACCAAACTGCGGGAGGCAGTGCAAGACAGGAGTGCCTGGCGTGCTATGGTCCATGGGGTCACGAAGAGTCGGACACGACTAAACGACTAAACAATAATGCTTTAATGAATTCTTTCATAGTGTATTTTAATGATGATATAAATCTTAGTGAAAATGGGTGGAACTCCACCTTGTTTTATTCAGATGAATTTGTCTGTGCAAGCGTTCCAGTTTGCCAAATGGAAGAATCCCTCTCTCTCTCTGGTACATGGGGTCACGAAGAGTCGGACAGGACTAAATGACTAAACAACAACAACAAGATGCAATGCTTGGCCAAGCACAGGTATGACTGTAAAGGCTATGTCATTGGTCACAGCCCTGGAGAAGAGCGGCAGAAGAAGAGCGGCCGCATCCGACATTCACCTGACAAGATGTGGTGCGCCCCAGGTACCAGCACACAGAAGCGGGCAGGATCTTGCTCAGTATGGCACGGACAACACAGAGGCTGCCAGCATGCAGGAGAAAATAAAGAGGGGTGATATCAGCAGTCATCAGACCACCCACAGAGGCTGCAGGCACCCGCAGGTGAGTGGGAGAGACAGGAGAACAGGTACCGGTAAGTGGGACCCTCACTCGAGGATAAGCCAAGGGGGGCTTTTACAGCATTAAAAATGTACTGAAAAACATGGCTTATACACAAGTATATACAGTACAGTAGTGCCTCGCAAGACGAAATTATTTCGTTCCGCAAGTCACTTCGTCTTGCGATAACAATAATGCTTTAATGGAGTTCTTTCATAGTGTATTTTAATGATGATATGAATCTTAGTTATAATGGGTGGAGCTCCACCTTGTTTTATTCAGATCAATTTGTCTGTGCAAACATTCCCCTCTCTCCCCTCTCTCCTCTCCATGTGTGTTGTTCTGGGATGGAAAGACTCTCCAGATGTCCTAAAGATAATTTATAACGAATAATACTAGTGACATTCAGAGTTAAGGTGAAGGAGCTACTCATTATCCTGAGTGCATAAACCTTCATTAATGTCATTTTCAGCCTTTGTCAAGAACAATGAGGAGGGGAGAGAAACGCCTTGTCTCCCCCACCCCTCAGCCTCTCTCCCCCCAAGGCTCCTTCCCCCTACCTGATCTGGTTCCTCAGCCGCTGCTTCCCCTCCACCAGGATGAAGAGATGGATGAGGAGGTCTTGCCGGCATCCTTCTTTCACCTGCAAGAGACAAAGGGAAGTGGGGAGACAGGAATGCATGATGCTTCTCTCAGAAGAGCATTTGGGAGTTTGTCTACCAACGTGAAGGGGAGCATTAAACTGCTGGGTAATGACAGAATTCTGAATGGGTCTAGAAAATAGATCAAAAAGCTCAAAAATAACTGCTGGTGATTTCAAAAGAATAAATCAATATATAGTTCTGAGACTCTCCGTTTATCTTCAAAGCTACACTATTCCTAAATCTCCTTTCACTGTTTTTCCTATGCGGAACGGACTGATAACCGATGGTCACTTTTTATAAGTGCAGAGACAATCAAAGGAGGAGAACTAATACATCGTAGTTAGTAAATCATAACAAAAATAACACGGAATGCCTTTTGATTTTTGATATGCTATAACCAGCAGGTAAGATATGAGATGTGCAGAATGGCTGGAGAGATTTGAGAGAGACTGCAGAGGAGAGAATGGACAGAATCTGTTGGAATAAAACCTGAGACAGCAGTAGATGAAGAAAAGTCCACAGCTTTACAACTGTATGAAAGAAAGAGAAAGAAAGAAAGAGAAAGAAAGAAAGAAAGAGAAAGAAAGCTGTTCTGAAGCCAGAAGAGATTTATGGAGGATTGGAGGTGGCAAAGACTGATCTGGAAATTAATACACAGGCAAAAAAAGTTTATCATCTATTGGAAATCAGTTGGGAGAAAGACTGGAGGGAATGGCGTAAAAAGAACTTGTTTCTTTTTTATTTGAACTGCAATGATCAATTGGAAATAGGACCATATTTTATGGTACTAAGTTTGATTTAAGGAAGACACAATAGGCAAATCATAGGAACTATGATATTAAGATTTGTCATAACCCTTGAAGAGAATTCATCATAATGAGGTGGAGAAAGGCCATACTGGAAATTTAATGAAAACAACCAATGAACTTTCTGATTGGATAAAGGTGAAGCCGAGAGGCCTGGAAGGGAAGATTGAGAAATACCATCTTGCAGAATGAGGAATGGCCGGATATCAATAAAGCCAGAAGTTGTTCTGGAATGCATAATTTGAATAATCGTTATATACATAATTGGCAGACAGAGAAATGGAAGATACTCCTTTGCTTTATGTTTTATATTTTTTTCTTATCTTGTTTTACCTATGACTTTTATTTTTTGTTAGTGTTCTGTCAATTTCACCTACATGTATGTTTTATTTTTTGAATTTTCATATCTTGGATAAGGGAGGATACACACAGGAAGGTGATGGAGAGAAGCTGAAGGGCTGAGGAAAGGGGACGAGGCTCCCAGGTGAGAGCTGGGAGGGTTCGCTCTTCTGTGTCTGGAATAAGGATATAAAGAGCTTCGGCTTATTATACTCTAATTTTTGTTTTTTCTCTTCCTTTTTCTCTTTTCTGGTAAGTTTTCTATCTCTCTTTTTCAGAATAGTTTGGCTTTTATTGAATTTCAAGTGGGAAACTTTCAATAAAAATCAATATTTAAAACTAAAAAGTTCCTTTGCTCCACCAAAAAATGGACAGAAACAAAAATCTGGCAGAAGTGACTTCCACTTCCCTGGACACTCAGAAAGCCTGTCCACATCCTGATCCTTGTGCAAAAAGGCAGAAGTGGAGGAACAATATCCACAGACAAAACAGTCCCTAGCCCTCCATGCAAGGTGAGCTGTGGGGGTGTGAGAATCCCAGGTGATCTAGGGGGCAACATTGGGACCCATCCAAATATGGGAGGTTTGTCCCGGAGAAATATCTATTGAATTCCAAAAGAGATATGATGACCCAACAGGGAACTTTACCAAGAGAGATCATGGTCCTACAAATCTCCTCCATGACTTCCTGATGCAGAGCTCTCTGGGCAGGATCCAGCAACGCCCACTCCTCAGCCGTGAAACAAACAGCGACATCTTCAAAAGAAACTGAAGCCTGAAAGAAAAATATCCTTCTCTTAGGCAGCAAAAAGATTATTTCCTGCACGTTGCTGTTTTGCTTCCTGCCTGGGTTGTTTTAATGGGATTGGTCTGCTGCACATTTTGATTATTGATGCTTATTATAATTCTTTAATGGAGTTCTTTCATAGTGTATTTTAATGACGGGTATGAATCTTAGTGAAAATGGGTGGAACTCCACCTTGTTTTACTCAGATCATTCTCTCTGTGCATCCAGTTTGCCAAATGGAAGAATCCCTCTCTCCTCTCCCTGTGTGTTGTTCTGTTATGGAAAGACTATCCAGATGTCCTAAAAACAATTTATAATGAATAATGCTAGTGACTGCCCCAATTCCAAAGAAGGGCAGTGCCAAAGAATGCTCCAACTACCGCACAATTGCGCTCATTTCACACGCTAGCAAGGTTATGCTTAAAATTCTACAAGGCAGGCTTAGGCAGTATGTGGACCGAGAACTCCCAGAAGTGCAAGCTGGATTTCGAAGGGGCAGAGGAACCAGAGACCAAATAGCAAACATGCACTGGATTATGGAGAAAGCTAGAGAGTTCCAGAAAAACGTCTACTTCTGCTTCATTGACTATGCAAAAGCCTTTGACTGTGTCGACCACAGCAAACTATGGCAAGTTCTTAAAGAAATGGGAGTGCCTGATCACCTCATCTGTCTCCTGAGAAATCTCTATGTGGGACAAGAAGCTACAGTTAGAACTGGATATGGAACAACTGATTGGTTCAAAATTGGGAAAGGAGTACGACAAGGCTGTATATTGTCTCCCTGCTTATTTAACTTATATGCAGAATTCATCATGCGAAAGGCTGGACTAGATGAATCCCAAGCAGGAATTAAGATTGCCGGAAGAAATATCAACAACCTCAGATATGCAGATGACACAACCTTGATGGCAGAAAGTGAGGAGGAATTAAAGAACCTTTTAATGAGGGTGAAAGAGGAGAGCGCAAAATATGGTCTGAAGCTCAACATCAAAAAACCCAAGATCATGGCCACTGGTCCCATCACCTCCTGGCAAATAGAAGGGGAAGAAATGGAGGCAGTGAGAGATTTTACTTTCTTGGGCTCCTTGATCACTGCAGATGGTGACAGCAGTCACGAAATTAAAAGACGTCTGCTTCTTGGGAGAAAAGCAATGACAAACCTAGACAGCATCTTAAAAAGCAGAGACATCACCTTGCCTACAAAGGTCCGTATAGTTAAAGCTATGGTTTTCCCAGTAGTGATGTATGGAAGTGAGAGCTGGACCATAAAGAAGGCTGATCGCCGAAGAATTGATGCTTTTGAATTATGGTGCTGGAGGAGACTCTTGAGAGTCCCATGGACTGCAAGAAGATCAAACCTATCCATTCTGAAGGAAATCAGCCCTGAGTGCTCACTGGAAGGACAGATCGTGAAGCTGAGGCTCCAATACTTTGGCCACCTCATGAGAAGAGAAGAATCCTTGGAAAAGACCTTGATGTTGGGAAAGATGGAGGGCACTAGGAGAAGGGGACGACAGAGGACAAGATGGTTGGACAGTGTTCTCGAAGCTACGAACATGAGTTTGACAAAACTGCGGGAGGCAGTGCAAGACAGGAGTGCCTGGCGTGCTCTGGTCCATGGGGTCACGAAGAGTCGGACACGACTAAACGACTAAACAACAACAACAATGCTAGTGACATTCAGAGTTAAGGTGAAGTGTCTACTCGTTATCCTCAGTGCATAAACCTTCATTAATGGCATTTTGAGCTTTTGTTAAGGGCAGCTTTGACAGAATAAATGAGGGGAGAGAAACACCCTCAGCGTCTCTCCCCCCAAGGCTCCTTCCCCCTACCTGATCCGGTTCCTCAGCCGCTGCTTCCCCCCCACCAGGATGAAGAGATGGATGAGGAGGTCTTGCCAGCATCCTTCTTTCACCTGCAAGAGACAAAGGGAAGTGGGGAGACAGGAGAGCAAGATGCTTCTCTCAGAGGTGCTTTCTGGCTTTTGTGCCCATTTCATATTTTAGTTATGTTAAAATACATCTCCTCTCCTTTGGGCTTTTGGCCCCAAGTTTCTTCCTCAAAACACTTAAAGAACCGACAGAGTAGTTTGAGAATCGCCAGAATGTGACCACACAGAGGAAAAACTCTTTCCTCCTTACCCAGCGGCCTCTCTCTGGTGTCCAGCGAAGTCCTCTCTGCCTCAGAGGAACCAGGACCCGTTTCTGCAAGCAGATCCTTCTCCTGAAAGAGCAACAAGGATTCCAAATAAAGAATGAAGAGAAGGGTTAGAGAAGGAAAGGGAGAGGCAAAATCTTTAAGTGTTTCAAATATCATTCCCTGGACACATTCCAAAATAGGATGAGCAATTATGGTAGTATAGCAGGCTTAAGCAGCCGCCTTGCTCAATATTCCTCGTGTGGTCTCTGTCATTTCTCCCAACCGTCTTAGGAGCCTAAAACGTGTCCTTACGGTGGTCACCGATTCTCTTAAAGCAGGTGACGTTTACTAATATTAATATTTTCATAACATGGGTGAGGCCAAAGTTCACGTGAACCAGACCAAAGGACAGCACTAAGAAGCAAGTGCAATATTGTGTTTTATTATTGAGTTTTAATGTTGTCGGCTGATCTGGGAGCCTACGATGAAGGGCGGGTAATGAATAATAATAATCATAAAAATAACAAAATTGTGATGTAGCTTAGCCCCCCCCCCCCAGCCAGATATGCTTGGGGGTTCTCCTGGGGGGCTCAGTGACTACAGCAGGATCCCTTTCCAGCTCTGACAGAGAGGACAAGGCCAGGATCCCCCACGCTCTGGATCCCATGAGGCTATGGCAGTGCCCTCTAGGCGGACTCCTCCAAAATGCAGAGTGGCTGGGTTCCCTCTCTTTATTCGTGGCCTTTCTCTCCCCTCCTTTTCTCCAAGGGGGCATCCAAGGCCCCCCCCCCCTCACTGAATCCCCACAACCTTGAGAACACATCTAATTCGCCTCTTAGAACAGCTGCTTTGGTGGCCAGTTCATTTCCTGGCCCAGTTCAGGGGCTCACACTGGGCACCCCAAACATCAGAACATCAGCAGGACTGGGGCGCAAGAGCCCCTCTCTTTCCCTGGGATTCAGACAAGAGCTCAGCCCTCCCGCCGGACGCCAAGCAGAGCCCCTCCTCCTCCCTGCACTGGTCCCAGCCCTGCATCCTGGGGCAGGGAGTTCCATAGGCTTGACTCTGCACCGCAGGAAGAAGCACTTTCTCTTCTCTTTCCCCTCCCCTCTTCTAACAGTCAGGCTTTCCTTTTTATTTCTTCAGTATGCTTTATGTCCAAATATTTCCGTCCCCCTACAACCTCTATCAGTAAATGGGACTGATTCCTCAGTCTGGGGGGTGGGTGGGCATTTTCAGGCCTTTTTCTTCCCTCCCCAAAGACGCCTCCCTTCCCAAACGGAGTTGCAGAGCTCCTGTGACCTCGCCCGCTACCGGGCTTTGCAGAGAGGAGGGGGGGGCAGGAGGCTCTGCTCCTTGACTTGGGGGTCCCCCCTGCACCCTCCCTGCATCCCAGGGACACCCCCTTCTCCCCAATGCACCCTTTGCAAGATGAGCAGAGACTCACCGGATTCCCGGAGGCGCCAGGGATGCAGCACGTGCAAAGGCCCCCCCCCTCCCTCCTCCTTTTGTAGGCAGGCGAGGGGAGGGAGGGGCTTTGGAGCGGGAGTTCCTCTCGCGCCCCCCACCGCCCCCATCCCACCGCCTTTATTTCCTCTCCTCTCTGGGAACCCAGCCCCATCTCTTTTAACCTGCTCCCCCCTCTCTGGTGTCCATCCCTGCCTCGAGTCCTGCGGCAGGGAGTTCCACAGTTGAAGTGCACTGCAGAAAGTGTTTCTGTCCTGAATCTTCCAACATTCACTTTCAATGGGTGTCTTTGAGTTCCCGTGTTAACAGAGGGGGAGAAAAACTCGTGTTAGAAATTCCCATCAAGATGCCTCTCACTTGGCTATCTCTAAAGAGCCCCCAACTCTGCAACCTTTCTTCATAGGAAAGTCTGACACCCCCTTGGTCATTTTGGCAGCTCTTTTCTGAACCTTTTCCAACTCCACAAATGTGCTCCTTCCTGAGGAGAGGAGACTGTACCCCACATGAGGTTGCACCATAGATTTGTGACCACTGGGGGGCTGCAGGGCTCTGTCCTGGGCCTGTTGTTGCTCAATCTGTCCATAAACGTCTTGGATGGAGGAATTGAGGGGATCCTCATCCAATTTTCAAATCCAGGTAGGTAGCTGTGTTGGTCTGATAATAAAACAATCCTTCCAGTAGCACCTTAGAGACCAACTAAGTTCATCATAGGTATGAGCTTTCTTCAGGTACTGTATCTGGAAAAGTGTGCATTCACACGAAAGCTCATACCTATGATAATTTTCAGATGACACCAAAGTGGGAGGGGCAAGTAATGGCACAGAAAACAGAATCAGGATTAAAGATTACCATTACAGATTGGAAAACTGGGGGCAAGCTAACAAAATGAATTTCCATTGGGACCATTATCAGGTTCTGCACTTAGGCAGGAAGAACCAGATGCTCAAATATAGGATGGGGGCACTTGGCTTGCTAGCAGTGCATGTGAAAAAGATCTAGGGGTCTTGGTGGACCACAAGCTCAACATGAGTTCACATTGTGATGGAGCTGGGGAAAAAAGTGAATGCTATTCTAGGCAGCGTCCACAGAAGTCTAGCACCTGGCAGCGTCCAAGAGCCCTCGCTCCAACCCACCAGGCTGTACGCTGCCCCCTGGTGGTTCCCTGACAGGGGGACATGCAACCTGCAGCAAGAGATGGAGGGTGGGGTGGTGCTGCTGCTGAGGCAGGGGGTGCTCAATTATGCTCAGGAGGGAAGCAGGAGACAAGAGGAAGAAGCTGCTATGGGTTGCCAGCACTGACTGGCAGCCTTGACCCTCCAGGGGGCCAGACGGGAAATGTTCCCAGCCCAACCCTGAGATGCCACTGGGGGGGGGGTGAAGCTTGGACCCTTCCACATGCCCAGCAGGTGCTCTTCCAGTGATCTTTGTAGTCTTGGTCATATTATGGGGGTGTCAGAGAGCCGGGTTAGTTTCTATGAAGCGCTTCAGAATGTGCCATGCAGAGAATGTGCCATGCAGAGCAGGCATTTGTCCACAGACGGCTTTCCAGGCCAGCATGACTAAACCACTTCTGGTGCATGGAGGACCATGATGGAAGCCAGAGCGCACGGAAATGCCCTTTACCTTCCCGCCACAATGGTACCTATTTACTTGCACTGGTGTGCTTTTGACCCTGCTAGGTTGGCTAGGTTTGGTGCAGAGGTCTAGTTCCCTCCCCCCGCCATGTTGTGCCACCCCCCCCTTTGCTCAAAGGGGCTCTGGCACTGCCCTCCCACCCCTGTGTCACCTTCCCACAGCTGTGAGCTGGGCCCTTCACCAAACACCCCAAACAGAGAACTCTTCCCTGAACACTTCACCCCGAAGGTAGCAAAGAATAGCCAGCTTAGCCTAGCACAGTGATGGGCAACCTTTTGAGCTTGGTGTGTCAAAATTCGCCAAAAAACCGAGCATAACTTGGGTGGTGTGTCGAGAAAAAAACCCCATAATTTCACAATATTTATAGTTTAAATAACAAAAATGTATAATTGTAATATATAACTGTATTTAATAAACCAAAAACTAATTATTTAACTTATTTTTAATTTTTTTAAAAAAAAATATTTAAAAAGGGGGGAAAATAAGGCAAAACCCAGAGGTCTTTCCTCAGGCCATACTCCAATAGGTCTGCCGCTGGGGAGGTGGGCTTGGGTTGGGCCTGTGCCTCCTCGTGGCCCTCTTCAGCCCACCTCTCCCCTCACTCCCACTCGAGAGGAGGTTTAAAATGCATTGGGGTTGACCCCCTCTTCCCCTTGCAGTTTTGTTTTGTTTTTTGCGCCCACCGTGGTCTCCTGCTTCAGTCTCCCAGATTTTTAACAGCTTCCCGGCTTTGTTCCACCCAGCCTTCAACCGCAGTATTTTAATTATTATTATTACTTTAAAGAAAAAGGGGGTGGGGAAGGGGGAGGGAAAAGGCTCCCCTCTCAAAAACAGTCAGACAAGCAGGTTTCAATTTAAAGGCAGGACAACCAGCAGTCAAACAACAGTGACAAAAGTGGGAGTGGGGGGGTGAGAAGTGGGGTAGGTGAGGATGATAAGGAGGAGATGAGTAGGGGGGATTTGGTGTATAAAATGAAGGGGGGAGTCTATGTATTAAAAGTGGGAGATGGGGGTAATAATAGTGATGTAGAAGTGTAAGGTCGAAGATCCCGCCACGTGCCGCGTGTCACTGAAATGGCTACCGCGTGTCAGTGCTGACACGCGTGTCATAGGTTCGCCATCACCGGCCTAGCAGTTACTTTGCAGATTCAGCCATTGCTTAACAGCAGTTCGATTTAAAAAAAGAAAAAAACGTAGCAAAGAATGAGGCATTTGGTGGAATACAACTGATTTATTAGAAATAAACAAGTTGAGGCTAAGTTTGTGTACATATAATTTCAAGTGTTCCTGTTCCTTTTTTTGTTTCTTTATTACTACTGTAACAATAGCCATTCTTATGCTGTTCCTCTCTTCTCCTCCCGATCCAACCAACCCTGGTTGACAATTCCCTCTCGCTCTCCAACCTCCAAGGGTCTCTCCTGAAGAGGCCAGAGACCATCTTGGCTGCTTTGAGTCCTGGAAGACCTGCTCCCTGCCTTGCAGGCCTTTTCCCATCTGACCACTGGATGTGCAGCTGGGGTAGTTTGTATCTGTTTTTAGTCGTTGCTGTGATTTGTGTGGAAATTGCTGGGTTTGGTTGTGTATTTTTTGATGTTTCATTTCTTGTTTATGATTACTTTCTTTTATACGATCTATTAATCTGCTATACTGCTTTCAACTGAAAATCTCAGGACGGTTTCCAGCATTAAAATACAAAATAAAACACAGAATACAGAATAAAAACCAGAAAAAATGAAGCAAACAAATAACCCACCTCCCATAACTGCATTTAAAAGGAAATTGAATGTTAAATCAGTCTAAGGTCATTCTTTCAAATTCTCCACCAATCATGAATCACCCCCAGCATCCCAAACTGGCCATCCCCCTCCCTAGCAGCTAACATTACCTTCAATCTATTCTAATACTGTACTTACTATTATTACATTAATTCCTTTGTTAGAGGCAACAACTACTCTCCTACTACTCCTACTAAAATCCCTTCTTAGCCATGAAGATCACTGAGCGACCTTGAGGACCAGGCACTACCTCACAACACTGCCAGGGAGTTGGATTAGATGACCCTCTGCATCCCCTCCAACACTAGAATCTATAATTCTATTATATTCCCCGTTGCAAGTTATTTGATGGGAAGTGAAACTTTTATTCCAGGTGAAGCTCTTTCTACATTTCAAGCACTGTCCGGGTTTCTCCATCATATGAATTCTTTGATGGGAAGTGAGTGTTTGCTTCAAGGTGAAGCTTTTTCCATACTCTTGGCATTGAAATAGTTCCCCCCCCATTGAGAATTCTCTGATGCCACAGGAGCGCTTTCCTTGCAGTAATGCCCATCATGCATTCTAAGTTTCTGCCCTGTATGAATTATTCTGTGGGAATAGAGAGTTTTCTTGTGGGTGAAGCTCTTTCCACATTCCAAGCATTCTTAGGGTTTCTCCCCTCTATGAATTCTTTGATGGTAAGACAAATATATCTTCCAACTGAAGCTCTTTCCACATTCCGAACACTGATATGGTTTCTCCCCTGTATGAATTCTTTGATGGGAAGTGAGATCAATATTCCGACTGAAGCTGTTTCCACATTCTAAACACTGATAGGGTTTCTGCCTTGTATGGATTATTAGATGGGAAGTGAGACTGGAGCTGGAACTGAAGCTCTTTCCACATTTCAAGCATTGATAGGGCTTCTCTCCTGTATGAGTTCTTTGATGGGAAGTGAGACGGTCCTTCCTGTCGAAGCTCTTTGCACATTGCAAGCACTGATAGGGTTTCTGCCCTGTATGAATTGTTTGATGGGAAGTGAGATAGGAGCTGCAACTGAAGCTCTTTTCACATTTCAAGCACTGATAGGGTTTCTCTCCTGTATGAATTCTTTGATGGGAAGTGAGACGGTCCTTCCTGTCGAAGCTCTTTCCACAATGCAAGCACTGATAGGGTTTCTGCCCTGTATGAATTGTTTGATGGGAAGTGAGAGAGGAGCCCTGACTGAAGCTCTTTCCACAATCCAAGCACTGATATGGTTTCAACCCTGTATGAATTCTTTGATGGCAAGTGAGATTGTCCTTTCTACTGAAGCTCTTTCCACAATCCAAGCACTGGTATGGTTTCTGCCCTGTATGAATTCTTTGATGGCAAGTGAGATTGTCCTTTCTACTGAAGCTCTTTCCACAAGCCAAGCACTGATAGGGTTTATTCCCAATGGGATTTTGATAAGACATGGAATCAGAGCTGTTAGGGAAGTTATCTTCACATTCCAAAGACTGATATGGCTTCTGCACTGTGTGGATTTTCTCATGGTTTCCTTTGTTCTTCATTTCCAATTCATCACCACCTGAAACAAAGAGAGAGGTGGATTAGAGCATCAGGATTATATGAAGCCCCCAATTATTGAACAATGCTCATTAGCGCTTGTGAGAGAGGAAGAACTGAAAGGGGTTAGATGGGAAATCTTAATAAAAGTTTCACTGCCTTCTTGACTGCCATCCACAGACATCTTTACGGCAACCTGAGTTTTGAAAAGTCTGGCTCTTTTCTGGGATGGATTTTGTTTTCCTGATCATACAATGTCCTGGACATGACTGACTACAACCAAGAGGAGCAGGCTGGATTGGGGTGGGGGGGCAGTCAAGCAGAAGTGAAAGAGGGAGGCAGCTGAAGCCACTGGGCTTGGGTCCTCCTCTCCAGAGCAGCAGCAGAAAACAAGGTTGCTCCAACTTCCATGGAAGAGCCCCTTTGATACTGGGAGATCTCCTGGTGTTAACTCCCATTCTGCCAGATCCCAGATCAGAGATGTCTAATGTCAAGAAGGTGACATTCTCCCTGTCTTTTCTGTGACTGAAGACGGGAGATGGTACATCCACCCCAGTAAACATTCCTATTGATTCTTAACTGCATTCAGTTTATTTCCCGTCAGCACCAGGAATGGACGACTCCTTTGACATGACAGGGAGATGCAGATAAAGAGAATGGTGTCGGTTAAAGCATTCTCTGGATTCCTCTCAGGGCAGAGGAGGAACGGGCCCTGTCGTCTGGCACATACTTCCCCATGAAATGCAAGAACAGCCAAGGCACTGGGGGCTGGAGCACTGGGTCTGCTGCAAACCACCCACACCCCGACTCCGTTTCTGGATGCAGAGGTCATCCTACGAATTGGAAGTTAATTGACAATTAAAGTAAAGGCATGTGCTGGAGGAGATGCAACTACAATCTGTGGTACATTCAGCTGCATGGATTTAAGGTTTGAGCTGAGATAAGATTTCATTCTGTGTGAGAGATGGGGGGGAGAGAATCCCATGGCTGTTTACTTTGAGTTTCTTTCTTTACTTTTACAATTCGGCAACCCTCTCCGGAATGCAAGTTTAAATACATATACATATACATGAGTGAGGATGGAATAAATTGGAGTAACACGAAGATTAAAATACAACAACAGAGAGTCCATGTGATTTGAAAGGAAGAAGGGAAGGGGGGAAGCTCTAGTGTTTGAATGGACTATGATGGAAATATAGAGCCAACCCCCCACCCTCCACTTTTTATAAAATAACAGGGAAAAGAAATAAAGACAGAGGATTTGGAATGTAATCTAACTTGAAGGATATCAGCTATAAGGATGAAAGGAAATTGAGCTGTGGAAAAAAGACAACACAGAGGTCTTGTGTTGAAAAGGAGCATTAAATCACTCTCAGACCACAATTCATGCTAGTTATATTCCAAGGAGAAAACTTAACACATAAAAGTTAGAGACTAAGTTAAGACATACTGAATTATAAAGATATGATAGAGAAAGGCAAGAAAAATATTAAAGATTACTTTGAACTTAATTGCAACCAAGGTGTTTGGGACGCAAGCAAGGCAGTTTTAAGAGGCTATTTTACTCAGCAAAGTGCATATCAGAGGAAAATAAGGGAAGGGAAGAAATTGGATATATCTAACAAGTTAATAAGGAATGAGAAAGAATTCTTTACAAAAGTGGGAAATACTTTCTACAAGAGATAAAGACAATACAATACTCAATGCTTGCAAACCAATGCTTGTTCTCCTACCCTCAATGCTCGCCTGGTCCTGGGAGAAGGGGGACAAGAATGCTCTCCAAAGACACTGAGTCTGTCAGCTGTCCCTCCTCTGGTGTTTCTTCTTCCTGCTGTTCCTCTTCCACTATTTCCCAGCTTCTCCCCTCTGCAGCCTCTGAACTATGACCATCTGCAAACCACGGTTCTAAATCTACACTGCCCTCCTGCCCATGGGAAGGTTCAGGAGAAGGGGGCAGCCCCCACCATTTCTCCTCAGTCCAGCCGACAGTAGGAGAGGGGACAGTGATTCCTACCATTTCCCTAATTCCTTCGAGATCTTCCTGCCTCTTTCTCACCTTGCCCATCTTTGGTCATCCTGTTTCCATTAACAAAAAGGCGAAAGACTTGTGATCGTGAGCAATGCTCTGAACCTAGAAATCTCTGTCTCCAACCTGCCTTTAAATCCCCTTGACATGGGGTGGGTGGATCCCACTGGGGAGCTGAGAATCCTGCACTGAGCAACCCTATATTTGCATGTGTTAATAATGTCTGATGTGTGTGAACTCAGGATATTCCTGAATGCCTTTCAGGATGTGGGAATAAGGCTTCCGTCAGGACACCATGGCGGCTCTGGTGTCCTATTAGAGTTATGTCAATATTATACAGTATAGAGATAAACCATATCATGAATTCAGGTAAACACACATCTCCTGACACTCTAGGTGGCAATGTTGAGATCCATCAAAATCTGAGAGGTTTGTGACAGAAAAATATTGATTGAATTTCAAAACAAGTACTATGACCAAACAGGGAACCTTACCGGGAGACAGGTAGGTAGCCGTGTTGGTCTGGATCGAAGTAAAATAAAAAAATTCCTTCAGTAGCACCTTAAAGACCAACTAAGTTTTTATTTTGGTATGAGCTTTCGTGTGCATGCACACTTCTTCAGATACAGTGAAATGGAAGTTTCACTGTATCTGAAGTGCCTGGAAACTTCCATTTCACTGTATCTGAAGAAGTGTGCATGCACACGAAAGCTCATACCAAAATAAAAACTTAGTTGGTCTTTAAGGTGCTACTGAAGGAATTTTTTTATCTTACCGGGAGAGTTCATGATCCTACAAGTCTCCTCCATGACTTCCTGATGCAGAGCTCTCTGGGCAGGATCCAGCAACGCCCACTCCTCAGCCGTGAAACAAACAGCGACATCTTCAAAACAAACTGGACCCTAAAAGAAAAAAGGTCCTTCTCTTACACAACATAAAGATTATTTACTGCACATTGCTCTTTCTGCCTGTGTTGTATTAATTGGATTTGTCTGCTGCACATTTTGACTGTGGATGCATAATTTAATGTTTTGGGATTCTTTCATACTATTTTTTAATGATGGGTATGAATTTTAATGAAAATGGGTGGAGCTGCACGTTGATTTCTTCAAATCATTCTGTCTGTGCAACCATGCCAGTTTTCCAGATTTCACAGAAGAAAAAAGAGCAGAAGAGAGATTCATTTGCCCCCAGAAATGCCCTGTCTCCCCCACCCCTCAGCCTCTCTCCCCCCAAGGCTCCTTCCCCCTACCTGATCCGGTTCCTCAGCCGCTGCTTCCCCTCCACCAGGATGATGAAGAGATGGATGAGGAGGTCTTGCCAGCATCCTTCTTTCACCTGCGAGAGACAAAGGGAAGTGAGGAGACAGGAGTGCATGATGCTTCTCTCAGAGGTGCATTTGGGAGTTTGTCCTCATTTTATATTTTAATTATGTCTAAATACATCTCCTCTCCGTTGGGCTCTTGGCCTCAAGTGTCTTCCCCAAAATACTGAAAGAACCCACAGATTATTTTGAGAATAACAGGATGTGACCACACAGAGGAAAAACTCCTTCCTCCTTACCCAGCGGCCTCTCTCTGGTGTCCAGCGAAGTCCTCTCTGCCTCAGAGGAATCAGGACCCGTTTCTGCACACAGATCCTTTCCCTGAAAGAGCAACAAGGATTCAAAAGAAATAAAAAGAACTATTCGAAAAGGAATGGCAGAGGCAAAATTATAGGGATATTTGATCTCATTCCTTTCTGAAAAAGGATGGCCCATTTTTTTTAGCATTTGGGGATGTTCTCCCTCTTGTTTGGAGCCCTTTGGGAGTATCCAGAGGAAAGTCTCTCTCACCTGCTTCTCCATCTGATTCCTCTCCTCTGCCTGACTCAGGAGAAAACCTTCAGCCAGGGCCACTGCCTGAGAACTGGTTTCTGCTCCGCATTCCCTCACCCAGCTCTCCATCTCCAGTGGAAGGACAGCCAAGAACTGCTCCAAGATCACCAGGTCCAGCATCTCAGCTTTTGTGTACCTTTCTGGCTTCAGCCACTGGTGGCAAAAGTGGTGGAGTCGGCTGCAAACCTCACGGGGTCCTTTGGCCTCCTGGAAGCAGAACTGCCTGAACTGGTGGCTCTGGACCTCTGAGCGAAGGGTGTCCTCCTCTCCCAGGCTCTTCTGCCCAGAGCTTTCCCAGAATCCCCCAGTGCTCCCATTATCAATGCCCTGGCCTCTTCTTGCTCCAGGGGCAGTTGAGTCTTGCTCATCCATCTTCACTCTCAGGAAGTCCACAAAAGATCCGAAGGAACCCCTTGGTCCTCTTCTAAGTTCTGTCCGTCTGAACGAGAGGTGCTGGCAAATTCTACAAACAAAGACATTGTTCTGTTCTAAAACTGATACACGGGAAGGAGAAGAAGGTTGTTCCCTGAGTAAGCGGAGATGAGTCTGAGCTTTCTTTAAGAAAAAATGTGATCCTGTCCTCTGGGGTATTAGCCACCCTTCCCAATTTGGTGTCATCTGCAAACTTGATCAGGATGCCCTCAAGCCCATCATCCAAGTCGTTTATAAAGATGTTGAATAAGACAACATCCCTTCAAAATGACCTTAACAGATTAGACACCTGGGCCAAAGCAAACAAGATGAAATTTTTATTTTGGTATGAGCTTCCGTGTGCATGCCAAAATAAAAACTCATACCAAAGCTCATACCAAAATAAAAACTTAGTTGGTCTTTAAGGTGCTACTGAAGGAATTTTTTTATTTTACTTCGACCCAGACCAACACGGCTACCTACCTGCAAGATGAATTTTAACAGGGAGAAATGTAAAGTACTACACTTGGGCAAAAAAAAATGAAAGGCATAAATATAGGATGGGTGACACCTGGCTTGAGAGCAGTACATGTGAAAAGGATCTAGGAGTCTTGGTAGACCACAAACTTGACATGAGTCAACAGTGTGATGCAGCAGCTTAAAAAGCCAATGCAATTCTGGGCTGCATCAATAGGAGTATAGCATCTAGATCAGGGGAAGTAATAGTACCACTGTATTCTGCTCTGGTCAGACCTCACCTGGAGTACTGTGTCCAGTTCTGGGCACCACAGTTCAAGAAGGATACTGACAAGCTGGAACGTGTCCAGAGGAGGGCAACCAAAATGGTCAAAGGCCTGGAAACGATGCCTTATGAGGAACGGCTTAGGGAGCTGGGTATGTTTAGCCTGGAGAAGAGAAGGTTAAGGGGTGATATGATAGCCATGGTCAAATATATTAAAGGATATCATATAGAGGAGGAAGAAAGGTTGTTTTCTGCTGCTCCAGAGAAGCGGACACAGAGCAATGGATTCAAGCTACAAGAAAGAAGATTCCACCTAAACATTAGGAAGAACTTCCTGACAGTAAGAGCTCTTCGACAGTGGAATTTGCTGCCAAGGAATGTGGTGGAGTCTCCTCCTTTGGAGGTCTTTAAGCAGAGGCTTGACAGGCATATGTCAAGAATGCTTTGATGGTGTTTCCTGCTTGGCAGGGGGTTGGACTGCATGGCCCTTGTGGTCTCTTCCACCTCTATGATTCTATGAGAAGTACTAGGGTGCTAGATTTCATCTCCAGGGATGTGTGTGTCCACCCAGGGATGAATGTGCCTTGGGGGTTTGTAGCTGTCCGGTTTTTTTGCATCTCCTTGGGATTTATGTGGAAATGGTTCAGCGTGGTGTCTTTTTTATGCTCCCTTCCAACTCTATGATTCCATGATCCTATGATTCTCACAGGGGCCACACAGGGACCTCAGTGGGAAGCCCCCCAGCAGGACTGGGACACAAGAGCCCATCCCCCTGTGCTTCTTTCCAGCAACTGGGATTCAGAAGCATCGCTGGGGAGACAAGAGCTCAGGCCGGCAGATGAAGCCACCAGGAGCCCCTCCTCCTCCCTGCACTGCTTCCAGCCTTGCCTCCTGGGGCAGAGAGTTCCATAGGTTTGACTCTGCACCGCACCAAGAAGCGCTTTCTTTTCTCTGCCCCTTCCCCTCTCCAAGCAGCTTTCTTCACTCTCAGTAAGTCTCCAAAAGATCAGAAGGAACCCCTTGGTCCTCTGTCAAGTTCTGTCCATCTGAGCGAGAGATGCTGGCAAATTCTACAAAGGAAATATATTGTTCTGTTATAAAATTGACCTGCTGTCAGGAGGATAGAAAGGTTCTCTCAGCAAGTGTGGATGAGACTTGCTAGGAACCAGAGTATGACTACATCACAGGCCAGACTCTGAGCTTTCTCCAAGAATGAAAGGAAGGAAGAAGGAAGAAGAAGAAATCCTCTCGCCCTCCTAGGGGGAAAGTGACCAGGCCAAAAGTGGAGGCAAATGAAGGGGTTTCTGTGAGAGGAATTTGCCTGGTGGCTCCTGACTCTCAGTGTTTTCAGCCCAGGGATAAAATCAGAATGGTGATTGACAAGTGAATCATTTGTTCCAAGTGTGGACACTAGTCTCTATTGAGGGTCCTAATCCTGGGCTCCTCAAGAGTTGCTCTCCCTCCCAGCCCCATTTCAGGGCACATTTCATTTCTGCTAGCACTTTTCTAGCACTTTGCATCGCCAACATCTCCAGACAGACTCCTGGGGTGGGATCCCTTTTTCTTTGTTCTGAGGGCCAAATCCTGATCTGGCCAAGCCCCTGAGCAACTAAAGCAAGTAAAGCAAAACTCAGTTTCTTTCTGTCACTGCAACTTGTTTTAAATGGTTTTTAAACTAAAACCTTTCTTATTCGTTCAACGTCTCCCTTAGTCTCCAAGTGTCGAAGGTTTCCCTCATACAAAACCCAAGAAACAACCTGTGGTGGTTGAAAATACAGTGGTGCCTCGCTTAACAAACGCCCCGTAAGACAAAATTTTCGCTTAAAGAAAGGATTTTTCTAGCGGAGGTTGCCTCGCTAGACAAATTCGTTTTACGAAGAATTCGTCTAGCGAATCGCGGTTTCCCATAGGAATGCATTGAAATTCAATTAATGCGTTCCTATCGGCAATTTTTTTTAAAAAAATATTCAATGCATTCCTATGGGATTCGCTAAACAAATTTTTCGTTATAAGAATAGACCCGTGGAACGAATTAAATTCGTCTAGTGAGGCACCACTGTATATCTAGAGGAGTCCTAGAGAGTTGGAGGGTTTGCCTCAAATGGTGGAAGAGTCAGGGCAGGAAATATAACCCATGAGGAGAATGAATTCCTACAGAAAGTTGTCTATTTTGTGAGGGAAAGATGGTTCTGTGAGGAGAAGGGAGAGGAGAGAGTCGGGCAGAAGCAGAAATGGAGGGAAAAACCTCTGAGGGAATTTCAGTCAGGAGACAAAATGGAGGAAACCAAAACCTGTCAGAGAAGCTCAGGCTTGGAAGAAAACAGATTCAGTTTGGGGGGGGGGATTCCCAGAGACCAGGCGGGAAAAGGCAGAGAAGAAGCCTTTCCTCTTGGTTTGGAAAGGACTTGGTTGTCCTAAAGGAGAGAAAACAGAAATCGCTTCAGAGATGGAGGTCAAGTGGAGCAGAGCCAGCCGGAGAGAGTTATGGGGAGGTCCATAAATGCAATAAATGATGATGATGGTGATGATGATGATGGCAGCCCAGGAGGAGGATCTGAGGGGACTTGAATCCAGGCCAAGATGGTGAAGAGTGGCGAGAATTTGGCAGGGGAATGGTGGCCTGGAGGCTGAGGCGAAGGAGGCAGGATTATTTATTATTATTATTTTCATTTAGTTGATTTTCATTTAATAATAATAATAATAATAATAATAATAATAATAATAATAATTTATTTATACCCCGCCCATCTGGCTGGGTTTCCCCAGCTACTCTGGGCAGCTTCCAACCGAATATTAAAAACAGTACAGCATCAAACATTAAAACCTTCCCTAAACAGGGGAACGCCTTCAGTTGTCTTCTAAATGTAAAATAGTTGTTTATTGCCTTGACATCTGCTGGGAGGGCTGTTATTTTATGAAATAACAGGAACGAAGGTGCTTTTTGGCTTATCTATTAATGTTGCAGCCGGTTATCCTAGTCAATAAAGACAGAAAAGGGTTCTTTCCGAGGAAGGTCTGGTTTATTAAACTGCAGCCGGCATCAGCGAGATCATTCTCAAAGGCTGAGCCCCGATTCCTCTTCCGAGGACCCTTTTATAATGACTGACAAACAACTTCTTGGTCCAAGAGCATGTGCAGAGTGAGATTACATCATTTTGCAAATTAGCAGATTACAAAAAGAAGAGGTCTCCCTTGCTCAGACACTACCCAAGCAAATTCTAAATCTGTCTCCTTCCTCATTTCTTCCCAGACGCACATTGCAAACACAAGCAAAATATCCAGACCCTTCCACTTCCCCTTTTCTTCCTCCAACTCTTGACTTTTGCCATTTCTGATAAGTAACGCATTCAACACGGGAGTTGGGTGGCTCTGACGACACTTTCTGCTCAACTTTGGGGCAAGGGCAGGTAAATACTGTTTGATCCCTCTGTCATTCCCACTTGTTTCCGCCTGAACCCACATTCACAGACATGAAGAGAGATGCCTTGAATCTGATAATTCTCGCATTTGGAAGCTACCTATGGGAGTTCAAAAACTCTGGTGCAGTTTTTTAAAATGTTGGCACAGATTTTGTTTATGAGGAGACAGTTCCATCAAGGATGCAAAGACAAGTTGGGGGATGAGTGTTCAGACCCCTGGGCTCTCACTTGTGGGGTGCCTCAGGGTTCTATCCTCTCCCCCATGCTTTTTAACATCTATATACAGTCGCTGGGAGAGATCATCAGCGGGTTTGGGCTGGGTGTTCATCGGTATGCGGATGATACCCAGCTCTACCTCTCTTTCAAATCAGAGCCAGTGAATACAATGAAGGTCCTGTCTGAGTTTCTGGAGGCAGTTGGAGAATGGAGGATGGCTAACAGATTGAGGTTGAATCCTGACAAGACAGAAGTACTGTTTTTGGGGGTCCTGAATGGGGCAACTGTGCCCCTGAAGAATTGGGTGTGCAGCCTAGGAGTCATTTTGGACTCACAGCTGTCCATGGAGATGCAGGTCCATTCTGTGTCCAGGGCAGCTGTCTACCAGCTCCATCTGGTACACAGGATGAGACCCTCCCTGCCTGCAGACTGTCTCATTAGAGTGAAGCATGCTCTGGTTATCTCCTGCTTGGACTACTGCCATGCGCTCTACGTGGGGCTACCTTTGAAGGTGTCCTGGAAACTACAACTAATCCAGAATGCGGCAGCTAGACTGGTGTCTGGGAGTGGCCACTGGGACCTTATAACACCAGTCCTAAAGGATCTTCATTGGCTCACAGTCCATTTCCTAGCACAATTCAAAGTGTTGGTGCTGACCTTTAAAGCCCTAAAGTGGCCTTGGCCCAGTATACCTGAAGGACCATCTCTACCCCCATCGTTCTGCCCAGACACTGAGGTCCAGCACCGAGGGCAGTCTGGCAGTTCCCTCACTGCGAGAAGCGGAGTTACAGGGAAACAGGCAGAGGGCCTTCTCGGTAGTGGTGCCTGCCCTGTGGAACACCCTCCCATCAGATGTCAAGGAGATAAAGAACTACACAAATTTTAGAAGAAGTCTGAAGGCAGTCCTGTTTAGGTAAGTTTTTAATGTTTGATATATTATGATTTATATATATGGTATATATATTGGAAGCCGCCCACAGTGGCTCAGGAAACCCAGCCAGATGGGTGGGGTATAAATATAACATCCAAACACCACTTAAAACCTTCATGGAAGAAGAGATTCTCGCATTGCAGGGGGTTGGACTAGATGACTTGGACTCCTTTCCAACTCTACGAATCCATGATCCTATGATTCTCACAGGGGCAACCCAGGGGCCTAAATAGGAAGCCCCCCCAGTAGGGCTGGGGTGCAAGAGCCCCTCTCTCCCACCCCACCCCCTGTGCTTCCTTCCAGCAACTGGGATTCAGCAGCATCACTGGGGAGACAACAGCTCAGCCCTGGCACCGGAAACCAAGCAGAGCCTCTCCTCCTCCCTGCACTGGTTCCAGCCTTGCCTCCTGGGGCAGGGAGTTCCATAGGCTTCACTCTGCACCGCAGGAATCATAGAATCATAGAGTTGGAAGAGACCACAAGGGCCATCCAGTCCAACCCCCGCCTTTCTCCCTCCTCTATATGGCATCCTTTAAGAAGTGCTTTCTTTTCTCTGTCCCCTCCCCTCTTCCAACAGTCTCAATTTACTGCATGGGTCTCGCTTTTTTGTATGTTACATATAAATCTTTCTCTCCAACTACAACGTAGATGGCCCGGATTCCTCAGTATGGAGGGGGTTTATTTTCAGGCCCTTTCCTTCCCTCCCCAAAGCTATGGATGCAAAGGAAGGAAAGAGTGACAGATGTCCTGTGCCCTGGTCCACCTACCAGGCTGTGCAGAGAGGAAGGGGGCAGGAGCCTCTCTCCCCCTGGACTTGGGGGGTCCCCCCATGCATGAGCTGAGCACACACACCAGGGCCGTAGCTGGGGGTGTGAAGAATGCCCACACCAGGGGCACAGACAGAGGGGGGGGGTTGTATGTCAATCCTATGACCCCCGAGGGCTGTGCTTGGGTGGTCAGTGAAGTACAGGGTGGCGGGGAAGGAGTTGAGAATTGGGGCCACAAGGGAGCGGGGCAAGGTGGGTGTTGAATGAATGAATGAATCAATCTTTATTTGCATCAGCCACCAGGCATAGCAATAAAATAAAATGCCGTATACAGAGGATAAAGGTAAAAAGTTGATGACATGAAATACATTTTGGGGGTTAGGATCAATAGTCAAATGATGGATCTTATTCTACCTGACCTGGTTAAAAACCTTGCAACTTTTGCTGTCACCAGTTCATCTTGATCTGCCAAGAGAATGGAGACCGCAACCGGGAGGGGTAACAACCTCGGTCCTCCAATCTTTGTAAAGAGGGACATGAGCCACCGATTCGATCCTGCCATCTCCACAGGGACATAACCGTGTTTGCAGTGGGATTTTTGGGAATCGATCTTGCGTGTCTCTATTTCGGTATTATTAAGTTATGCAAACAGGGGAGGTACAAGGCGGGCGTTGAAGGGGGGGGGAGAAAAAGCTCCCCTCACCCGCGAACCATGTTTGTTCTCCTCTTTGGAGAGCGATCCTGCTTCTCCCAGCAGAGGGGGGGTCCTCCTTTGTCCCCTCCCTAAGAGTAAGTTTCCAGGGGTCTCCGGGGGGGGGGGACTGCTTCCCCTCGCCGGGTCTCCTGGCTTTACCCAAGGAAAGGGGGGGGTCCTGTTACCCCTCCCCGCCTCCCCCAGGAGCAAGACGAAGGAGCTGCTCTGAGGCCTTGGTGTTTCCAGATGGGGGGCAGCCTGCCCCCTCCTCGTTCCCAACCAGACTCCCATTCCTCGCCTCTGGACCCCTCATAAAACCTTTATATATCCCCCCCCGGAAGATTCTTGGGGAGTGAGAGACTTTCCCTCGAATCACCTACAGGGAGGCGGAGAGAGGAAAGGGGGGGAGCCCTTGACTAGGGGGCGCCCTCTGGACGCTTCTGCCGGGGGCGCCAACTCTGCCCCACTTCACCCCCCCCCCCCGCGCCCTCTAGGGAAGAGAGAGGAGACTCACCCGGCGAGGCAGCCTCGGCCAAGGCGAGCAGATCCCCCACTTCCGGGAGGGAGAGGGGCTTGGGCTCCGGAGAATCTGCCCCCTCCCCACTACTTCCCGTCCGCTCTAGGAACCCAGCTCCGCTCCTCTTAACCCTTGGAATGCCAGGCGCCCCTCTCACCGTCTCGGCGCTTTCTCTCTCCCAAGCAGATCCCGAGAGGATTTTCGGGCGGGGGGGGCCTTCGCTCTGGAGGACCCGCCCCCTCCCCCGGGATTTCCCCGTCCTCTCTAGGAGGAAGGCGGGTCAGCTGCTTTTAACCCTTCGGACGGGGAGGACCAGAGGGAAGGGGGAGGTGGAGGGACGGCAGAGGGAGATGCTGGCAGGCCAGACGGGGACCGGGCCCTTCTGCATGCCAAGCAGGTACCCTTCCCAGCTATGGTGGCCCTTCCCAGACTATTCAAGGGACGGAGCTGTGAGCTGGGTCTTGACTGGGTCTTCCACCAAAGAGCCCCTTCATTCCAGCTGCCACCTCAGAGTATTTTTAAATTTTCCTTTATGATTTATGATTACCTTATTTTTCATTTATTAAATTTGTATACTGCCTTCATTTGAAGATACCAGGGCAGTCCCCAGCATTAACATTAACATTCAAAATAGAAACACCAATTACATAATAAAAACTAAAATGAAACACACCAATATTTCCCTCCCACAAAGAAACTTAAAAGGATAAAGTTTAATTAGCCAAAGGCCTGATAGTTATGTTGATGTTGTAATTACTTAAAAACCCTTCCAAACTCACAGCCAATCATCACTCACCCCCAGAATTTAAAACTCCCCCTCCCCCCAGCTAACATTGCCTTAAATCTATTATAATACTGTACTTACTATTATTACATTAATTACTATGTTAGAGGAGTATACAGCTTTATATAAAACACCAGAATAAAGCACCCAAATTTTCAGCAGAAACAAATACATGAACAATTTCTAAGAGTCTCATGGCAGAGCCAGTATAGTATATTGCCTAGCGTATTTGACTACACCCTGGGAGATCTGGGTTCAGGGAGATCTGGGTTCAAATCCCTACTTGGCCATGAAGCTCACTGGGCAGCCTTGGGGGGCCTAACCTCCCTCACAGTTATTCTCACGACTGACAAGGAGGTGAAGAACCATGTAACCCCAAAAGAACATACGAAGAAATGAGATTCTGACTAAACATCAAGAAGATGCATTTCAGTTGGGTTAGACTAGACAACCCTAAAGATTCCTCCCAAGGCTACTACAGTAACTCCAGGATTTCCCCCACTGTGAGTTCTTTCATGGGAAGTGAGATTTCCTTCTAGTTGAAGCTCTTTCAACATTCCAAGCACTATTCAGGTTTCTCCATTGTATGAATTCTTTGGTGGGAAGTGAGACTATTCTTCCGAATGAAGCTCTTCTCACATTCCAAGCATTTATATAGTTTCTCCCCTGTATGAATTCTTTGATGGGAAGTAAGACTACTATTCCAAGTGAAACTCTTTCCGCACTCAAAGCATTGATAGGGCTTCTCCCCAGTATGAATTCTTTGATGGGAAGTGACATTGGCCCTCTGACTGAAGCTCTTCCCACATTCCAAGCACTGATATGGTTTCTGCCCTGTATGAATTCTTTGATGGGAAGTGAGGGCAGAACTCTGACTGAAGCTCTTCCCACATTCCAAGCATTGATATGGTTTCTCCCCACTGTGAATTCTCTTATGTCGAAGGAAGTCTCTTCTTGTAGTAAAAAACTTCTCACATTCCAAGCACTGATATAGTTTCTCCCCTGTATGAATTCTTTGATGGGAAGTGAGACTGTCCTTCCGACTGAAGCTCTTTCCACACTCCAAGCACTTATATGGTTTCTCCCCTGTATGAATTGTTAGATGAGAAGTGAGACCGGAGCGATGACTGAAGCTTTTTCCACATTCCAAGCAGTGATAGGGCTTCTCCCCAGTATGAATTCTTTTATGGGCTTTGAGAATTGGGCTGTGATTGAAGCTCTTCCCACATTCCAAGCACTGATAGGGTTTCTCCCCACTGTGAATTCTCTTATGTCGAAGGAAGTCTCTTCTTGTAGTAAAAAACTTCTCACATTCCAAGCACTGATATAGTTTCTCCCCTGTATGAATTCTTTGATGGGAAGTGAGACTATCCTTCCGACTGAAGCTCTTTCCACACTCCAAGCACTTATATCGTTTCTCCCCTGTATGAATTATTAGATGAGAAGCGAGACCGGAGCTCTGACTGAAGCTTTTTCCACATTCCAAGCAGTAATAGGGCTTCTCCCCAGTATGAATTCTTTTATGGGCTTTGAGAATTGAGCTGTGATTGAAGCTCTTCCCACATTCCAAGCACTGATAGGGTTTCTCCCCACTGTGAATGCTCTTATGTCGAAGGAAGTCTCTTCTTGTAGTAAAAAACTTCTCACATTCCAAGCACTGATATAGTTTCTCCCCTGTATGAATTCTTTGATGGGAAGTGAGACTATCCTTCCGACTGAAGCTCTTTCCACACTCCAAGCACGGATAGGGTTTCTTCCCAATAGGATTTCTTTGATGGGAGCTCTGACGTAAGTTCTCTCCACACTCCAAATCTTGATATGGCTTCTCCACTGTGTGGATTTTGTTGTGTTGTCCCTTGTTCTTAATTTCTAATTCATCACCACCTGCAACAAAGAGAGGAACAGATCAGAGCCTAAGAAAGAAATGGAGTTCCCAGTTTTTGAACAATGCTCATGAACATTTGTGATAAAGGAAGATCTGAACTGAGTTAGATGGGAAGTCTTACTGCAGAGATCACTGCCTGACTGACATTCACTGACATATTTATGGGAAATTCAGATTCAAAAAGCCTGTTATTTTGAGAGATGAACTTTCTTTGGCTCAGTCATTGAACCAACTCGATCTGCAAGGTCAGAAGTCTATTTGAATATGAATTGGATTCTCTGTCTACCAATTACCTAGCACCCAGGGGAGAATTAAACTGCTGGGTAATGACAGAATCTTAAATGGGTATGGAAAACAGATCAAAAAGCTCTAACTACTGGTGATTTCAAAAGATTAAAATGAATACATAGTTCTGAAACTTTGCCTTTAACTTCTAAAATAATCTGTTCATAAATCTCCTATCTCTATTTTTCCTATGTGGGATGGACTGAAAACTGATGGTAACTTTTTATAAGAGAAGCAGAGACGATCAAAGGAGGAGAACTAATAAATCATAATTAGTAAATCATAGCAAAGATAACTGTAAGGGAGAGACTGTATAGAGAACCTCCCCCTTGCATCAGAAGCAGCTCCTCCCCAAGCAGTGATGGTAGCGAGGGCGCTGAGGAAACTAGTCAGGAAGTGGAGAGAGAGGGCCAGGGCTCTGGCAGCACGGGAGAGCCCCGGCTACACGGGAGGGAGGAGCAAAGAGAGGGGGAAAGGGGGGAGAAGGAAAGCATGGAGCGTAGACCCTTTCCTCCGGTTCCAGAATTACGCAGGAGAAGGAGGGGAAGGAGGTTTGCTGTCCCGAGACTCTTATGTTGGAGGAAGTCACAGGGCGGTTCAGTGCCGGATTCTGCATTGGACTGAGTAGACATGTCTTACACACCTGTCTCACTGTAAATAGACTGCACAAATAAAAACTGTTTAAAGACAAGCATGTGGAGCGTCATTACTCTAGAGTAGTCGCAAGAACCTCTGACAATGAATACCTTTTGATTTTTTTTGATATGCAATAACCAACAGCTAAGAGATGACATGCGCAGAATGGCTGGAGAGGTTTGAGAGAGACTGCAGATGAGAGAATGGACAGAATCTGTTGGGGAAACATCTGAGACAGCAGTAGATGAAGAAAAGTCCACAGCTTTACAACTGTATGAAGGGATGAAAGAAAGAAAGAAAGAAAGAAAGAAAGAAAGAAAGAAAGAAAGAAAGAAAGAAAGAAAGAAAGAAAGAAAGCTGTTCTGAAGCCAGAAGAGATTTATGGATGATTGGAGGTGGAAAAGACTGAGGACTGAGCTGAAAATTAATACACAGGCAGAAAAAGTGGGAAACTTTCAATAAAAATCATTCTTTTTTTAAAAAAAGTTCCTTTGCTGCACCAAAAAATGGACAGAAACAAAAACCTGACAGAAGCTACTTCCAGAAAGCCTGCCCACATCCTGATCCTTGTGCAAAAAGGCAGAAGCAGAGGAACAATACAGTGTTACCTCGAGTTACAGACGCTTCAGGTTACAGACTCCGCTAACCCAGAAATAGTACCTCAGGTTAAGAACTTTGCTTCAGGATGAGAACAGAAATTGTGCAGCGGCGGCATGGCAACAGTGGGAGGCCCCATTAGCTAAAGTGGTGTCTCAGGTTAAGAACAGTTTCAGGTTAAGAACGGACCTCCAGAATGAATTAAGTTCTTAACCCGAGGTACCACTGTATTCACAGACAAAACAGTCCCTAGCCCTCCATGCAAGTTGAGCTGTGGGGGTGTGAGAATCCCAGGTGCTCTAGGGGGCAACGTTGGGATCCATCAAAATATGGGAGGTTTGTCCCAGAGAAATATCTATTAAATTCCAAAAGAGATATGATGACCCAACAGGGAACTTTACCAAGAGAGATCATGGTCCTGCAAGTCTCCTCCATGACTTCCTGATGCAGAGCTCTCTGGGCAGGATCCAGCAACGCCCACTCCTCAGCCGTGAAAGAAACAGCGACATCTTCAAAAGAAACTGAAGCCTGAAAGAAAAATATCCTTTTCTTAGGCAGCATAAAGATTATTTCCTGCACGGTGCTCTTTTGCTTCCTGCCTGGATTGTTTTAATGGGATTGGTCTGCCGCACATTTTGATTATAGATGCTTTATCCAGTTTGCCAAATGGAAAAATCCCCTCTCTCCTCTCCCTGTGTGTTGCTCTGAGATGGAACGACTCTCCAGATGTCCTAAAGACAATTTATAACGAATAATGCTAGTGACATTCAGAGTTAAGGTGAATTGGCAACTCATTATCCTCAGTCCATAAACCTTCATTAATGGCATTTTCAGCCTTTGTTAAGGGCAGCTTTGACAGAAGCAGTGAGGGGGGGGGATTTGTTATGTCTCAGAAACGCCCTCTCTCCCCCACCCTCAGCCTCTCTCCCCCCAAGGCTCCTTCCCCCTACCTGATCTGGTTCCTCAGCCGCTGCTTCCCCTCCACCAGGATGAAGAGATGGATGTCTTGCCGGCATCCTTCTTTCACCTGCGAGAGACAAAGGGAAGTGGGGAGACAGGAGAGCAAGATGCTTCTCTCAGAGGTGCATTTGGGAGTTTGTCCTCATTTTATATTTTAGTTATGTCTAAATACATCTCTTCTTTGGCCTCTTGGCCACAAGTGTCTTCCCAATACCATATTTTTTCACTCCATAGGATGCACCTAGTTTTTTAGAGGAGGACAAGAAGAAAAAAAATGTTTTGCTTTCTTGAATTGTCCTAGGCTCAGGCTCTGGCTTTTGCGCGGTGCAGGAGGGGGCATCAGCCATCCAGGAGGGGACAGAGGGAGGGGAGTCAGGAATCACAGTTTGTTTGGAATCACAGAGTTTGTTTGAAACTAATGTGGGGCTAGCATGCAGCAGCATTTGCTATCTCGGCCCCCTTCTGCCAGGTGCACAATTTGAGATTTCAGGGAAGGGATGGTCAGACCAAGATGCTCAGGGAAAACCTTGCATGCAGCCAAGATAAAAATACCCTAGTCCAAAAGTTCTGTATATTAAGGCGGGATTCACAATAAAATGCTTCAGAAATTTCATGAAGACTTTAAAAATAAGTTTGTGGAGATGCAAAGGACTGAGAGATGAGAAACAGATAGAAACCAAAATGGAGAGAACCAAAACCAGGGCATGTGGCCCCTTTCTCAAGGGACCCAGAGCCAGGATTGTGCCTTGTGCAAGCACTTCGGCTTGCAGGGGTGGAGGGTGTAGGGGCAAATGTTTTAGATGCCATATCTAAAGCAACAGCAGCAGCAACCACCACCAGCCGATTCTCCCTGCCCATTCAAAACTACCCTATAAGGGAGAGTCTGATTCTCAGAAAGCCTCCTCTCCCACATGCTAGCTTTGCAAGTGTGAATACCCAACCCCCCAAAAAAACCTGAATCTGAAGTGATCCTGTCCAGAAATAGATACCTAAGCAAGAAGCAGACAAGAAGCAGCGGGTGGAGATTAGCAAATGCTAAGGAAAGAAGAGCTGGACCATAAAGAAGGCTGATCGCCGAAGAATTGATGCTTTTGAATTATGGTGCTGGAGGAGACTCTTGAGAGTCCCATGGACTGCAAGAAGATCAAACCTATCCATTCTGAAGGAAATCAGCCCTGAGTGCTCACTGGAAGGACAGATCGTGAAGCTGAGACTCCAATACTTTGGCCACCTCATGAGAAGAGAAGAATCCTTGGAAAAGACCTTGATGTTGGGAAAGATGGAGGGCACAAGGAGAAGGGGACGACAGAGGACAAGATGGTTGGACAGTGTTCTCGAAGCTACGAACATGAGTTTGACCAAACTGCGGGAGACAGTGGAAGACAGGAGTGCCTGGCGTGCTCTGGTCCATGGGGTCACGAAGAGTCGGACACGACTAAACGACTAAACAACAACAAGGAAAGAAGGGGTGAAAGAGAGAGGGGGAAAGAGAGAGGGAAGGAAGGAGGGAGGGAGGGGAGAGAGAAGGAAGGAAGGAAGGAAGGAAGGAAGGAAGGAAGGAAGGAAGGAAGGAAGGAAGGAAGGAAGGAAGGAAGGAAGGAAGGAAGGAAGGAAGGAAGGGGTCAGAGAGAGAAAGAAAGAAAGAGAGGGGGGAGGAAGGAAGTAAGGATGGAAGGAAGGGTGGATGGAAGCAAAGTGAGAGCCGCGCACAGCGCCCAAGCGGCTCTTGCTTTTCTTGCTGGTACAGCGAGCTGGGAGAAGGGACGGACTGACGGGAGCTCCGTCTGCCACCCCCCCTCCCAGCTCACCGCAAAGCAAGCGGAGTAGGCTTGGTAACCGGCAGCAGGGGGGGAGGGAGGCACCCCAAAAGCGCTCCTCCTGCCTTCCATGCCTGCTTTCCAATGGAAGGCAGGCAGCTCAGCCCGGGAGAAACTGTTGCTTTTGCAAGCAGAGTGACAGCCTCTTTGGCGCGCGCCTGCCTTCCGGGGCTGCTCATTCCTCCCCCCACCCGCCACCGCCCGTCGCTCGCAAAAGAGCTGTGGTCGGGAGAGGCGCAGCGCCTCTCTCAACAGTGCCTCTGATCCCTGCTCTAACTAGCGGCAAAGGTGGGCAGCGGCAGAGGCAGTGGGGGCGACTAGCAAGAGCAGGGATCGGAGCCTGCAGTTGGGAGAGGCACTGGCTCAGCGGCAGAGGCATCCCTCTGCGTGGACTGCAGCGGCAGCCGAGGGATCCTGCTGCCGGAGCCATGTCATTCGCTCTATAGGACGCACAGAGATTTCCCCTTACTCTTGAGGAGGAAAAAAGTGCGTCCTATGGAGCGAAAAACACGGTACTGAAATAACCCCCAGAGTACAGTAGTTTGAGAATCGCCAGAATGTGACTGAGAAAAAACTCCGTCCTCACCCAGCGGCCTCTCTCTGGTGTCCAGCAAAGTCATCTCTGCCTCAGATGAATCAGGACCCATTTCTGCAGACAGGTCCCTTTCCTGAAAGAGCAACAAGAATTTGTAAGTGAGAATGTGAGGAAGGGTTAGAAAAGGAAAAAGGATGAGCAATTAGGAGAGTTTTTTAGGATCTTCTCCCTCCTGTTTGGAGCCCCTTGGGAGTATCCAGAGGAAAGTCTCTCTCACCTGCTTCCTCTCCTCTGCCTGACTCAGGAGGAACCCTTCGGCCAGAGCCACTGCCTGGGAACTGGTCTCTGCTCCGCATTCCCTCACCCAGCTCTCCATCTCCGGGGGAAGGACAGCCAGGAACTGCTCCAAGATCACCAGGTCCAGCATCTCAGCTTTTGTGTGCCTTTCCGGCTTCAGCCACTGACGGTCAAGGTGGTAGAACCGGCTGCAAACCTCTCGGGGTCCTTTGGCCTCCTTGCAGCGGAACCGCCTCAACTGCTGACTCTGCACCTCTGAGTGGAGGGTGTCCTCCTTATACAGGATCTCCTGCATGGAGTTGTCCCAGAATCCCCCACTGCTCCCAGTTTCCATAATATGGCTTCTTCCTGCTTCAGGGCCAGCTGGGTCTTGCTCATCCATCTGTGCTCTCAGGAAGCTTCCAAGAGAATGTAAGGAATCCCCCTTTTCACCTGTCAAATTCTGAATGAGATGTGCTGGCAAATTATACAAAGCAAATTCATTGTTCTGCACTATCAGGAGCAGAAAAAAAGTTCTCTATTAAGTGTGGATGTATGGGCCAGATGCTTCAGGGCCAGCCAAGTCTTGCTCATCCATCTGTAGAAAGGAATCCAGTTTTTCTTTGTCCAAGTTTTGTCTGTCTGATTTAGAGGTGCTGGAAAATACTGCAAAGGAAATAGATTGTTTTGTTATGAAATTGGCACACAGTCAGCAGAAGAAGGTGGTCCTCTGAGTCTTGGATGAGTGTGGATGAGTCGTGCTAGGAACCAGGGCTGGACTGCACCACAGGCCAGACTCTGAGCTTTCTTGAAGAATGAAAGGAAGAAGGGAGAAGAAGAAGAAATCCTCTCGCCCTCCTAGGGGGAAAGTGACCAGGCCAAAAGTGGAGGCAATTGAAGGGGTTTCTGTGAGATGAATCAGGCTGGTGGCTCCTGCCTTTCAGTGTGTTCATCCAGGAATGAAGTCAGAATAACTCATTTGTTCCAAGCAAAATAGAAAAAAATTCCTTCAGTAGCACCTTAAAGACCAACTAAGTTTTTATTTTGGTATGAGCTTTCGTGTGCATGCACACTTCTTCAGATACACTTGAAACATTACACATTACATTTGTTCCAAGTGTAATGTGGACACTAGGCTAGAGTGGGGTTCCTCAAGAGTTGCTCTCCCTCCCACCCCCATTTCAGGGCATTTTCCTTATCTGCTTCTGTCTCGTTTTCTAGCACTGTGGAACTCAAATGTCCTCCAAACAGACTGCTGGGGTGGGATCCCTTTTTCTCTTTTCTGAGGGTCAGATCCTGATCTGGCCAACCCCCTGAGGCCCAAGTGGGTGAGGCCAAAGTTCATGTGAGCCAGACCAAAGGACAGCACTAAGAAGTGCAATATTGTGTTTTATTATTGAGTTTTAATGTTATCGGCTGATCTGGGAGCTTACGGTGAAGGGTGGGTAATGAATAATCATAAAAATAAAAATACTGTGATGTAGCTTAGCCCCGCCCCCACAGCCAGATATGCTTGGGGGTTCTCCTGGGGGGTTCAGATGACCTCAGTGACTAGCAGGATCCCTTTCCAGCTCTGACAGAGAGGACAAGGCCAGGGTCCCCCACGCTCTGGATCCCACGAGGCTATGGCAGTGCCCTCTAGGCGGACTACTCCAAAATGCAGAGGGGCTGGGTTCCCTCTCTTTATTCGTGGCATTTCTCTCCCCTCCTTTTATCCAAGGGGGCATCCAAGGACCCCCCTCCTCACTGAATCCCCACAACCTTGAGAACACATCTAATTCCCCTATTAAAACAGCTGCTTTGGTGGCCAGTTTATTTCCTGGCTCATTTCAGGGGCTCACACTGGGCACCCCAAACATCAGAACATCAGCAGGACTGGGGCGCAAGAGCGATTCAGAAGCATCGCTGGGGAGACAAGAGCTCAGCCCTCCCGCCTGAAGCCAAGCAGAGCCCCTCCTCCTCCCTGCACTGGTCCCAGCCCTGTATCCTGGGGCAGGGAGTTCCATAGGCTTGACTCTGCACAGCAGGAAGAAGCGCTTTATCTTCTCTGCCCCCTCCCCTCTTCTAACAGTCAGGCTTTCCTTTTTATTTCTTCAGTATGCTTTATGTCCAAATATTTCCGTCTCCCTACAACCTCTATCAGTAAATGGGACTGATTCCTCAGTCTGGGGGGGGGGCATTTTCAGGCCTTTTTCTTCTCTCCCCAAAGACCCCTCCCTTCCCAAACGGAGTTGCAGAGCTCCTGTGACCTCGCCCCCTCCCGGGCTTTGCAGAGAGGAGGGGGGCAGGAGGGCTCTGCTCCTTGACTTGGGGGTCCCCCCTGACCCTCCCTGCATCCCAGGGACTCCCCCCTTCTCCCCAATGAGCAGAGACTCACCGGATTCCAGGGATGCAGCACGTGCAAAAGAGAGAGACAAAGGCCCCCTCCCTCCTCCTTTTGTAGGCAGGCGAGGAGAGGGAGGGGCTTTGGATCGGGAGTTTCTCCCCCCCCAACCCCACCCGCCTTTATTTCCTCTCCTCTCTGGGAATCCCACTCAGTCCCTTTTAACCCTTGGCAAGCCAGCGCCCCCAGCGTCCCCCTCTCCGTCTGGTGTCCATCCTGCCTCCTGCGACAGGGAGTTCCACAGTTGAACTCTGCCTTGCGTCAAGAAGAGCTTTATTTTATCTGTCCTGAATCTTCCAACATTCCCATTCCTTGGATGTCGAAGAAACAACCTGTGGTGGTTGAAAATATATCTAGAGGAGTCCTAGAGAGTTGGAGGGTTTGCCTCAAATGGTGGAAGAGTCATGGCAGGAAATATAACCCAGGAGGAGAATGAATTCCTACAGAAAGTTGTCTATTTTGTGAGGGAAAGATGGTTCTGTGAGGAGAAGGGAGAGGAGAGAGTCGGGCAGAAGCAGAAATGGAGGGAAAAACCTCTGAGGGAATTTCAGTCAGGAGACAAAATGGAGGAAACCAAAACCTGACAGAGAAGCTCAGGCTTGGAAGAAAACAGATTCAGTTGGTGGGAAAAAGGGGGACAAGGAAAAAGAGGCTCCGCTGGCAATAAAAGGACATATTTTGAGCTAAAACTCAGGCGGAAGATGCAGATATGAGATCCAGAGGGCGAGAAAAGAGGCCTAAAAAGAAATTTCCCTCAAGTGCAGGAGATGCAGCTGAGGGCAGAGAAGGGGGAAATAAATAAAATCAAATAAAACAAATCCCCTCAGGGAAGAGGGGGAATTGAATCCCAAATGCCAGGGAGGGGGAAAGGGAGAGGAGAAGAAGAAGCCTTTCTGTTTGGTCTTGAAAGGACTTGGTTGTCCCAAAAGGGAGAAAATGGAAATAATTGGTTCAGCCCAGAGACGCTGGTCAAGCGGAGCAGAGCTGGCCGGAGAGTTAGAGGGAGGTCTATAAATTCTAATACAGTGGAACCTCGGTTTATGAACACCTCGGTTTACCAATTTTCAGTTTACGAACGCCGCTGACCCATCTGGAACGGATTAATTCACTTTCCATTACTTTCAATGGGAAAGTTGGCTTCAGTTTATGAACGCTTCAGTTTATGAACAGACTTCCGGAACCAATTGTGTTCATAAACAGAGGTACCACTGTAGTAGTAGTAGTAGTAATAATAATAATAATAATAATAATAATAATAATAATAATGGCAGCCCGGGGGGAGGAGGAGCTGAAGGGATTGAGGGATCTGAGGGGACTTGAATCCAGGCCAAGATGGTGAAGGGAAGCCAGAATCTGGCAGGGAAATGGTGGCCTGGAGGTTGAGGCGAAGGAGGAGGGAATTATTATTGTTTTATTCATTTAATTTATTTTCATTTTAGGAAACGACAGGAACTATTCCCACTTGTGTCCGCCTAAACCCACATTCCATGCTGCAAAGTACTTAGCAGAGCAAAGGCAGGATTACTTTTAATTACGCGAGGCAGACAAAAAGATTGTTGAAAGTCCAGATCTTTCAAAAGAAGATTGACTGCATACCCTCCAACATTTCTCTAATGAAAATAGGACCGTCCTATTCCATTATTATTATTATTATTATTATTATTATTATTATTATTATTATTTATTATACTATTTACACCCCACACATCTGACTGGGTTCCCCCAGCCACTCTGGGAGGCTTCCAGCATATATATAAATAAACATAAATAAACATTTAAAAACTTCCCTATAGTGGGCTGTCCTGAGATGACTCTGGGGTCAGAGAACTGTAGATTTGGAAGGGCCTCCTGAGGGTCATCCAGCCCACCCCCTGCAATGCAGGAATCTCAACTCAAGCATCCCTGAGAGATGGCCGCCCGACCTAAGAAGGAGTCCTTTCCTCTTCCTCTGCCCTCCATCTTCCAACAGTCTTTCTTATTGCATAGGTCAGGTTTTCCTTTTTAACTTTTCGGTATATTTTATGTCCAACATTTCCATCCGGCTACAACCTGTTAGTAAATGGGACTGATTGCTTCCCCTGGACGGGGTTTCTTTGCGGGATCTTTTCCAAAAATCCCTCCTCAAAAGGGGCCAGGAACCTCTGCTCCCTGGCTTAGGGGCCCCACCCGCTCACCTGCCCCCTCCTTGGCCTCCCTGGCCCCCTTCTCCCCATTGCACCCTCTTCGGGCAGAGAGAGGAGACTCACCAGAGCCCAAAAAGGCTCCGGGGCAGCATTTGGGAAGGAGACCACAGCCGCCAGTGCTGGATTTATGTCTAAGCTCAACCAGCTCTGGCTTAGGGCCCCACTTTCTTGGGGGGGGGGCCAAAAAAATTAAAGGAAAATACCCTGGATGTACATTTCCAAAATACAAGATAAAAAAGAAATAAAATAAAACCTACATACAGCAACAGTGTTTTAGATACTTATTAGGTCCATAATTCACAGATCGTGAAGCTCAGGCTCCAATACTTTGGCCACCTCATGAGAAGAGAAGACTCCCTGGAAAAGACCGTGATGTTGGGAAAGATGGAGGGCACAAGGAGAAGGGGACGACAGAGGACGAGATGGTTGGACAGTGTTCTCGAAGCTACGAACATGAGTTTGACCAAACTGCGGGAGGCAGTGCAAGACAGGAGTGCCTGGTGTGCTATGGTCATAGCTGCCAAGTTATCCCTTTTTTAAAGGGATTTTCCATTATGCTGAATAGGCTTCCTCGCGAGAAAAGGGAAAACTTGGCAGCTATGGCTATGGTCCATGAGGTCACGAAGAGTCGGGCACGACTAAACAACAACAACAGATCCATAAATTACCCTGTAGCATATATTCAACCCAAAAAAACAGCGACAATTTGTTGTTGACAAAGGACAGCTGGACCTAGAAAGGGCCCCGTTACCGTCAGTATACCTGACTTGGTATAAGGCAGCTTCCTGTGCTCGTATGAGAAGATTTCCCCAGTATAAAGACACTTTCTTAGTATAAGGAAGATGCTTCTTCCAGCAAATAAAAGGGCTTCCTCGAAGGTGACTGTTAGGAAGAAACTCCACTGAATGCAACACTTGATTTTGTGGAGAAAAAAGCATAGCTTTTAGAGTTATGTGAGCTTCCTTGATTCAGGACTTCATACTATTGACGCCTAAATGCTGCAGTGCACTATGTTATTGCCGTTTTTATTTTAAAGGAAACCCTGTTTTCCTTTGCAGACATGCATGAGTGTTTTCAACGTCCAGAAGACGAGAGTCCAAATGAGAAAGGCGATTCCTGCACTGCAAAATCTATAAGTTTTTGCAGAACCTTTGGGAACGTGTTTTGCTATTTCTTTTATCGCATTTTCTCAGAGTCTTCATGAAGTACTGGCATGCTCCCAGAGCCAAACCTCACCTTCGCCCTCCTCAGATCCCTCCTGCTCAGGGGTCAGCAACCTTTTTCAGCTGTGGGCCGGTCCACCATCCCTCAGAACATGTGGTGGGCCGGACTATGTTTTGGAAAAAATATATGAACGAATTCCAAAACCCCACAAATAACCCAGAGATGCATTTTAAATAAAAGGACACATTCTACTCATGTAAAAACACACTGATTCCCGGACTGTCCATGGGCAGTCTTATTTGTCTTATTACAAAAGAATTTCAGAAATAGACTGGAAAGAGAAGTTGCTGAATTGCAACTCGTTGTTGTTTAGTCGCTTAGTCAGAGCACGCCAGGCACTCCTGTCTTGCACTGCCTCCCGCAGTTTGGTCAGACTCATTACAACTCATTACCAAACTTAAAACTATGGAGAGACCTGGTCTGAATGGAGACATTGGATTCTTATCTCATTATACATGATAAAGCTATTTTTAGCTATCTCACCCCTTGCTTTTTCTGTAAGACCAATTGCAGTCCTTAACAGTCAACAGGTTTGCCACACCTATCAGCCAATCACCCATTCCCACCACCCTTCTGTGAAAAACCCTTGGGCATACAAAGGTCAGGCAGCTTGGAGGAAATCAGGACTCAGAGATGCGGAGGAAAAGAAAGTAGAAAATTTATTCATTGCAGGCTTGCCATCAATAAGTTTGACTCGGCAAACAGGAGGGCCAAAGAGGCACAGCTGGGACCAGACTCTGGACCTGCGTCTTTGAGGGGCCCCATTGATTGGGTTTGTTGCAATTGCTGGTTGGTAAAATCAAAAAGGGATTCAGAGATCATATGTGAGGCGACCCAGAGATTTCGACGGCCATGGGGCCTCCACTGGCTTTGATCTGGCCCTGGTCCCCAGGGGACAGAGGGCCCCTCTGCATGCCCACCTCCAGCAGGGTGAATGGCCCCTGCTCCCTCGGATGGGGGGCAGGAAGAAGCTGTTGCCTCCTGCCAGGACAGACCCTGGGGGGGGTCCCTCCAGCTGCTCCAGGTTCCCTGCCCTGACTGGCAGCCTTGACCCTCCAGGGTTCAAGACAGGGATTGTTCCCACTTGACCCAGAGATGCTGCCGGGGGGATGGAGCCTGGGCCCTTCTGCATGCCAAACAGGTGTCCTGCTCCTGAGCTACAGTGGCCCTTCCCCTGACCCAAGCCGCTCCACGCTGTCTGCACCACCCTTGGCAAACCTCCAGGTGTGGCTGGACTACAACTCCCACCAGCCCCAGCTCACTTGGCCAATGGCGAAGGATGATGGGAGCTGCAGCCCAGCAACCTTGGGGAGCCCCCCCCCCCCAGTTTGGGCCAGACTCTCTGGCAGGAGGTCTCTTTGGGCAGGGGATGGTCTCAGACCTTCTCGGAGATGCTGCCAGGGCAGAGATGGGGCCCTTCTGCATGCCAAGCAGGTACCCTCAGGCCCTGAGCTATGGGGATCCTTCCCAGAGTATTCAAGAGGCAGAGCTGTGAGCTGGGTCTTGACTGGGTCTTCCACCAAAGAGCCCCTTCATTCCAGCTGCCACCCCAGAGTATTTTTAAATTTTCCTTTATGATTTATGATTACCTTATTTTTCATTTATTAAATTCATATACGGCCTTCATTAGAAGATATCAGGGCAGTCCCCAGCATTAACATTCAAAATAGAAACACCAATTGCATAATAAAAACTAAAATGAAACACACCAATATTTCCCTCCCACAAAGAAACTTAAAAGGATAAAGTTTAATTAGCCAAAGGCCTGATAGTTATGTTGATGCTGTACTTACTTAAACACCCTTCCAAACTCATAGCCAATCATCACTCACCCCCAGAATTTAAAACTCCCCCTCCCCCCAGCTAACATTACCTTAAATCTATTATAATATAGAAGTTGACTTACTATTATTACATTTATTACTTTGCCAGAGGAGCATACAGCTTTAAATACAAACACCAGAATAAAGCACCCAAATTTAAGCAGACAAACATGCATGAACAATTTCTAAGAGTCTCATGGGAGAGCCAGTGTAATATATTGCCTAGAGCAGGGGTGACCAACTCCCAAGAGACTGTGATCTACTCACAGAGTTAAAAACTGGGAGTGATCTACCCCCTTTTGGGGGGTTCAGGTAAAGCTGTTGAGTTTTTTTAAAGGAAGGGAAGCCCTGTTTTTTGGGGTTTAGGTCAAACTTGTTGAGCTTCTTTTAGGAGGGCGGAAGGCCCATTTTTGTTTAGGGCTTCAGGTCATAGTTGTTCAGCTTTTTTTAGGGAGGAGGAAAATTTTGGGTGAGCTTTTTTTTAGGGTGCCAGTGATCTAGCAGTGATCTACCACAGACATCCAGTGATCTACCGGTAGATCACAATCTACCTGTTGGACGTGCCTGGCCTAGAGTATTCGACTACACCCTGGGAGATCTGGGTTCAAATCCCTACTTGGCTATGAAGCTCAGTGGGTGATCTTGGGGAGCCTAACCTACCTCACAGTTATTCTTATGATTGAAAAGGAGGTGAAGAACCATGTAACTCCACAAGAACATAACAAAGAGATTCTGACTAAACATCAAGAAGATCCATTGCAGTTGGCTTAGACTAGATGACCCTAAATATTCCTCCCAAAGCTACTATTCTATAATTCCAGGATTTCCCCCGCTGTAAGTTTTTAATGGGCAGTAATATTTCCTTCCAGTTGAAGCACTTTCCACATTCCAAGCACTGTTCAGGTTTCTCAGTCATTGGAATTCTTTGGTGGGAAGTGAGAGTTTGTTTCAAGGTGACTCTCTTTCCGCACTCTTGGCATTGAAATGGTTTCTACTTGTGTGAATTCTCTGATGGGTAGTGAGACTATTCTTCCGACTGAAGCTCTTTCCACATTCCACACACTGATATGGTTTCTCCCCTGTATGAATTCTTCGATGGAAAGTGAGACCGTCCTTCCTAGAAAAGCTCTTTCCACATTCCACACACTGATATGGTTTCTCCCCGCTGTGAATCTTCTGATGCCGAAGGAAGTCTCTTCTTGTAGTAAGGCACATCCCACATTCCAAGCACTGATATACTTCCTCACTTGTATGAATTCTTTGATGGGAAGTGAGATGGCCCCTCTTATGAAAGCTCTTTCCACATTCCAAGCACTGATACGGTTTCTCCCCTGTATGAATTCTTTGATGGGAAGTGAGTCTTCGCTTTTCACTGAAGCTCCTACCACATTCCAAGCACTGAAATGGTTTCTCCCCTGTGTGAATCCTTTGATGGGAAGTGAGATTTTGCTTGAAGGTGAATCTCTTTCCGCACTCTTGGCATTGAAATGGTTTCTCCCCAAGGTGAATTTTCTTATGTTGCCATAACTTCTTTGTTGAAGCAAAGCACTTTGTGCATTCCAAGCACTGATATGGCTTCTCCCCTGCATGAATTGTTTGATGGGAAATAAGACTAATCTTCCGACTGAAGCCCTTCCCACATTCCAAGCACTGAAATGGTTTCTCCCCTGTATGGATTCTTTGATGGGAAGTGAAAGTAACCTTCCAGGTGAAGCTCTTTCCGCACTCTTGGCATTGAAATGGTTTCTCCGCAGTGTGAATTCTCTTATGTGCCCATAACTTTTTCCCTGAAGGGAAGCACTTTGTACATTCCAAGCACTGATATGGTTTCTCCCCTGTATGAATTCTTTGATGGGAAGTAAGACTATTATTTCGAGTGAAGCTCTTTCCACACTCCAGACAATGATAGGGCTTCTCACCGGTATGAATTCTTTGATGGGAAGTAAGATTATTCCTCCCACTGAAGCTCTTTCCACACTCCAGACATTGATAGGGCCTCTCCCCCGCATGAATTCTTTGATGGGCTTTGAGATGTGAGATGTCACTGAAGCTCTTCCCACATTCCAAGCATTGATATGGTTTCTCCCCACTGTGAATTCTCTTATGTCGATGTAAGTCTGTTCCTGTAGTAAAGAACTTCTCACATTCCAAGCACTGGTATGGTTTCTCCCCTGTATGATATCTTTGATGGGAAGTGAGATGGTCCTTCCTGGAGAAGCTCTTTCCACACTCCAAGCATTGATATGGTTTCTCCCCTGTATGATATCTTTGATGGGAAGTGAGATGGTCCTTCCTGGAGAAGCTCTTTCCACACTCCAAGCATTGATATGGTTTCTCCCCTGTATGAATTCTTAGATGGAAAGTAAGACTAATCTTCCGACTGAAACTCTTCCCACAGTCCAAGCACTGATAAGTTTTCCCCTCACTGTGAATTCTCTTATGTCTGTGGAAGTCCATTCTTGTAGTAAAGAACTTCTCACATTCCAAGCACTGATGTGATTTCTCCCTGGTATGAATTCTTTGATGGGCTTTGAGATGTGAGTTGCGATAGAAGCTCTTTCCACATTCCAAGCACTGAAATGGTTTCTCCCCACTGTGAATTTTCTGATGTCGACGGAAGTTTCTGCTTATAGTAAAAGACTTCCCACATTCCAAGCACTGAAATGGTTTCTCACCACTGTGAATCCTCTGATGTCGACGGAGGTATATGGTTGTAGCAAAGAACTTTCCACATTCCAAACACTGATATGGCTTCCCCCCAGTATGAAATTTTTTATGGTCTTTGAGTTGTGAGCTGTGACTGAAGCTCTTTCCACATTCCAAACACGGATAGAGTTTCTTCCCAATAGGATTTCTTTGATGGGAAGTGGCAAGGGAGCTCTGACTGAAGTTCTCTCCACACTCCAAATCTTGATATGGCTTCTCCACTGTGTGGATTTTATCATGTTGTCCCTTGTTCTTAATTTCTAATTCACCACCACCTGCAACAAAGAGAGGAACAGATCAGAGCTAAGAAAGAAATGGAGTTCCCAGTTTTTGAATAATGCTAACAAATATTTGTGATAAAGGAAGATCTGAAGGGAGTTAGATGAGAAGTCACAACGTTGTGATCCATCAAAATATTGGAGGTTTGTCACAGAATTACAAAACAGATTACAGTAATAGTAAAAAAAGGGTTTAGCTATACAACCTCTAGATTCCAAAAGGAGGTTATCAAAAAAGACATGAAGCTACTGAAGAAAGCATATAGTATTCTGCTAGAATGGGAAAGAAATATGAGGAGGTTAAATTGGTTATGATCAAATGGGCGCAAGATATAGGACACAACATACAATTTGAGGATTGGGAAAAATTGTGGAAGGTAGATTAGAAATTTACAGATTGTTCTGCTTTGAAGGAAAACTACAAGAAAATGATGTACAGATGGTATATTAAACCAGTAAAAATGGCAAAAATGTATAAAATCGGGTCAAACATACAGGTGAAACTTGGAAAATTAAAATATCGTCAAAAAGTGCATTTATTTCAGTAATGCAACTTACTATTTTCTTCTTCATCATCTTCTTCTTCTTCTTCTTCTTCTTCTTCTTCTTCTTCTTCTTCTTCTAATTTTTACCAATGCTTTCTTTTGGAAATTCCACAGCAATAAAACAGATATGTCATGCATCTATCTCATATATTGGTTTCACCTTTTAAGTTGCATTACTGAAATAAATGCACTTTTTGACGATATTTTAATTTTCCAAGTTTCACCTGTATGTTGGAAATGTAAAGAAAAAGAAGGTACTTAATATCATATGTGGTGGGAATGTAGTGAAGTCAAAAGAATATGGGAGATGATATGTAATGAATTGAAAAAGATGTTTAAAATGATATTTGTAAAAAAAAAAAACCAGAAGCATTTTTGTTAGGGATTCTAGGACAAGAACTGCCAAGGAAAAGAAAGAACTTATTTATGTATGCTACAACAGCGGCAAGAGTCTTGTTAGCACAAAGATGGAAGAATGAGTAAATCCCAACGAAAGAACAATGGCAAGAAAAACTGATGAGTTATGTGTTGGCAAACTATGTGAGGACAACCATTACTTCAAATAAGCATGGGAACTTTTTACAAATTATTTTAAAAGACAACAAAAGGATTTGGACTCCTTGGCAGGTTTTGAATAAACATCCACAATTTATTAGTAGAACATATGATAGATAAGGTAATGATATGTACAATTTTATAACATGCAGAAAACAATACGTACAAACATATCAGAGAGGGGAGCTGAGGGAAGTCCTTAGAGGGTGGGAGAGAGAGGGAGGGGAGGGGAAAGGGGGATTGTGATTGGTTATGTTATTGGTAATTTGTATTGTTCAAAAATTCTTTTTCTTATTCTTCAATTAAAAAAAATTATTATTTTTTAAAAAACAGATTATTATGACCCAACAGGGAACTTTACCAAGAGAGATCATGGTCCTACAAGTTTCCTCCATGACTTCCTGATGCAGAGCTCTCTGGGCAGGATCCAGCAACGCCCACTCCTCAGCCGTGAAACAAACAGCGACATCTTCAAAAGAAACTGAACCCTGAAAGAAAAATATCCTTCTCTTAAGCAGCAAAAAGATTATTTCCTGCACGGAGCTCTTTTGCTTCCTGCCTGGATTGTTTAAATCGGATTGGTCTGCTGCACATTTTGATTATTGATGCTTATTATAATGCTTAGATTATAATGCAGTATGTGGACCGAGAACTCCCAGAAGTGCAAGCTGGATTTCGAAGGGGCAGAGGAACCAGAGACCAAATAGCAAACATGCGCTGGATTATGGAGAAAGCTAGAGAGTTCCAGAAAAACGTCTACTTCTGCTTCATAGACTATGCAAAAGCCTTTGACTGTGTCGACCACAGCAAACTATGGCAAGTTCTTAAAGAAATGGGAGTGCCTGATCACCTCATCTGTCTCCTGAGAAATCTCTATGTGGGACAAGAAGCTACAGTTAGAACTGGATATGGAACAACTGATTGGTTCAAAATTGGGAAAGGAGTACGACAAGGTTGTATATTGTCTCCCTGCTTATTTAACTTATATGCAGAATTCATCATGCGAAAGGCTGGACTAGATGAATCCCAAGCCGGAATTAAGATTGCCGGAAGAAATATCAACAACCTCAGATATGCAGATGACACAACCTTGATGGCAGAAAGTGAGGAAGAATTAAAGAACCTTTTAATGAGGGTGAAAGAGGAGAGCGCAAAATATGGTATGAAGCTCAACATAAAAAACCCAAGATCATGGCCACTGGTCCCATCACCTCCTGGCAAATAGAAGGGGAAGAAATGGAGGCAGTGAGAGATTTTACTTTCTTGGGCTCCATGATCACTGCAGATGGTGACAGCAGTCATGAAATTAAAAGCTGCCTGCTTCTTGGGAGAAAAGCAATGACAAACCTAGACAACATCTTAAAAAGCAGAGACATCACCTTGCCTACAAAGGTCCGTATAGTTAAAGCTATGGTTTTCCCAGTAGTGATGTATGGAAGTGAGAGCTGGACCATAAAGAAGGCTGATCGCCGAATAATTGATGCTTTTGAATTATGGTGCTGGAGGAGACTCTTGAGAGTCCCATGGACTGCAAGAAGATCAAACCTATCAATTCTGAAGGAAATCAGCCCTGAGTGCTCACTGGAAGGACAGATCGTGAAGCTGAGGCTCCAATACTTTGGCCACCTCATGAGAAGAGAAGAATCCTTGGAAAAGACTCTGATGTTGGGAAAGATGGAGGAAAAGACTCTGATGTTGGGAAAGATGGAGGGCACAAGGAGAAGGGGACGACAGAGGGCGAGATGGCTGGACAGTGTTCTCAAAGCTATGAACATGAGTCTGACCAAACTGCGGGAGGCAGTGGTAGACAGGAGTGCCTGGCATGCTCTGGTCCATGGGGTCACGACTAAACAACTAAACAATAATGCTATAATGGAATTCTTTCATAGTGTATTTTAATGATGATATAAATCTTAGTGAAAATGGGTGGAACTCCACCTTGTTTTATTCAGATGAATTTGTCTGTGCAAGCGTTCCAGTTTGCCAAATGGAAGAACCCCTCTCTCCTCTCCCCGTGTGTTTTTCTGGGTGGAAAGGCTCTCCAGATGTCCTAAAAACAATTTATAATGAATAATACTAATGACATTCAGAGTTAAGGTGAAGGAGTTATTCATTATCCTCAGTGCATAAACCTTCATTAATGGCATTTTGAGCTTTTGTTAAGGGCAGCTTTGGCAGAACAATGAGGAGGGGAGAGAAATGCCTTGTCTCCCCCACCCCTCAGCCTCTCTCCCCCCAAGGCTCCTTCCCCCTACCTACCTGATCCGGTTCCTCAGCCGCTGCTTCCCCTCCACCAGGATGAAGAGATGGATGAGGAGGTCTTGCCGGCATCCTTCTTTCACCTGCGAGAGGCAAAGGGAAGTGGGGAGACAGGAGAGCAAGATGCTTCTCTCAGAGGTGCCTTTGGGAGTTTGTCTACCAACGTGAAGGGGAGCATTAAACTGCTGGGTAATGACAGAATTCTGAATGGGTCTGGAAAACAGATCAAAAAGCTCAAAACTAACTGCTGGTGATTTCAAAAGAATAAATCAATATATAGTTCTGAGACTCTGCATTTATCTTCAAAGCTACACTATTCGTAAATCTCCTTTCACTGTTTTTCCTATGCGGAACGGACTGATAACCGATGGTCACTTTTTGTAAGTGCAGAGACGATCAAAGGAGGAGAACTAATACATCGTAGTTAGTAAATCATAACAAAAATAATACGGAATGCCTTTTGATATTTGATATGCTATAACCAGCAGGCAAGATATGAAATGTGCAGAATGGCTGGAGAGGTTTGAGAGAGACTGCGGATGAGAGAATGGACAGAATCTGTTGGAATAAAACCTGAGACAGCAGTAGATGGAGAAAAGCCCACAGCTTTACAACTGTATGAAAGAAAGAAAGAAAGAAAGAAAGAAAGAAAGAAAGAAAGAAAGAAAGATTTTTCTGAAGCTAGAAGAGATTTATGGAGGATTGGAGGTGGCAAAGACTGATCTGGAAATTAATACACAGACAAAAAAAGCTTATCTATTGGAAATCAGTTTGGAGAAAGACTGGAGGTAATGGCGTAAAAAGAACTTGTTTCCTTTTTCTTTGAACTGCAAATAGTTTGACTTTTATTGTATTACAAGTGGAAAATGTTCAAGTCCCTTTGCTCTACCCAAAAATGGACAGAAACAAAAATCTGGCAGAAGCGACTTCCCCAAACATTCAGAAAGCCTGTCCACATCCTGATCCTTGTGCATAAAGGCAGAAGTGGAGGAACAATATTCACAGACAAAACAATCCCTAGCCCTCCATGCAAGGTGAGCTGTGGGGTATGTGTGTGTGTGAGAATCCCAGGTGCTCTAGGGGGCAACGTTGGGATCCATCAAAATATGGGAGGTTTGTCCCAGAGAAATATCTATTGAACTCCAAAAGAGATATGATGACCCAACAGGGAACTTTACCAAGAGAGATCATGGTCCTACAAGTCTCCTCCATGACTTCCTGATGCAGAGCTCTCTGGGCAGGATCCAGCAACGCCCACTCCTCAGCCATGAAACGAACCACAACATCTTCAAAAGAAACTGAAGCCTGAAAGAAAAATATCCTTCTCTTAGGGAGCAAAAAGATTATTTCCTGCACGGTGCTGTTTTGCTTCCTGCCTGGATTGTTTTAATCGGATTGGTCTGCTGCACATTTTGATTATTGATGCTTATTATAATGCTTTAATGGAGTTCTTTCATAGTGTATTTTAATGATGGTATGAATCTTAGTGAAAATGGGTGGAACTCCACCTTGTTTTATTCAGATCATTCTCTCTGTGCATCCAGTTTGCCAAATGGAAGAACCACTCTCTCCTCTCCCTGTGTGTTGTTCTGGGATGGAAAGACTCTCCAGATGTCCTAAAGACTATTTATAATGAATAATGCTAGTGACATTCAGAGTTAAGGTGAAGTGTCTACTCATTATCCTCAGTGCATAAACCTTCATTAATGGCATTTTGAGCTTTTGTTAAGGGCAGCTTTGACAGAAGCAATGAGGAGGGGAGAGAAATGCCTTGTCTCCCCCACCCTCAGCCTCCCCCCCCCCAAGGCTCCTTCCTCCTACCTGATCCGGTTCCTCAGCCGCTGCTTCCCCTCCACCAGGATGAAGAGATGGATGAGGAGGTCTTGCCGACATCCTTCTTTCACCTGTGAGAGACAAAGGGAAGTGGGGAGACAGGAGAGCAAGATGCTTCTTCTCTCAGAGGTGCATTTAGGAGTTTGTCTTCATTTCATATTTTAGTTATGCTAAAATACATCTCCTCTCCTTTGGGCTTTGGGCCCCAAGTGTCTTCCTCAAAACACTGAAAGAACCGACAGAGTAGTTTGAGAATCGCCAGAATGTGACCACACAGAGGAAAAGCTCCTTCCTCCTTACCCAGCGGCCTCTCTCTGGTGTCCAGTGAAGTCCTCTCTGCCTCAGAGGAATCAGGACCCATTTCTGGAAACAGATCCTTTCCCTGAAAGAGCAACAAGGATTCAAAATAAAGAATGAAGAGAAGGGTTAGAGAAGGAAAAGGAGAGGCAAAATCTTTAGGGGTATCCGATATCATTCCCTGGAAACATTCAAAAAAAGGATGAGCAATTAGTATAGTGCGCTGAGGGGCTCAGATGACCTCAGTGACTAGCAGGATCCCTTTCCAGCTCTGACAGAGAGGACAAGGCCAGGGTCCCCCACGCTCTGGATCCCATGAGGCTATGGCAGTGCCCTCTAGGCGGACTCCTCCAAAATGCAGAGGGGCTGGGTTCCCTCTCTTTATTCGTGGCATTTCTCTCCCCTCCTTTTCTCCAAGGGGGCATCCAAGGACCCCCCTCATCACTGAATCCCCACAACCTTGAGAACACATCTAATTCCGTTCTTAAAACAGCTGCTTTGGTGGCCAGTTCATTTCCTGGCCCAGTTCAAGGGGCTCACACTGGGCACCCCAAACACCAGAACATCAGCAGGACTGAGGCGCAAGAGCCCCTCTCTTTCCCTGGGATTCAGAAGCATCGCTGGGGAGACAAGAGCTCAGCCCTCCCGCCTGAAGCCAAGCAGAGCCCCTCCTCCTCCCTGCACTGGTCCCAGCCCTGCATCCTGGGGCAGGGAGTTCCATAGGCTTGACTCTGCACCGCAAGAAGAAGCGCTTTATTGTCTCTTTCCCCTCCCCTCTTCTAACAGTCAGGCTTTCCTTTTTATTTCTTCAGTATGCTTTATGTCC